>NW_027556098.1:24688480-25288480 GCF_003287225.1 Phascolarctos cinereus | reverse complement strand
CTTGACTTGCCTTAATGACAATTTCAAACTTCAGAAGGTGGAAGAACCAACAAAGAGAATTTCTCTACTGGATGTGATTCTCACTAACTGGGAGGAAGTGGCTGTTAAAGTAGAGATGATTAGAGCCCTGGGGTTAGGGAACAATTGTGGAGGGGGAAAAGACCTTGTTATCAAAATGTTTTATTTAGCCTAAATAATACCCACATTCTGCTGCAAACTAGATAACAAAACCTGATTAAATTGTCACACACACATTTCTTCTGTAAACTGAATAACATGATCTGACAAGCACCTTAATGCTACTTATGTTGAATATACTAACCCCTCCTGTACACAGCACTCTCTAGCTTCCTAGGACCCCACAAATGTTGCACATAACCCAAAACCATGGAATTCCCAGACCAATTTTCCCATAGGGACAGACTATCCCATTGATAAATTCAAATGCCACAGAATGCTATTGATGGCCTATGTACTCTAAGAAGGCCTGAAAAAGTTAAATAAGCCAAATCTGCACCCCAGAAAACAATCCTCCTTAACATGCTAATAAATTCTTTTTCCTTTCAACTTGGCTACTCACTTTATTTAACCCTTTGGACTGGGGGTTCTGCTGACCAGTGATTCTCTTCCTGGACTCTCAAGGAATTCCATCCCAGAAATTTTCCAACACCCAGGTCTTAGAATTTGTGATGGAGGAGAGGAAATCCATGCAAAATCAAACATATACCCTATACTTTAAGATAGCAGATTTCAAAAGGCTCAGAGGAAACATAGGCTCCCATGGAGTAAGATGCTTCAGGATGCAAAAAAAAAAAAATCTGTACTCAATGTTTAAGGCACAAGCCTTTCAGAAATAATTTTTATTAATTTGTATTATCCTAATCTAGGCATATATGCTTAGAAAGAGAGGGGAAACATAAATGCACACACTTCCCCCCATAACTAAAAAAATTTCTAACCGACTATTTTGAAGTTATAGTTATAATATTCCTATATAATATACAAATTACATAATGAGATAAAACGTAGCTATAGCATTCACTGCAAAGTTCAGTTAACATTTTACTTTAAACAGAAAAGTTACTTAACTTTCAATTAAGTTAACAGTTGGCTGACTTTCAGTTAACCATTCATTCCCTCTGTGACCACCACCTTTAAGGATTCTCTTTCAAGACAAAGATGAACTGAGGAAATATTTCTATTAACTGAAGTAATCAACTGAAAATATTAAGAGTTAATATTTTTACAACCAAGACTGTTTCAAAATTTTTTCTATTAGGAAAATGGGTAAAACAAGGACTGAGGTCCCAGGAATGAATCAAATCTAATTACCAAACTTAAATCTTGACTAAGACACTATAGAAAGACAATGAATAGGGTCCAGAAATGAGCAAAAGGAAGAGAATAGGATCATTTGAATTAGAAAAATTGTGCACTTTGTTCAATGACCCTGTTTCACACTAAAACAAAAATTTATCATTTTACCATAAATATTCTCACAGTAAATCATAGAATAATATAATCTCTAAATAACAAAATTTGTGGGTCACATAAACAGCAACAGAGTGATTGAATATGCTGCACATAAATTATAGCATATTACTCATATCTAAAGACTAATCAACAAATATCAATAAAATGAGAACATATTTTTTGCCTATTACCATTAAGTATAAATGTTAAAAGTACTTAAATGAGACCCCTTAATTCCTGTGTGGTATTCACACATTCACATTATTTGAGATCTATATTTACTAGTGATTTAAGTAATCTAGAACACCATCTCATCACCTGTTTCTTCATAAACCATTCATTACCTTAAACACATCAGGGACATCTGTAGGATTTTTCTCCTGTATGAATACATTTATGTCAAGTCAGATGGGACTGGATTGTGGAGGCAAAGTTACACTCATCACGTTTGAATGGTTTCACTCCTGTAACATATCAAGAAATACTATGAATTGGCAATGAGCTTTTTAAAAATCACTCATCTTTATAATTCAAATTTACTTGAGAAAAATGTGGCAAATAATTAAAAAGTGATTATCAACGTAAAAAATAATCTTGTCTAGATAAGAACATTGGCTCTTCATACTATGGCCCACCTTCCCTCCTGCAACTCTGTCCCCCAACCCCACCACAACCTAAGGGCAGTAGCTTCTCTTACATCGAAAGATGAAGATGTCTATCATAGCAAGGAAGACCTTTCAGTCCTTGAGGTGAGTGGTAAAGGAAGAAATCCAGTAGTTTTGGTAAAATAAGTTCATCCAAACTATATTTTAACATATTATGAACTTTTCCTTATTCAAGAGTCCTATAAATGTTGGTTGAGAGACGTATTTGAGAACAAGGGGGCAGGGAAGGAGGGGAAAGAACTATGCAGTTGGAATATGTTCTCTCTCTCTCTCTCTCTCTCTCTCTCTCTCTCTCTCTCTCTCTCTCTCTCTCTCTCTCTCTCTCTCTCTCTCTCTTCCCTCCCTTCCCCAGCTAGAAATGGTTTATGGTTTATATATTAGATTAATGTTATTAATTGTTTCTGGCAGTCTTGTGCTTTTAAATACAGAGTGGTATATTAATATTTTTTTCTTCAACAAACTTGTCTGGTTATTTACCATTCAAAAACTCCAGTGGCACTTCTATTACCTTCCAGGAACCTGTATGAAATACTCTTTTTTTTTCTTTGTGCCTCTAACATAACTAAATAAGCCCATGTTTATGTCCTTAGCATTCCTAAACAGCTTCCACTCATTCTGGTCTTTAGAGCTCCTGATAGTCTTCTCACCAAACCAGAATATTCTTTTTTTATTCAGCCTCTGTTAACTGACCTTGTTTCCTTCTTTCATGTGTGCCATTTTAAAATATCAGCCCATCTATGAGGTCCTTGTATACATATATATCAGATTCTTTTTAATAACTCTTCTTTGTCTTATTCAAAGAAATTATTTGTACAATGAGAATTTTTTTTTTAGTTTCCCATACTTCTTGCTTGAGCTGACTTCTCTCATAAAATTTTAAGCCAGAATCCTATCTATCCTTTCTCTGGACATTGAAATATTTTCCTTCAAAATCTACAATGTGTACCAGACTATGTCCAGCTTTCTTCTCCTTCCTCATCATGAATTCTAAAATAGAGTCAGCATTTTCCCCCTAAGGTCCCTATCATTTTTACTTGTGCAACAAGTTCCTCCTTATTGGTCACAATCTGACTCAGAATAGAAGTTCCCTTTAGTGTTTCTTCTACCTTTCAAAGAATTACGTTTCAATGAATACAAGCCAATTTATTAGCCGCTTTGGTTTTTTTGCAGAGAAGGTTCTAGCAGATGCCCGATTATTATATAATGCTTCATTTCCAGGTTTATGATCTGTTTACCAATTTTTTATTAATTTATTTTGATTTATCAACAATCACTTCCGTATGCTTTTGAGTTTAAAATTTTTCTCTCCCTTCCTCCCCACCTCCTGCCCTAAGATGGCACACAATCTGATATAGGCTATACATATACATTCCTATTAAATAGATTTTCACATTAGTGATGTTATAAGTAAGAATTAGAACCAATAGGAGGAACCGCCAGAAAGAAGAAACAAAACTCATCTGTTTACCAATTTTGTCATCTATTTCTTCCTTCTTTGCACTATACACTAAAGAAGGTGGTTGGTACAATACTCTCATGAGAATGTTATTTCTTTTTGTCCCTCTAATGACTAAATGGAAGGCAGTATGTTAGGTAATATCATCTATTCTGATGGTTCATCAATGTCTCCAGCTTAATGTATTGGTAAAACTTTGTTAAGTGTTTTCTGTGTACAAGGTACTATGCTAGGGAAGATAGGGCCTGTATTAAAGGCAGAAGGAGAAAAGGAGCAAATATTTATTGAGTTCTACTATGTGTCAAGCACCATGCTAAGTGCTTTACAAATATCTTACTTGATCCTTTCATCAATACTAGGAGGTAGGTACTATTATCCCCAATTTAAAGTTGAAGAAACTGAGGCAGACAAGGGTTAAGTGACATGCCCAGAGTCACACAGCTACTAAGTGTCTGAGACTGGATTTGACTTCAGATCTACATGACCCTATGACTATTGCTATAACCACAAGGCCATCCCTCTTCTTTCCACCATACTTCTTCCCACCTCTTCAATTAATTGTAACCGCAAAAGACCCCAAGATATAGATCTTGCTGTGAAGGCAAAATCTAGTAGATTCTCTCCTTGACAATTATGAATACATTCATTCATTACAACACTTGAATTATTGAATAACTGGTATAGTCCAAAGCCATAGAAGAAACTTAATATGCCAACTTTCCTAAATTGAGAAAATAATCACACATACAAATATGAATGTGCATATATAAACATCTATATAACCTAAATTATGGAATATTGTAAAAATCAATTTTTAAAAATTATCTTTATCTTCTTTGTGGAATTAAGAAATAGAGAGCAGGTATGAAAGAACAAATTGACCTTTAAGATCTACCAGTTACTAACCTTCTCTTCCTCTCCAAATTATTTTGTATTACATTGTATTTACTCAATCATGTGCAGTTATATCCCCCTGAAGAATGCAAGCTCCTTGAAGACAAGGCCTGTTTCATTTTGGTCTTTGTATCTCCAGTCAGTCATTCAATAAAAATTTACTAAGCACCTACCGGGCATGGTGCTAAGCTCTGGGCATACAAAGAAAGTGTAACCCCTGTCCCAAAGCCTATTGGCATGAAACTCTCTTATTGGTGTACATGGATGCCCTTGAAAGCCCCAGGGCTCTAGCCTCTTCAGCATTCTTTGAGTTCTCTTCAAGCTTTAAGTTGCTTTGGATGCTTCTGGATTGCAGTGTCAGAAGACGAGATGGATGAGGCCAACCCCAGTTTGGGTTGCTGAAGGAAAAGACTGGGAAGACAGAAGAGAAGCCATTAGTCTCTATCATGTCCCTATCCCCAGCTTGCTACATTAGAGACTTCAGGGAACTTCCCCTTGGGTGAGATCTAGGGTTCTCTCTCTTCCTCACTCTCAACAGAAGAGCTCCTTCATTTTGTTTTGTCTAATATACTCACATACATATATAGATATACATATATGTTTATTGTGTGTGTGTGTATATATATACATATATATGTATGTGTGTGTATATATACATATATGTATGTATGTATGTGTGTGTGTATATATATATATATATATATATATATATATATATATATATATATATATACTTTCTCTGATTTCTGCTTAGCTATTGAATTGGATAAATGGATTTCTTGGCTAAAAGCAAAGCAGGAGGTGAGAGAAAGAGGATTTTGGCAATTCAGGGTCACCTGAGGTAAATGTTTATATGGATGGGGAGGATGATTATAACCCAAATGAGTGCATAAAATCAGTCATGAATGCTGATTATGTACCTATAATAGAAAGTAACTACAGTGGTATACCACTATCCTTAATGATAGTAGAGTACCTGGTGCTTAATAAATGCTTGTTATATGGAATCAAATGGAATACTACTATCATTTGTCTATCTTCTAGGTCCCTGGGTAGCTTTTTGACTGAGTCCAAGTTTAACAGAACAAATATTTTAATTAAGGGGATTTGTTCTGTGAAGTTTGGGTTCAGTGAAAGGGCTGCATTTGAGGACCTAGAGGGCTACATATGGCCTTGAGGCCACAAGTTTCCCACTCCTGAGCTCAACCATCCTCCCCTCTCTGCAACCTAGCCAGTCATTACTCCCAACCTTCCTGACAATTTCCCCTTTCTCTTTCCCCCTCTTGACCAAACATTAACATCCATTCCTAACTCTTCCAAATGGAATCCAGTATCCCTACCTTCTCCCACCTTTAGACTTATTTCCAGTGATGATCGGCTACTTCCCTATATATTCCCTTCCATGAAGGGCAGATACCCCATGCACTCTTACAACCTCTGGGCCTTTTTATCTGGCCTATAGCTGGATTCTCCTATATTATGTATTATCTTCCCCATTAGAGGGTAAACTCCTTGAGAGCTGAAGCTTCTCACAGGCACAGTGCCTACCACATAGTGAGCACTTCATAAATGCTTGTTTCTTTCTTTTTGTCCATTTGTATCCCTAGGACTTAGCAGGACTTCTTGTAATAAAATGAGGGCCTAATACTTTTTTTTTAATTCATCCATTCAATGTGATTCTTTATACTGGTAGAGACATAAATTGTGATACTTTTTTACCTACTGGTTAAATGTTTAAATAGCATAAACACACATAGACTTGTGACTGTATGCACTGTAACATTTCTGCCATATTTCTTTTCTTTATACTTATATGTGTACATGTTGTTTCCCCCTATAAGTTGTAGGATATTCAAGGGCACAAACCGTTTCATTTTTACCTTTGTTTCCCCAGCACCTACCACAGTATCTGCCTCATAGTAGGTGCTTAATAAAGGCTTGTTTATTTATTTATTCAATTATCTGCATTCCTAAAATTGGTAAGGAGGCTTACTGAGCTAGCTAGACTTCCTCAGGCTGTGCGTATTGTGCAGATAGCTTGTGATAACCAGTTATCTGCAAAACCACTTAGAACTACTATAGGAGACTTACCACAAGTTAGCCAAACTTCCATTTCCAACCCTTCAACAAGTTTCAATACCCAAAGATCCCAAAATATAGATCTAACTGTGAAGGCGAAAGGATAGTAGCTTTTCTCCTTGCCAATTAAAATGCTGAAAAGCCCGGAAAGGCAAGAGTGAGTAGCAGGGAATTAGAAATGCCCTTTCCCAAAGCAGTTCTATATCCCTAAGGTATAGAGTCAGGAAAGCTGTGCTATCATATTCATTATCTTTCCTCACAGATGTCCACACTTTGTGTTGACACGAAACTACACAGGTCTAACAGAAGGTAGGACTGAAAAATATGCATCAGGGTGCTGAAGACAGTTGTGTTTTATTCTGAGTAAGGACCAGCCTCAAAATGGTCATGTATCCATCCTTGTTATGTTGCTGAATTAAAGTAAAATCAAGAACACATAAGTTTGTGTATTGATTTATTCTTCTTCTGAAAGGGAATTAGCTTAATGTTTTTTATTTTGTTTTGTTTTTTACTGAGGTGAAGAATTTAGAGTGAGGAAGAGACTGATTACCCTTATTTATCTTCGCAAAGGTAAGGAAGTTGCCAGCTTACAGCAGGATGGTAGCTCTACTAGTAATTCAGTAAAATGTCTTCATCCCTGATGGAACTTAAGGAATCAGAAAGCTAATTTCTTATTGTTCTAGGTTCAGAAAACCGGCATATGTCTGTTTTCAGACTGGTATCGTCTAGTTCAATAATTTTACAGATGAGGAAGCATTCACTTCCACTAGTCAGTGACAGAGAGGAAACTTGAAATTCCAGTTCTCTTTATTGTTCTTTCTTTTCATTGCTTCCAGTTGAAGATAAGGACTTCGGAAAAGAAAGATAGATTCAGGGGGCAGCTAGGTGGCACAGTGGATAGAACACCAGTCCTGCAGTCAGGAGGACCTGAGTTCAAATCCGGCCTCAGACCAGACACTTGACACTTACTAGCTGTGTGACCCTGGGCAAGTCACTTAAACCAATTGCCTTTAAAAAAAAAAAGAAAGAAAGAAAAGAAAAAAGAGAAAGGAAGATTTAAAAACAGGAAAATTGATTGAAAATATGGTGTGTGTAAGTATGAGATTTGGATTTCTGATCCACAGTTTAAAATGTAGTAATAGTGAACTCTTGGCCAGCAATGCAGTATACCTTATGAAAGCTGATTTTTTTTTTTGCCCTGGTGTCTTGTGAATCTCATCAAGAAGACTTCTAACTGAAGATAAAGAGACATCAATAGATAAGTGGTCAAAGGAAATGAACAAACAGTTCTCAAAAGAGGAAATTGCAAACTATTGACAGCCATATGGAAGATTGCTCCAAATCATTAATGCTTAAAGAGATGCAAACCAAAACAACTATGGCCTTTTCCCTCACATCCAGAAAGTTCCCAAAGATGACAAACAATGGAAATGATCAATGTAGCAAGAATTGTGGAAAGACAGGTTCACTAATGCCCTACAAGTAGAGCTGTGATTTAGGCCAACAATTCCAGAAAGCAATTGAAATTATGACAGTAAAGTGAAGGGAAAAATAAGCATTCAATAGAGCCTACTATGTTCCAGGAACTGTGTTAAACATTTTTTAAACAAATATTATCTCATTTGATCTTCACAATGATCCTGGGAGATAGGTTCTATTATTAAAAATAAAAAAAATAATAATTAATGGGGCAGCTAGGTGGCACAGTGGATAGAGCATGGCCCTGGAGTCAGGAGGACCTGAGTTCAAATCTGGCCTCAGACACTTGACATTTACTAGCTATATGACCCTGGGCAAGTCACTTAACCCCATTGCCTAGCAAAAAACAAAAACAAAAAAAATTAATACAACAATGGAAATTGAATAAATACATTAGTACAATCTGCCTTAATGGAGAGAGGGTACCTATATCACTGGAATAATGAGTCTTTTGAAAGATTGAAATTATTATTCAATAAGACAGTGGCAAATTTTTAAAAGAAGAGGTAACAGGTTTATGTTTCATGTTTCTGGCTCTACCCAATGGCACTCTTATTTTAGAGAACATAAAACAAAAACAAATGACAAATGATGCCCTTGTGATAATTTATTATAATCTTAAAATACTAATGGGATCAAAGAAGGTGAAGAAGTCACTAAATGCTTGTTTTCTATTGCTATAGAAATTACATGGTTATTGGTAGAAGTCTTTTATATAGGTTGTAATTTGTTTTTAACCAAAAGAAACTTTTCTCCAATTTTTAATAGAAAAAAGTTCTAATTTTATTTTGAGATGAATAATCCAATTATGAGCATCTTGTAACTAAGACACTTCAACTCCATTGTGATTTTTTTTGGACTTTGGTATCATTTCGATCTTTATTACAATAATTCCCTACTTTTAGTATGGTTTTTAGGTGGCAATCTGTATAAACATAATGTAATGCTTTGTAACTTCTTTGTAACAAATCTCATTTGTTTCAAGTTGTTAAAAAAGGAGACACAATATTAAAAATGTAAAGACTATTGTTTCATCATATGCTACTCCCTGGATTTGTTATTCTTGTTTATTTCATGTGCTTTCATGTCATTTAAGGATACTTTTGAGCTCTGGCCTTGGAGTTCAAATCTGGTCTCAGGCACATAACACTCACTAGTTGTGTGACTCTGGGCAAGTCACTTAGCCCCAACTGCCTCAAAAAAAAAAAAACACTTCTGTATAATGGTTTTTCATAAAATACCCAAAAAGTGTGAAAAAATGAAAAAGAAAAAAACTGATATTAAAAACTATGTAAGTATAATGGTCAAGCTTGGTCCCAGAGAGGAGATGAGAAAATGTATTCTTCTCCCTTCTTTCCAGAACTGGGAGCCTATGGGTGTAGAGCACAGCATATACTTTCAGACTTGTTTAACGTGTTGGTTAGTTTTAATGAACTGCTTCTTTTCTTTTTTTTTTAATCTATTCTTACAAGAGGTGATTTATTTGAGTACTGCATTGGGAGAAGGATATCTTTGTAAATTAAAGTGATGTAAATAAAAACAAAAAATATTAATAATTTTTAAAGGAAAAGCAAATAAATGTGGAAATTAAAATCTTGCCAAATGTACTTTTCAAGTCAGATACCACAGAGAACATCAACCCTCATTAGGGAGTCTTATCCATCTCATGGCAGCTCCCTAGATTGCTAGCATAGTACCTATGCATCACAAGGCTTGAGAAGACATTCTTCAACATCCAAAATTTCAATGATAGAGTCCTAAAACTTATTATATCAGACAGGTGGTTTTAGTGCTTTTACTTTATAACTTTAGACTGGCCTCAATTTACTCTTTGGCTAAATGTTGGAAAGAACAGCCAAAATGATGGAGTAGTCGGAAGTAGTAGAGCTAAGCTCTTATATAACTTACTCTACAAAAATTGAGAAAACATAACAAACTAAGTCCTGACTAGGAAATCCAAGAAAAAAATACCATAGTGAGTGGTGTTTTTTTTTTACTTTTATCTCAGATTGGAATAGTGAGACAGACAGATATCTTTGTGGCCACTGGAAATATAGTGCAGCCAGGAATATGATCTGAGGACTCAAGGAGGGTCTGCCGAAGGCTGTATATGAGGGCAAGAAGAGGGTCCAGACCCAGAGAAAGGAACTTGATCTTGTGCAAGGACCAGGAACAGGAGCCAACTTGCTGTTTTGTGACTTACTACCCATTGCTGGGTCACAGATTTTGTATGGGACTGAGGAAAGGACCTGTATTTAGGAGTGGTGACCCAGGGCAAGGCATGGCAAAGGCCCTAGACTATGTACTAAGCAAGGATGAAATACAGAAGCAAGCAGTAGCTATGGGGCACTGACCCCCCCAGGAGTGGATCAGGGTCTCAATTCCATTCTTCAGCCTAGTCTGAAGCCTGAAATGGAATAACTAGGGCAGAAATCCCAGACCAAAGGAAAATCTAAAGTTTTGTCATACTGAAACTGCAGATGATTGATAAATGCTGAGTCCAACAGCAGTCCAATAGTTGGAGTTCTATTGGAACTCCAAGGACAAATCCAAGGTTGGTTTGCTCAGACTCAGTCCATGTCAAAAACTTGTAGAGGTTAGACAAGAACTACAGCACTCATATTTTGCTCTGGGTTGTACTATTTTGGGAGCAATGAAAGCTTTCAGATCCCAAGGCTGAAATATCCCTAAGATCTTGAAATAACTCAAACACTGGAATGATTTTTTTACTTTCCTGTTAGCACTTCACTGGTACATGATTTTAAAGTGCCTTCAAACTAGTGCAATAAGGTACTTTGTTGTATTTAAAAAAAAAGTATCTTTAGCATATTTCAACTTCCTGGATTTTTCTTCACTTCCCTTAACCAATTGACTTAAAGAATGGTGTTAAGTTGAATTGAAATCAATGGAACTAAACTGAAGTGACCTTTATCATGAAGGCTATATTTGGATTAGGGGCTAACGTGTGTGTGTGTGTTTGTGTGTGTGTGTGTGTGTGTGTGTGTGTGTAGTTGTATCTCACTTTAAGGGAATGAAAATATAGAAGTTATTATTATTCCCTTTACCAAAGAATTATTGAGTTTACAAAATAATCCAGTCTAAAATTACTTTAAATAGCAAGTTTACCATTACATTTAAAATTTAATTTTGTTCACAGAAAAAAAAATTACTTAAACCTAACGTTTTGGGAGAACATGTACTATATAAAGTGAAGCATAGCTGTGTGCGTGTGTACATGTGCATGTGTGTGTGTGTGTGTGTATGTGTGTGTGTTTTAAAGGTAGTTATTGTAAGTACAAGCAAATAGATGAATGTGGATAAAAGGGGAAAATACCCCGGACTTAATCCTGCCTGAATGCACACTAGAAATTTTTCTAGAATATCTCTGAAGAAAAAGAACCCAAGCAGAGAAGACAGCAGCAAAATCTAGTTCTATTTGACATTATTTTCCTTTTCTCCATTTTACTTGCAAAACCTCAGAGTTGGAAAGGACTTCAAAGGCCACCTAATTCAGTGTATTAGAACACTGAACGTTTTCTACAATATTGATGAAAAATGGCCAACCAGCATCTTCTTGAAGATCTACAATGAGGGAGAGCTTACTGTATCCTAAGTCATTCCATTCCATTTTGGAACAACTCTAATTATTAGGAAACTTTTCCTTATGGTGAAGTTACTTCACTATTAATTATTGACTAGAGGCTCCCAAACTTCTCCATCATAGAATCCTTTTCTGTATGTTCATCTATCACTGCTAGTAGTCCTCACCCAAGCTCAGCATGGTTACCCACTTTGTTCTCCTTATGACACCTGATGGAGAGATAGAGTTTTTTAAAAGCAATTTATTAGCACTTAAGGAAAAAGAAATAAAACGAAGATACAGAATGTAGAATTAAGGAGTTAAAATGCATAGATATCTTTAATCAATCAGTCAACAACCATTTATTAAGTAATTACTTGCCCACCTTCATATTAATCACAAAGGACATAAAGAGAAAATTGAAACATTTCCTGTCCTCAAGGAGCTTAAATTTTAATGGGGTAGACAACATGTGTATATAAGAATATAGTATAAATATGTACATTACATCTTAAAATATCCTTTACTCAACCACTATTAGCTAATTCAGCTTTCTGGGATATTTATAGTCATTCCTGCACCCTCAACCCAGGAGCACCCAACAATAGATTTGTTCTATGGACTCACATGGACCTTGGTTCAGTCCTGAAGTGACCCTCTTTGCAGATCTTCAAATAGAAGCTAGATAATTCCTTGTCAGATATGTTAGAGGGGAGGGATTCCTTTTGTTTATGTGTTGAACTAAATGGCAATTAAAGTCTCCCCTGACTCGTAAATTCTGTGATTCTGTGATTCTGAGGAGGGAGGTCATATTTCTCCCTCCAGTTCTGCCCCTATCCCACAGGGAAATCGCTCAAACAAAGCTAGGTATGGCTCATGTATAGGGCCTTGAAAAAAATGTGGTTATTTAGAGCAGCTCTTTTTGTGATGGTAAAGAACTGGAAATTGAGGGTATGCCCAACAACTGGGGAGTAGCTGAACCCGTTGTGGTTTATGAATGTAATGGAATGCTATTGTGTTATAAGAAATGATGAGCAGGCAGATTTCAGAAAAACCTGGAAAGACTTGTATGGACTGATGCTGAGTGAAGTAAGCAGAACCAGGAGAATGTTGTGCACAGTAACAGCCACAATGTATGATGACTAACTTTCACAGACTTGGCTCCTTTCAGCAATGCAAAGATCTAAGACATCTCCAAAGGTCTCATGATGGAAAATGCTATCCACTCAAAGAAAGAACTATGGAGTTTGAATGCAGATCGAAGCATATTATTTCCTCTTTTTTTTTCTTGTTTTGTTTTGTTTTCTCTTTCTGGTGTTTCTTCCTATTGGTTCTAGTTCTTCCTTACATCATGACTAATGTGAAAATATGTTTAATGGGAATGTATATGTATAGCTTATATCAGAATGCATGCCATCTTGGGGGTGGGAAAGAAGGGGGAGAAAAATTTAAAACTCAAAAGTTTATGGAAGTAAATGTTGATAAATCAAAATAAATTAATAAAAAAAAATTTTAAAGAAAAAAAATGTGATTAATACCCCCAATAAAGGTACTTAGTATAGATAGATAGATAGATAGATAGATAGATAGATAGATAGATAGATAGATAGATGTGTGTGTGCATGTGTGTGTGTGTGTGTGTGTGTGTGTGTGTGTGTGTGTGTGTGTGTAATAGGATAGCTGCTTATTTCCTCCACCACAGGAACTTCATCAGGTGCAAAAGACTTATAAGCACACATGAACAAAAGTGGAAACATAAACCACCTGCAAAAGCCTTTTACGGTTCTTATTGTTGCCCCAGAAAGCAAAGACAGCTCTGAGGATTTTTAGACACTTCACATTCACTTTTGACTCTCATTGTTTGGGTAAACTACAATGTTCAGATTTCCCATCCAGCTAGTACATGGCTTACTTTAGTTCTTCAACAATAGGATGATCCTGGTGTTGCTCACCTTCCTTCTAAAGAAGGAGGAAATCTTCTGGACAGCCAGCACTGGATTCAGAAACTTGAGAACTTTCTAACAAATAAGGTATTCGCTTAGGCTAGAAATGTTCATGTCTCCTCTCTAGAGGTTGATTTAAGCTCAGGAAATGAAAGAGAAAGGGAGAAGATAGGTAGGGTTTCCAGGTGATTTCAGGCTCACTTAGCCAAGCAAATTCAATTCAATTCAATAAACATTTATTAAGCACCTACTATGTACCAGGCACTCTGCTAAGTGCCTAGGGATATTAAAAAAGAAAAAAGACAGTACCCGCCCTCAGAGAATTTTAAATCTAATGGAGGGGCAGCTAGGTGGCACAGTGGATAGAGCACCAGCCCTGGAGTCAGGAGGGCTTCAGACACTTGACACTTACTAGCTGTGTGCCCCTGGGCAAGTCACTTAACCCCATTGCCTAGCCAAAAAAAAAAAATCTAATGGAGAAGACAACATGAACACAAATATATACAAAGCAAGCTATAGATAGAATACATGGGAAATTATCAAGAAAGGTGAAACATGGGAATTAACAGGAATGTGGAAAGTATAGAAGTAGGGTTTTAGGTGGGATTTAAAGGAAGCCCAGGAGGTCAGTACTTGGAGCAGAGAAGGAGAAATATTTCAGGCATGGAAGACAGAGAGAATGCCTAGAGCCAAGAGAGGGACTGTCCTATTCATGTAACGGCCAAAAGGCCAGTGTCACTGGAAGGAAGAGCATGTTTTGGGGAGTAAGGAGTAAGAAGACTGAAAAGGTAAAAGGGAACTAGGTTATGAAGGGCTTTAAATGTCTAACAGAACTTTTTGCATTTGCTCCTGGAGGCAACAGAAAGCCACTGGGATTTATTGAGTGGTGGGATGGGGTGACATGATCAAATATGCATTTTAGGAAAGTCTCTCTAAGGACTGAATGGAGAATGGACTGCAGTGGGGAGAGACTTGAGGCAGGCAGACACATCAATAGTCTATTCCAATAATCAAGGCATGAGGTGATGAAAGTCTGCACCAGAATGGTGGCAGTATTGGAGGAGAGAAGAGGGACTATTCTAGAGATATTGCAAAGGTTAAATCAACAAAACTTGGCAACAGCTTGTATGTGGGTGGAGGGAATGAGAAATAGTGAGGAATCCAGTGTGACTTCTAAGTTGGGAGCATGAGGGATTGGAAGCATAGCACTGCCTTCTACAGTAAGGTGTGTGGTTTATCTTTCATTCTCAAAGAGGACCATGACATCAGGGAGATGATGACTTGACTTGCAACTGAATTTTATTTGCGTGAAGGAGGGCTGTGCAAAGTCACCAGCCTCACTTTCACCAGCCTTCTACAGCAATAAGGAAGGTTGGAGTGGGGAATGGTTTAGGAGAAAGATAATGAGTTCCATTTTGAACACACTGAGTTTGAGATGTCTACTGGACTTTCAGTTTGAAATGTCTGAAAGGCATTTGGATGTGTGAAATTAAAGGTCAGCAGAGAGATTGGGGTAGCAAAGGTAAATTTGAGAATTAACAGCATAGAGATGGTAATTAAATCCATGAAAGCTGATAAGCTCACCAAGTGAAACAGTATAGAGAGAGAAGAGAAGACGACCCAGGACAGAACTCTTAAGGAAATTTATGGTTAGAGGGCATGATCTGGAGAAGGATCCACTGAAGGAGACAGAGAAAGAGGGGTCAGGTCAGGCATTTCTGTTGTGGAGAGGAAGTAAAGAGGGAAATCCCCTCTCCCCACCAGGCCGAAAGGCCAAAAAAGAGAAGGTACTAGTCTGACACAGACAATAGCTACACAACCACCCACCTGAAGCCACAGGATCAGGAGACCTGTGCCAGTCTCTGTACTTTCCCTTCCATCTCAGTTTGACCAAAGTTCATCACTGGGGAAATCTGCCTTTTCAGTAGGGGAAGTAGATTCCTTACTTCTTGTATTCACTACCTCTTCACCTCAACCCCATATAATCCAGGAAAAGTTGCTACTTATAAAGTTGCCAATCATTTTTTAAAAGGTTATGGGCTATAGGTTCTCCCTAGCAAAGGCAAAAATATGAATATGAACATGAATCAGATATGGAACAGATAGTTTATTTTCACACATAAAAGAGGTTTAACAATATAGAAGCATAGAATGTTTAGCATAGAATCCATTAACTTACCAATTACTAATAGGGAAATTAAAATTTAAGCCTTGTTGGGACATAAATGGCTTTTGTAAGCCATTAATAATAGCTAGCATTTTTGTAGTGCTATTAAGGTTTATAAAGTGCTTTATAAATACTATTTTGTTTGATTCTCACAACAAACCTGGGAGGTAGGTGTTATTATTATCCCAGTTTTACAGATTAAGAAACCGAATTAGAGGTTAAGTGACTTTCCCAAGCTAGTAAGTATCTGAAACTAGGTTGAACTCGGGTCTTTCTGACTCCAGACCTAGCACTCTAGCCACTGCAACACCTAGCCACCAGTCCACATTTCACCATCACTGAGCACAATCTGATCAAACACTAAATGGCATTGTCTTTCTGGGAGCTTTTCTCTCCAGTGTTGATGCTTTCCTTGCCAAAAGCCTGATCCTGACCTAGCCTCAACTGCAGCCCAGCTCCAAGTTCCTTTACCCTTTCAAAATTTGATGCCTCCATAGTAAGCACCTTCAATTGCCACAAATCTTCCACACCAGCAAAGTTTCGTCTATTTTAATGAGTTGGGACTGATATATCTCTTCTCTCCCCACCCCTAAGAAAACCATTCCTCCCAAGTCCTTCTAATTTACAATACAACAAAGATACCACATACCCAGTCACATATAGCCCCTCCAGAAATTAAAAGAATGGTCCTTTCTTCATCATTTCACAGACAGCATGGTTTGAAAGAAGAAATGCTAGGCAGTGTGCCCAAAACAGCTGAAGTTTCCCTGTAGCTCTGATTTTTTCCCTATGTGCATTGCCACCCAGTCCCGTACCTCTGTACCCTGAAATTTCCATTTCTTTTTCCTCAGCAGAATAAATTCCTCTCTCCATCCTTTCAAGCCAGAGACCTGAGTCATCTTTACTGAATCTCTGACTCTTCATGGATCTTTTCTTCTCTTTTTCCTTCTCTTTCCTCTCTTCTGCCCTTTCCTCTTTCTTCCTTTGCTTTTCTTTCCTCTCTCTTCCCTTTTCTTTGCCTTTAGCTCCCCACCCCTCTCTCATTCTCTCTCACTGTCTCTCTCTTAAGTCAGATGTACTCCTTTTGTGATGGGAGTAATTAAGGAAGCCATCCCTGATCTGCTGGGCTGCAACCTTTGAAAGCATCCAATGGAGCATAAATAGAGTTGAACCTGGACCCTAGGCCCTTCTGGTATGCCCAGGCCCCTTGCTTTAAGACATGTACTACTAGAGGCTTCTGATTGGTCTCCATAGTCACCGACCCTGGAGACAATGTCAAAGATCTTGGGTGACTAAGCAGGAAGTGCTAGACATTTTAGTAGGCTTTAAAAGGAAAATCAACTTCTGTTCACCTTCATTGCTCCTCTCTTTCAAAAATGTGGATTGGGATAAAAGGATTTCTCTCCCTTTCCACTAGCAGCAGCTATGGAGGTTACATGCACATAGTGATGAGTACATTCATAAGTCTGAGACACAATCCCCAGCTACTTCTGCTTTGTGGATAATTGAACTTGACCTGCATTATCCCCTTAAAAGGGAGGTCATCACTCTGGACCATGAAAAACACTTTCTAAGTTTTCCTTTGTGCTCTATTCTGACCATCAGCATGGTGACCCTACTTATCCCCAACTTCCAGCCCCCAACACAATTTTCATTAATGGCCATAGAAGCCTCATCCCAAATGGGGCACAGCAAACCTAGAAAGTGTAGAAGAAAGTTGAGAAATGTTCTTTTAAAGGAACCTGCTCTTGAGTAACCCCAGCACTCAGTTTTTTTCTGTAGATGACCCGAAAACATGCATTTGTATCTCTGGGAAGAAAGAAACCTCAGCATCAGAATAAATAAAGAGAAAACAGGGTGGGAAATTCCTAACAAATCTGGGACTTACCTTGCAAATACTGTGGGCAAAGTGGTTGGTTAGGAAAGTCATGTAATTTCAGAGGCACACAGAAGCACCTTTCTCCATTAAAAACTTTCACAATCTCCTCTCTTGATGCACTAAATTCCTTCCACAGCAGACAAATCTTTCATTCTATATCCAAACAGGGATCCCTGGGAGAGAGAACACATTGGTCCTCTTAATAGAAATCTTCTATTCTGAAGCTCCTTCCTCAAATCCCACATCTCCTTTTATGGTTTCTCCTATTTCCCTGCCATTTCTTACCTTGTATGGTAGTTATTTTAGTAGACGTATTACTATTGTTAATGAAAAAGTATTTGTGATAATTTGCACCAGGCAACTCTTTAAAATGCTAAGTTGTAGAGGAGGAACTGACCTGCATTTGTAGAGGGAGTTTCCCTGCTGGAAGTTCTCTTTATCAATGAAATGATAAGTCCCATCAAAAAATGTACAGTATATGGAGAGAGATGTTAGTGTCACTGAGGTGTCAAGGCCTTTTTTGACAGCAGGTTTCAATTGAGAAGAGAGGCTGTAGGCCCCTAGACACCAGGAGGGCCACGGTTACAGAAAGGAGAAAGGAATACAAAGTGAAAGAAAGGGTGTAGAAAAGGGGAACACCAAAGCAAACTTCTCCTATTTCACAATTTTGACACTTCCCCTGACCAATACTCTCCTAAGCAACAAGTAAGTAGAAAAGAAACTAGTGAGTAGAAAAATTACTTCAATGTACAAATCTCATGCTATTGAATCTCTTTAGTACAGATTGCAACTTCTCTATTTTTAATATTATTTAACAATAATAATCTAATAAGATGATACTATTAAAGTGCTGCACTCAACATACCAGCAAATTTGGAAAACTTAGTTAGTAGTGGCCACTGGATTGGAAAAGTTCAGTTTACATATCAATCCTAAAGAGCGGCAATACCAAAGAACATTCAAAAATTACTGAACAATTGCACTTATTTAACATTCCAGAAAGGTTATGCTTAAGATTCTGCAAGCCAGACTTCAATAATGTTTGAACCAAGAATTACCAGAAGTGCAGGCTGGTTTTCAAAGACAAAGAGGAACTAAAGACCAAATTGTCAGCATTCACTGGAATATGAAGAAAGCTGTCTACAGCGATCTTTGAGACCAAGAATGCAAAATCTGACACTGCTTCCATTCCTTCTCCCTCTATTTGCTAGGAAGTGCAGGACCAGTTTCCATGATGTCTGGGTTTGTTTTGAGTTTTTTTAGTGTTTAAATAGATAGAGAGATAGATGCCTCTGTATACAAAGATATAGACATATAGATAGACAGAGACAGCAAGAAAGATAGCTCTAAGTATATAGCTCTATTTATATATACATACACATGCATGCATAGTGGGTGGGGAGGAAGAGAGAGATTTGACCTCAAATATAATTAGGTGGCTTTAGACCTGATTGAATGGCTAGATTCAAAGAAGAGTCATTAATGGTTCAAGGTCCAATTAGAAGGTTTCAAATAGAATCTGCATTTGGGGCCACTAGATGGCACATGGGGCAGCTAGATGCCACAGTGGAGAAAGCTTCAGCCTTGGAGTCAGGAGGACCTGAGTTCAAATGTGGCCTTACACACTTGACACTTACTAGCTGTGTGACCCTGGGCAAGTCACTTAACCCTGATTGCCTCATCAACAAAAGCAAAAACAAACAAACAAAAAAACCTCCAAATTGGGGCAGCTAGATGGCACAGTGGATAGAGCACTGACCCTGAAGTTGGGAGGACCTGAGTTCAAATCCAGCCTCAGACTAAACACTTGACACTTACTAACTGTGTGACCCTGGGCAAGTCACTTAACCCCAATTGCCTAAAAAAAAAATAGAATCTGCATTTGGCCTTTAGCTATTGAATATTTTTATCAATTATTTGGATTTAAAAAGTAGATAGCATGCTAATTAGATTTGAAGATGACACAAAATGAGGAAGGAAGCTAAAAGTTTGGAAGGAAGAATCAGAATCCAAGATCTTGACAGAGCTAGAAGACTAGGCAGAATTAATCAAGATGAAATTTAATTTAATAAACATAAAGTCTTACATTTTAATATATCAATCAATAATTAAGTGACTACTATGAGTTAGGAACTTTGCAAATACAAGCAGAAAGAATGAAATACTCTCTCCTACCTTTTGTTCTAATTCAGAACACAACAATTATGTGTATAAATATATACAACATAAATATAGAACTAATAACTTCAAAATATACAAAGTGGTTCAGTACTAGCTAGTTTGGGGTGGGCAATAGAGATTAGGAGGATCAGGAAGAGCTTCATTAGGAAGATGGAGCCTGAGCTGTCTCTTAAAGAGAAGAACTCTATGTGGCAGAACTGAGGATGGAATGCATTCCAGACAAGAGGGACAGGAAGTGCAAAGGTATAGGGATGGGAGGTGGAATGTCAGAAGAGGAAACAGAGAGAAAATGTGTTTGGCTGGATCACAGACACACAAATCACAAAGGGAAGTAATGTTCAATGAAGTCAGAAAGATAGTTTGGGACCAGGTGTAATAGGACTTTAAATGCTAAACAAAGGAGTTCATTGTTTATCTTGGAGGCAATAGGAAACTTCATAAACATAAGATGGGGGAAAGTTGCAGCTGAACAGCAGTTCAAGTGAAAAAGATCTGGGAATTTTAGTAAACTATAAACACAAAATGAGTCAACAGTTTAATATGGCAGCCAGGAAAGTCAATATTTGTCTCTGTTGTTGCTGCTCAGTCATTTCAGTTGTGTCCAACTTTCCATGACCCCATTTGGGGTTTTCTTGGCAAAGATACTGGCCTGGTTTGTCATTTCCTTCTTCAGCTCATTTTACAGATGAGGAAACTGAAACAGAGTTAACTGACTTACACAGGTTCATACAGCTAATGAGTGTCCGGAGCCTGATTTGAACTCAGGAAAATGAGTCTTCCTAACTCCAGGCCTGGCACTCTATCCACTGCACCACCTAGTTACCCCATATGCTTTTACGATTTAGGAATTTTTCAATAGATTTTGAGCTCCTTAGGAAGAGGAGCTATCTTTTCCCTGTTTTTGTCTCTCTAGTGCTTCGCACTGTGCCTGGAACATTGTAGGCATTTAATAAGCATTTATTGACTGGATATGACTGGCCTCATTTTCCATCCTTTAAACAGGAGCACCAACATCACTATGTCCTTCCTTAGGTCAGCCTACAGTATTCACCATCTACTGTCCTACAACTTATAGAACTCAGAGTTCAGCACATCAAAGCATACCTAGGAGCCAACTGGCTTTGATATTAAAAGGCATGCAGATTTGAATGATGAATTGGCTTTAAGATGGTGCCATATGAGGATCAGTGGGAGGAAATGGTGATGTTTAGCCTGGAGAAGAATTACTAGGGAAGACCTGAGTTCAAATCTTGTCTTAGACGCTTAGTAGTTTTGAAAGCTTGGACGTCACTTAGCCTCTCTCAGCTCCAGTGTCTTCATCTATAAAACTGGGAAAAATAAAAGCACCTACCTCACAGGGTTATTGTGAGGATCAAATGAGATAATATATAAAGAGCTTTGCAAACCTTAAAGCATTGTCCAAACGCTAGCTAGTATTCAAATAGATGTCCTCAAGTATTCAAAGTGGTATCATGTGGGAAAAAAAAAAGTAACTTGTTGTCTTGCTTGGCCCCAAAGGACAGAACCAAGGGCAGGAGCTTCTTGGGTTAAAAGCCTTTGACTTCAAAGAGGTATGCAAGGATTCATTTGGGCCGGAATGGAGGCTGAAACCTATGATGGAAGAGCCCTTATGTATAGAGGAGTTGGAGTGAGGAATTTGGAAAACTGAAGTGAAGGAGTACTTCTATATAGGTTTCCCATACAGAATCAAGACAGTGGAGGGTATTTCTTGGGGAATTTTAATGTCCTAACAAATGTTGACAATATAATGAAACATTTCTCCTCATTCAATCACTAAGACAGAATGTTGTAAAGATACACACTAAATTGGAACCTATGTTACTGTCAGTCACTGTTCTTTTTCCATTGGAAAATAAATTATATTCTAAGAAAAATAGAGATGATGCAGACCTTTAGTGTTTTTTTATTCAACTTTTTGTTCTCTGATATGAATGCATTTCTCATTATCAGTTCAACTGCCTTGACTCTTACTCTGGCAGAAATTTTGTACTAATATATAACAAGAGTGATTCCATCTTTTTTAAGTTAATAAAACTTTTGACCTCCCTTTTCAGAAGGCAATAAGTATACTACGACTTGCCCAAAGTCTATCTACAGATCTTTGTAGACCAGCATATTACTATTTGTGGTTAGGTTGAGCACTTTTTCTTATTTAGAAAAAAATAATAACTTTCAGTTCATATTACTCAAATTAATCATTAAAGAAAGCTATAAGAAATGCCAGCTAAATACCATAAATAATATTATAATAACATATAATTATATTAATATAACATACTAAATTATTACATAATACATAATAAAAAATAATGGTAAAATATAACAAATGCCAATTAAATACCATAAAAAAGGCAAAAGCATTCAAACTGCTCTGGACTGCTAGATAGATAATTTCCACATCACAATCAGACTTTGTAACACAGCAAAAATATATGAATGCTTTCGGAACTAGGCAACAAAAGTGATTTCTTAAAAGAAATAGAGGGAGAGAGAAGGAAGGAGGGAGAGAGGGGAAAGGGGAAGGGAGAGAGATAGAGACAGAGACAGAGAGAGAGACAGAGAGAGAGAGGCTAATCTTAGGCTAGGGGCAGCATGATATATAGGTAGCAAAATGGTTGGTGCTGGACCTGGAGTCAGAAAGACCTGAGTGCCAGTACTGCTTCAGATACCTCCTAGTTATGTAATCCTGGGTAAGTCACTTAACCTCTTTCAATATTAATTCCCTTATCAGTAAAATGGTAATAATAATATATTATTATTATTCCATCTATATTCCAGGGTTATTTTGAGGATTAAATGAGATAGCATGTGTAAAGTGCTTCTCAACCTTTAAACCCTATATAAAGGATAGCTATTGTTAGAGTAGATAGAGAGTTGCATTTAAAGTCAGGAAAAACTGGGTTCAAGTCTTTCCTCTTATGCAGATTGGAGTTCAGGGCCTTGAGTCAGGAAGACCTGAGTTCAAACCAAGCTTAGCTATTTACTACCTGGGCAAGTCATTTAACCTCTGTCTACCTCAGTTTCCTCATCTGCAAAATAAGAGTAATAATAGGACCTGCCTCCTAAGTTGCAATGAGCAACTGTGCATATTATTTCTTTGCTTCTACTTATTTATATCTCCATCAGTTCCCAAATATTATACACTGTAACAAAGGTACTATGTGGTCATTGTGCATATTACTTTTCTATTTCTACTTACTTATATCTTCATCAGTTCCCAAATATTCCCATTTTTTCTTTGAATTCCTCCTATTCATTATTTCCTGCTCCATAATAACGTCTCATTTCATTCAGATCTCATTAAGTGTTTTTTGTCAGTCATTTTCCAACCAAGAGACACTCATAATGTTTCCAGTTGTTTACAGCCATAAGTCCTGCTGTGAATATGTGGGCATGAATTAGATCTTTGTTTTTATCTTTGACTTCCTTGGGGCATATTCCCAGTAGTGAGATTTTAATTTATCTTAACAATCCTTTTATTTTTCCCTTTCCAGCTTGAAATTCATTAACCTTGATAGTGAAGATAGAGACAAATTATATTTTTTTTCTGTATACTTCCTTGCAAACATCATCTTCTGGGTTCCTATCTCTTCTTTACTTTTCTGCTTTTTGTTCTAATTCACAGGTTGTGTGTGTGTGTACATGGGTGTGTGAGAGAGACGGAGACAGAGGCAGAGACAGACAGAGAAAGAGGTGAAACCCATTGGCAGTCTAGTGAAGCCTCTGACTCCTTTCTCAGAATAATATTTTAAGTGCATAAAGTAATAATAATAATAATAGCTAGCATTATATAGGGTTTTAAGGTTTGCAAAGCACTTTTCAAATAACACCTCATTACAAATCAAACCAAAGGGTACATTCCTTCAAAGAAAAGGCATTTAATTAAACAAAATGTCAATGTTTGTTTGTTTCTTTAGCCAGACTTGTGATTTATCAGGTGTAGGGACCTCCAGATGAGAAACTTCCTATGTCAGTACAGAACACCACCCCTATGCCAGTTATGGTCTAAAAGAGTTGCCTAGAGTAATGAAAGATTAAGTGACTTGCCCAAGGTGATTCAACCAGTATGTGTCAGAGTTGGGACTTCACCAGCTCCAGCTGGCTCCAGCCCTAGCTCTCAATCCACAATGTTACATAAGGGAGTCGGGGTGGGGGAGAGAATCTCTTATCTAGAGTCAGAGAAGACCGAGAGAAAATCAGGAGGTACTGAACAAGATGGGAAGCTTCATTCAGGCAAACTGAATAAGATGTAAAATTCCCAAAGCAAGAGAAGGGATCATCAGGAAATTTCTGAGGGCAGGATCTAGGGGCCTTGGATGAGTCACCAGTTTAGAGATTCCAGTGCAGTCCTATGCAGAAATAATTTTGTGCCTTGAGAGCTGCTGTTTGTTCTTTCCCTGCAGAGCTTCTGAGGATAGGCTGTTTCCTCCATCAAGCTGCCATCAAATGCCTCTTTACTGAACTGCTACTTCCACACACTACTTCTCCACTGAATTTCTTCAGCCATTCCCTAATAGAAGGACACTCCCTTAATTTTCAATACTTTGCTATCCAAAAAGTACTGCAGTACTTCTTGTGGCAGAAAAAGATTGGAAACAAAGTGGATATCAATTGAGGAATGGTTAAGAAAACTATAGTACTAGAATGTTACTATAAGACATGATAAGTGAAATGGCAGCAGAGAAGTATGGAAAAACTAATATGAACTGATGCAAAGTGAAGTAAGCTGAGCCAAGAACATAATATATACAATGACTACAAAATAAATAGAAAGAATAATAACCACAGTGGAATAAAAAAATGACTCGGGCAAAATTATAAAGCAAACCTGGGTTGAAAGAAGAGATATAAGAAGACAGCTTCCCCTACTCCTTTGCAGAAGTGAGGGTACTGGGCATGTAATACCGCATATACTATAAGATTTTTTTCAATGTATTCATTGGTTTTATCGATTTTTTTCTTCTTCTTTTTGTTTTCTTCATTTTAACTAATAATTCTTTGTTATATGGACACCCCCCCATCAGGACAGTAAAGTAGAAAGCTAGGTGATGTAAAAACAAACATTTTCAATAACTTTTTAAGTGCTGTTATAAATATTTTTGTACATATGGATCCTTCTCCTTTTCCTAGGATTTCATTGGGTCATAAGCCTAATAGTGGTATTGTTGTTGTTTGTCCTTCATTCTCAAAGAGGACCACGACATCAGGAAGGTGATGCCATGACTTGCAAGTAAATTAGATATAAGTGAGGGAGGGCTGTGCAAAATCACCAGCCTCACTTTCTCCTCTGGAGCCATATGCATCCAGTGGCAAGATAGAGATCAGGATGACTGGAGATGGCCCCACAACAGTGATATTATTGCTAGGTCCAAGGGTATGCACAGTTTAGTGACTTTTTTGGACTTTTTATGTATATTTCTAAATGTCTTTCAAGAACTGTTGTCTGGTCTATCTTAGTCATTACTTCCTCTCACCCCCAGGTCCCAGATAAAACTGGTATGCTCACAGCTTCTCAACCTGATGATTCATCCAAATGTCTCCTAGATTCTGCCTTCAGAAATTCTCTAATTAGCTCATATCTTGGCTCTAAGAAATCTCTTACTGAAATTTCATGGGTCAAGCTTCCCACTTTGATCAACAACTGAGTTCCCTTCAGTCTTCTTGTCTAATACCCTTCCTTTTGACTTTGATGAGCTGATATCCATCAAAAAAATTGCAGGAGTGAGAAAGAGAGCACTGAGAGCAGAGGGAAGGTAGAATGGGATAAATTCTGTTACATAAAGAGGCATAAAAGGCCTAAGACATGGAGGGAAAGATGGGCATTGCTTGAATCTCCTTCTCATCAGAATTGGCTCAAAGAAGGAATAACATACCAATATCCTTCCTTTTCCCTCTCCCAATTCCTTTTTGCTTTTCAAATGTATTCCCTATCCTCTCCCCTATCAATTCTTCCTGGAGTTTTTCACTTTTGATTCATGGATTCTCTAAATGTCTTTTCTTTGGGTTTTTTTGTTGTTGTTATTGTTCACAATTCAATATCCACTTCAGTACACCAAGTGGGTGAGATTGATACATCAGCCATTGCCTATTTCTATTTTGTCTGCCCTTAGCTAGGCATAGTTTAGTTAATTTGGCAAATATTAATTAAACACTTAAGCATTAAACAGTATGAATACTGAAATAGTCTTAAAGCCAAGAATACCTGAGTTCAAATCCTGATTCTGATATATATTGGCTTTGTGACCTGAATAAATCACTCAATCTTTCTGTGCTCTCTAAATGACTCTACTAGATGATTAATTGGAGATAAGGTGCTACCTGCATTGGTAGGGGGACTTTCTTCATCTATGAGTTTCTTATATCAATAAATCCATAGGTCCAGTTACTACCACTAGTTCTAAGCATCATACACTACGCTAAGTGCTGGAGATATAAAGACAAAAACTAAACGATGCCTGCCCTCAGAGAGTCAATCTTCTATCTGAGATAATGTACACATTATAGCAAATATGAAATATGAAGTCATTGACATAAATGAGTCAGATCACTTCTCCAGATACATAGTTATAGAGATAGATAGATTGATTGATTGATTGACTGACTGATAGATATTGCCCACAGATATGACCATACCTAGGGGCTCATGCAGATTCATACAGAATTAGCAGACGTCCTTAAAGAAGTCCTCTTCATACTCAATTATTAAGAAGTATCTGTGAGGAAGTCAGAATTTCATTATATTTTTAAGCCATCACTTGTGATTGTCTAAGATAATTTATCACATATATGAAGAGTTAACATGAGAACAAGTTCATGTACAAAAATGACTACTTTTGTAGTATGTTCAGATGATTTTGTAATGTGACATGGGAAAATTTTTGTAATGCTAGATTGATTCTTTCATTGGTATAATTTTCAGCAGTTTTCAATAATTAAAAATCATGCAAAATTTAAAAAAAAATTAAGAAGCCCTCTTCAGCACAGGAAAGCAGATATAACCTAAGAACATTGTAAAACTACCTCAGGGCAGTTAAGAGAAATCTACAAATTAAGTTCCCAAGATCAGAAGGGGGGGGGTAATGAAATGAAGATTATACATAGATGAGAACCATTTTTTTCATTCCTACTCTGGGGTGGAGGTGGGCAAGAATTTGAGTGTAGCTGTAGGAATGAAGAACAAATGTTGCCAGTCCTTTGCCCCTCTAGTGTAAGTCTTTGGCAACAGCATTCACTGACATGATGACAACGGAAAAGCATTTATACATCCCACCTCAAACATCAAATGAATCTAGTGGGTACAGTGGCATTGCTGCAGAGGGGAAATCAGGAAGTACTGTTCAAGATGAGAGATTTCACTCAGGAAAACCAGAGAAAACCAGATCCAGACAAAAGCTAGCCAGGGAGTGAAAATGAGACAATCCTTCTTGAAGTTTTCTAAGGAGGTTTTTTGGGCTTCAGACTAGCTCATATTCCCATTTGAGGTTCCAGATGTGGGTTTGTTGACAATGTTGTCCTCTTCAGAATTTCTGCCTTCATCTTCACTGTTCTCATAATATGAATCTATGGTACATTTCTTTTTGCTAATGACGTTTACTGATTTTCTGGCCTTTAAAGAGATTGAGCTCTCCTGCTGGGGAGCAGAGGGTGCTGACCCAAGCTTCTTGTGTTGAGAGCCTAGGGCCTGGTCACTGGCTTTGTGTGCTGGGGCCTCTGATGCTGGCAATTGGAGGCTGTAGGGTTCTGGCAGCTTACCTGGTGTTGGGCTGGAATCAGCAAGCCTGGAACTCCAGGGAAACTCTAGGTTGCCTACTTTTCCTTTCCTTTTGCTTTCTTCAGCTCCTTTCAGATGGATGTTGCAGGGTGTTTATTTGCCTGGGGCCCTTTGTAGTGCTGCTTCTCTTATTTTTGTTGAAGCACTGGGAGACCAAGTTGCTGTAGAATGCCCAGGCACCTGGTGGTTTTCCACACTGGTTTCCACAGGTTCCCCAGCCCTCACTGAGGCACTTGGGGTTACAGGTGTTGGTGTTTGCCTGCTCTATCACCTGAGTCTCAGGATCTCCTCCTGGTATGCTGAGGTGGGGCTTTCTGCTAACTTGCTGGGATGCCTCCCTTTCTGTACTACTTCCCTTCCCCAAGGATAAGGGGGCCTTTCTTGTTAATTCCTCTAGCTACATGGGCTATAGGACTGCTGCACCCTGTCTTTCTTCTGATTCAGCTGTTCCAGGGTTTTTCCTTGGACTATATTTTCTGGGTTTTCAGAAGTTAATACAGGAGGGTAAGAGCAAGTTACCTCTTACTCTGCCATCTTGGCTCATGGAAGTGGACTGGGCTTCTCCTTCTTGACAGTTATTAATTTTGGAGTACAACTATGTAAGAGGATAGTATGAGCCATCTTATTTTTTTTCCAATAATACCTCATATTATATACATGTATACATATATATGAGACCACTGTGTTTTATATTATTTGATTATAGTTATATGTCACCAGGGCAGTCTTCTATTGGTAAGTGGTAGATGATGGATGTGATAATATTACAAAGGAAGGAAGGAAGGAAGGAAGGAAGGAAGGAAGAAAGAAAGAAAGAAAGAAAGAAATAAAGAAAGAAAGAAAGAAAGAAAGAAAGAAAGAAAGAAAGAAAGAAAGAGAGAGAGAGAGAGAGAAAGAAGTATTAATCAAACTTTAAAAAAAATAGAAGTGCACAGAGGGAAGTTTAGAAGTTCAAATGTAACATGAGATGATCATACCAGTAGTACTCACTACTTTGACACCTTAGAGGAAAACTAAGACACAGCCACTAGCCAATAAAATTTTATGTACTCAGAAATGACATCTCTGAATACAAATTCAATTAGATTTTTCCATAATGCATCTTTTATTCAGAAAAGCAACAAAATCAAGGGAAATGCTTACTTTAATCAGTTAGCTTTGATAAGGTACAGGAATACATGGGAATATAGCGAAATAAATCTGTAAAACATCTGCTTTTAAAAAGACATAAATTATCAAATTGCTTGCCTTCTCAATGAGGGGGAAGGGAGAAAGAGAATTTAAAATTCAAAATTTTTTAAATAATACTTTTTATTTTTTTTAAATTACATGCAATTGGGGAAAAATAAAATATTAAGAAATATATAAATTATATATAGTAGAGATTAAGCTAATAAAACATCTGCACAAATGGGATATGGATGACAGATAATAAAGACAACTGCAACAAAGAAAATCCTTTAGAAAAGGATAAAAGGTACAAGATATTTCTTTAGATATACATTGCTAGACAGTGCTCTTATTCAGCAAAATTCATCAGTACCATAATTATTTAAAAACAAGTTGGAGGGCAGGTAGGTAGTGCAGTGGATAGAGCTCTGGCCTTGGAGTCAGGAGGACCTGAATTCAAATCCGGCCTCAGACACTTGACACTTACTAGTCTTGTGACCCTGGGCAAGTCACTTAACCCCAATTGCTTCACCAAAAACTTTAAAAAAACTTAAAAAACAACTTGGAGTTACTCAAGTTTCAAATTAGTTAAACTCCATTTCACTACCAAACAAGGCTATTGTAAGAATGGAAAGAGATCACCTAAGGAAAATGCTCTGCAGACCCTTAGAAATTAACTACCCCAACCCTGGGGCAGCTATGGGGTGTAATACATAAAGTACCTAGCCTGAAATTAGGAAGACTTCAGTTCAAATCCGACCTTACTTGATGTATGACTGTGGGCAAGTCACTTAACCTGATTTTGCTCAGTTTACTCTTCTGTAAAATGAGCTGGAGATGGAAATGGCAAACTACTCCATTATCATTGCCAAGAATAACCCAAATGCGATTACAAAATGTTGGACATGACTAAAATAAACACAACAGCCCAATACTAATTTTGTAGATAAAGAAAGTGAGGCCCCAAAGAGGTTGGGTGAATTTCCCAAAATCATCCAGCAGAGTTCACAAACTACTACTGCCTTTATTCATTTCATTTCCTCCCTCAAGTAAATCCAGCCAATGCAGGCCTTCATTGTTTTACACATTGAGATGTTTATGTAAGCACTATCTTTATCCTCTGCTTCTGTCTTATAATGTACTCTCTGATGTGGTTAGGTATTTCCTGAGGTTCCATCTCTATCTACTTTCCTCTGAGGTACAGTGGGATTAAAATAATGGTATCTGACTTTGTCCACTACACTACCTATTAAGATTCAGTATACATCCTTGCAGCAGGAAGAAAGGGAGTAAGTTGACTAAATGTATTCGGTACAATTCCAGAAAGCAAAATGAGGAGCAAAAGGTAAAAATTGAAAAAAAAGAGGCAGATTTTATCTCAGTGTTAAGGGAAAACTTCCTACCAATCAGAACTGTTCCCAAGTAGAATGAGTCACCAATAGTGAGAGCCCCATTCCTGAAGTTCCCCAAGCAAAGGCTTAATGACCACTTGTCATTGCTATATGTATTTGGACACAATGACGTCTGATAAAAGTAAAACAAAACTAAAGTTACATTGGCAATTTTTTTCCCCTTTACTATGCATATTTGTCATGAGGCTTTTGTTTTTCTTTTTTTTCCTTTTTTCCAATGGGGAGGGGAAATGGAGAGAAAATAAATGCTTATTATTTGAACAAAAAATAAAAGTTATCCAAATTATATCTGAAGTCCCTTCCATCTCTAAGATTCAGTGAAATTTGTCACTGTCTCCATGTCTTTTGCTTTTGGGGGAACTTTCCCATATCCTCTGTGCTTTTCTATCAATCAACATTCTTTTTTTTGGTCAGTGAACTACTTGACTTTTTTTATTTTTTCCACTTAATAGTATTTTGTTTTCCAATTACATGTAAAGATAGTTTTCAACATTCACTTTTTTATAAAATTTTAAGTTTCAAATTTTTCTCCTTCTCTCACCTCTCCCATCTCTAAGACAGCATGCAATCTGATATAGGCTATACATGCACAATCATATTAAATATATTTCCACATTAGTCATGTTGTGAAAGAAGAATCACAACAAAAGGGAAAAATCATAAAAAAGAAAAAAGAGAGAGAAAGAGAAAATGCTTCAATCTGCATTCAAATTCTTTCTCTGGATGTGAATAGCATTTTCCAATCATTTTTTTTTTTTAGTTTTGGAATTGTTTTAGATCATTGTATTTATGCATCAACATTCTACCCCAAGAATCATTGCTACTATTAGCATCCATGAAAAGAAGATACATGACAAACAGAGCTGGGTATAAAAGTAGTGGGTAGCCTCTGAAGCTTAAAAAAAGTTTCAGAAGAAATACCCAGCAGCACCAAGCTTATCAAACTCATTGCTGTTGTTCAGTCATTTCAGTTATGTCTGACTCTTCGTGATCTCACTTGGGGTTTCCTTGGCAAAGATACTGGAGTGGTTTGCCATTTCCTTCTCTAGTTCATTTTACAGATGAGGAGCTGAGGCAACAGGGCTAGGTGACTTGCCCAAGGTCACGCAGTTAGTAAATGTCTGAGGCCAGATTTGAACTCAGGAAGAGAAGTTTTCCTGACTCCAGGCCTGCCACTCCATCCACTGCACTATCTAGCTACCCTATAATACAACATAACCCAAGTTTCCTGTTAATAGAAAAAAAGGTAACCTTTGGCATTTTTTTCCCTCATTATTCAATCTTCCTCAAAAACAGAAAATGGATTTTGGCCCTTTGAGAGCATAAGGTGGAAATTATCAAGCCCATCTCATTTTTTCTTGGACTTACCTATTCAGGGACTAAAATTGAAAAATGCTTTAAGCCCAGTAAGAATTTTAGAGCTTAAATATAGATTCCACATCACAATGTATTCAAGTAGACAAACAAGGATAAGAGAGCTTCAAGATATAATTTTTATTTAGTCATTTCTCAAAATAGGCTTATCCATGACCCATTGACCAACCACATCCCAATTTTACTTTACATTAGAAATAGACAAAATAGATAAGTGAATTCCTGAGAACAGACAATATCATGGAGAAATTGGACTATATGATCTTTAAGGTCTTAACTTTAACATTCTGTGATGTTATATAACTTCCCTCTTTCATCCTCCTTCATGTCTAAGTAGGCACAAACTATACAGACAAAAAAACAATAATAAAATAAACTACCCTACCCAAAAATATCTATGTAAGGCCCCTTACGAATCTTAATTCTATGACTCTACAGTATGATGCAAGACTGAGGCATTCATGTGATTAACATGTAAGAGTAGGATTTTAAGCAGGAATATGCTAGTATATGTTTAACAATTGGCTCTCCAAGAAAAAGAAATGGACCCAAAACACACTTTTAGGTTTAATACAGATTATTAACATTTTCTCCATCACTTTCTTAAGTGAAAAAGCTATTAAAATGTTCTTTCCTTTTCCAACTACTTCTCTATGTGAGGCCAGATTTTCTTCATACATTTTAAACAAAACAACATATCATAGTAGACTGAATGCAGAAGAAGCTATGAGGATCCCTCTGCCCTCTATTGAGCCACACATTAAAGAAATTTGCAAAAATGTAAACCAATACCATTCTTCTCATCATTTTTTGTTTCATAAGATAGCTATTTTTCATAAAATGTTATTTATATTAAAATGTAATTAGTTTATTTTTTGATTTTTAGTTTTTTAATTAATTAGTAAATCAATATTTTAATTTTTCACTTCTAATATTGTAAATATTGATAAATATAACTCACATAAAAAGGTATTTGGGGTTCCCCATAATTTTTAAGAGTGTAAAGGAATCCTGAGACCAGAAAGTTTGATAACTGCTAAGTCAGAGCAATCATCATAATAGTATTGTACTTTTTGCCCAGTCACCCAGACAGGTAATCTGTGTTTTTAGAGGGTGTACTAAAGAAATCATTAGAGGTCAATTAGCCCTGAAAGCTATGCCTTGTAAGCTTAGCCTCATGAGAAATTTCTTAGTCTGATTGCTGGGAATAGTTCCTCCAGTCATAGGCAACAATAAGCAGATCTGAGGGTCAGGTTGAAAGAACAGGCAAACAAAATGCAAATACAGAAAGGGAGTGATTTCTTATAGGAAGTCTGCTTCAACGACTCAAAGAGGATATTCAGATTCAGACTTGAATTCTTCAGGGAATTGAAACCATGACATACAAGGAGGGATTGAAGAACCCAAGATAGTATAGAAAAGAGTAGAAGGGGAACACATTATATTTTGATTCAATTAAATAACATTTATTAATAGCCTACTACATGCAAATCATTATGCTAGACACTGGGAATACAAAGAAAAAAATGTAACAACTGTCTTTATGGAGCTTGCATTCTACTGGGGGGAGGGTGTACAACACAATGCAAATAAGGATAATACATGATAGGGCATTAAGAAGGCAAAGAGGATGATTAAAAAAAGTGCTGTAGGAAAATAGGAGAAAGTAGAAAGCATTAACAGCTAGGAGTTCAAATGGAAACTGAGCCTTAAAAGAATACATTTAAAAAGATGGAGACGAAGAGAGTAAATTCCAGGCAGAGAGGATGACTGAGAAAGCATATACAAATGCACAGTTGCAAAAGGTGTAATGTGGAGTTCAGGGAACACCTTATAGTATAGTTCGCCTGAAAGAAAGTAAAGTAAAATGAGATTAGGACCGATTGTTGAGAGCCTTAAACACTAAGTTAAGGAGATTGTATATTGCCTCATAAGTAATAGGAGAGACCATTGAACATGTGGTCAGAGCCACACCTTAAGAACACTATTTTGGCAATTTATTTTTTTTTCCCTTTTGGACCAGACTTGTGGTTCATCAATATGGAAGAAAACTCACTCTTACTAATGCAGATGAATACCACTCTTTAACTTACAGTCGTAAAGAGAGTTGCATAGGAGTAAAGGGAATTTTTCTTAAGATTATAAGTAGTATCTATTTAAAATCAAGAAGAAGCATTATTTGCAGTGGGGAAAAACTAGAAGCTTTTCCAATAAGATCAGGGGTGAAGCAAAGATGTCCATTATCCCCACTATTATTCAATATTGTACTAGAAATGCTAGCTATAGCAATAAGGCTAGAAAAAGAAATGGAAGGAATAAGTATAGGCAGTGAAAAAACAAAACTGTCACTTTTTGCAGATGATATGATGGTATACCTAGAGAACCCTAGAGAGTCAACTGAAAAACTAGTTGAAAGAATTAATGGCTTTAGCAAAGTTGCAGAATATAAAATAATTCACATAAATCATCATATATTACTAACAAAACCCAACAGGAAAAGACAGAAAGAGAAATTCCATTTAAAATAATTATCATCAGTACAAAATATTTGAGAGTCTACTTGCCAATGCACACATGATACAAACACAATTGCAAAAAAATGCTTCTCACAAATATAGATCTAAATAATTGAAATGTTATATTTGCTAATGGGTAGACTAAGACAATATAATAAAAATGATGATGCTATCTAAATTAATTTACTTATTCAGTACCATACTGAGCTATCAAAGAATTATTTTATAGAGCTAAAATAAATCATAAAATTCATCTAGAGAAACAAAAGGTCAAAGATATCAGTGGAAAAAAAATGTGAAAGACGTAGGGCTCACAGTACCAGACCTCCAACTATATTACAAAGCAGGAAGCATTTTTTTTTTAATGGTACTGAAAAAAATGGTGCTGAATAAGATATACAGTAGTTGACCAGTGGAATAGATTAGGTATACAATACTCAGATGCAAACTAGTGAAGTAACCCAGTATGTAATAAACCCAAAGATCCAAGCTTTTGGAACAAGAACTCACCTTTTGACAAAAATTATGGGAAAAACTGGAAAGTGGTCTAATAGAAACTAGAACTATACCAAAATTCACACCACATACCAAGATAAGCTCAAAATGGGTACAGGATTTAGACATAAATGGTAATATCATAAGCAAATTAGAGGAGTATGGGAAAAGTTACCTGTCAGATCTGTGGATGGGGAAGAGTCCATGACTAAGGAAAAGATAGAAGGATTCACAGGAGGTAAAATTAATATACGCATCAATTATTTTTATATATAATTGAGGTATAATTGATTACATAAAATTTTAAAGTTTTTGTACAAATAAAACTGGGGCAGCCAAAATAAAAAGAAAAGTAGAGAATTGGGGGAAATTTCTTGCAGTAAGTTTCCTTAATATATGTCTCGTTTCTTAAACATAGGGAGAACTGAGACAAAATTTATAAATATATAAAAACAAAAGCCATTTTCCAATAGATAAATGGTCAAATGATATTAACAGGTAGTTTTCAAAGGAATAAATCAAATCTGTCACTTGGTATGTGGGAAAAATGCTCTAAATCACTAATACTTAGAGAAATGCAAATTGAAACAACTTTAAGGTACCACCTCATACCTATCTGATTGGCTAAGATGACAGAAAGAGAAAATGACAAATGCTGGCAGTGATGTGGTAAATAGGTTTACTGATCCACTGTTGCTACAACAGTGAACTAATCCAACTACTCTGGAGAACAATTTGGAACTATACCAAAGTATTATAAAACTTCACATAATGTTCAGCTCAACAGTACTAGGTCTATACTTCAAGGAGATCAAAGAAAAAGGAGAAGTACTCATGTGAACAAAAGCTCTTTTTATGGTGGCAGAATTGGAAACTGAAGGGATGCCAATTGATTAAGGAATGGCTAACCTAGCTATGGTATATGAATGTGATGGAATATCACCTTGCTGTAAGAAGTTATGAAGAGAATGACTTGTATAGTCATATGAAAAAATGCTCTAAATCACTATTGATTAGAGAAATGCCAATCAAAACAACTCTGAGGCACCACATCACACCTATTAGATTGGCCAACATGACAAAACAAGAAAATGATAAATGTTGGAGAAGATGTGGGAAAATTGGAACACTAAGGCATTGTTGGTAGAGTTGTGGAATGATCCAACCATTTTGAAGAGCAATTTGGAACTATGCCCAAAGAGCTATAAAAATGTGCATACCCTTTGATCCAGCAATAGCACTTCTAGGGCTATATCCCAAAGAGACAATACAAATAGGGAAAGGACCCACATGTACAAAAATATTTATAGCAGCTCTTTTTTGTGGTGGCGAAGAATTGGAAATTGACAGGATGCCCATTAATTGGGGAATGGCTGAACAAGTTGTGGTGTATGAATGTAGTGGAATATTATTGTACTATTAGAAATAATGAGCAAGTGGACTTCAGAAAAACCTGGAAAGACTTGTATGGTCTGATGCTGAGTGAAGTGAGCAGAACCAAGAGAACGTTGTACACAATAACAGCCACGTTGTGCAATGACTAATATTGATAGACTTAACCCTTCTCAGCAATGCAAGGATCTAAAACATCTCCAAAGGCCTCCTGATGGAAAATGCTATCCACATCCAAAGAAAGAACTATGGAATCTGAATGTCGATCGAAGCCTACTGTTTGCTATATTTTTTTCTCTTCTGTTGAGTTTTGTTTCCTCATTCTGGTGATTCCTCCTATTGGTTCTAGTTCTGCTCACAACATCACTAATGTGAAAATATGTTTAATAGGAATGTTTTTTAAAAAAGCATATGGAAGTGATTGTTGATAAATCAAAATAAATTAAGAAAACAAGAAAAAAAAAAGAAGTTATGAAGAGGATAGTTTCAGAAAAACCTGTGAAGAACTGCATAAACTGGTGCAAAGTGAAGTGAGCAGAGCCAGGAGAACAATGTACACAGTAACAGCAACATTGTAATGATGATCAACTGTGAAAGACTTATTAACTCTGATCAATACTATGAGCCACTAGAACTCCAAAGGGCTGGTGATATAAAATGCTATCTACCTTCAGATGAAGAATTGATTAACTCCAAGTACAGATTGAAGTATATTTCTTTCCTTTCTTTATTTTTCTTGCTTTTTTTCAGAACATGGCTAATGTGGAAATGTGTTTTGCATGACTGTATATGTATAATGGATTTTTTGCCTTCTCAGTGGGTGGGGGAAGGGTGGAGGGAGGAAGAGAATTTGAAACTCGAAATGAAAATAAAATTTTTAAAAGAGTTGCATCCTGAGGAGGTAAATAACTTGCTTAGGATCATACAGCCAGGTGTGTTTAATAGACACACACATGCATATAAGTGATTATACTGCAAATATTAACTTATTATCAAATAAAACATAGCAATCACCCTCTATTACTATTCTAAAGATTTGTCTATTGAATAACTGCTCTCGTGTATAATTTCTTCATAATTATAAAAGTTAGTCCTTATTCATTACAAAATGAAGTATTTTAAGGGCTTCCATATACAAAAAGAATTAGATTTGTCCTATTTGACCCAAAAGGCAGCACCAGAACTAATGGATGGATGTTTGTGGAGAGGAGAGCACTTTTTATTTAGCTTTACATAAGGAAAAAGTTTTCTATCAATTAATATTGCCTAAGAACGGGAATGGGCTGCGTCAGATACAGCGAGTCCTCTCTATCAGCGGTCTTCAGGTGAATATTACTTGAGATGACCTCTGAGGTCATGCAGCTTATAAATGGTGGGGGAAGGAACTCATGCTTAGGTTTCCAAGTCCAGTGCTACAAGTTAGACTATTGCGATCTTAAATCTACTCCAGTTCTTAAATGATATGATTGTACTTAATGCAATTTTGAGGGAGGGAACACCTTCACTCCAAGCCAGGAGAGTATTCATTTCCCTAGGAAGCGTAATCTTTGCCAAAGAGGCTGACAAGTGGGTCTACTAATTCAATTCAATTCACCATGACAAAAATTTATCAAATATCAATTACATGCAAAGTATTGTGTATTTCCAACAGGCATGCTCTCCCAATCTGTGTCTCAAGAACAAGCACTCAATGCCTCTGCTTTACCCTAAGACCTTTAGAGTATAGGTCAAGAAACGATAAGAAAAAGGAGGAAGGAAATAAGCATTTATTAAGCAACTACAATGTGCCAAGCACAAGGCTAAGCATTTTATCAATATGATCTCATTTTATCTTCACAATAACCCTGGGAGTTAGAGGCTATTATGATTTCCAATTTCCAATTGTAGAAATTGAGGCAGGCATAAGTTAAGTGACTTTCCCTTGGCCACAGAGCTAGTAACCGTCTATGGCTGAATTTGGACACAGGTGCCCATGATCCAGTTCTATCTCTCTACTACAGCACTAGCTGCCTCTGAATTAGGGTAGGAAAAATGGCAAAAGGAATTGGTCTAATTACTATACTAGGCATTAATAGATTCAAGGGGTTCTAGAATGCTTGGTATTAGAGATCCTATGAACTACTATATCACCCAGAAATGGGATGCAAGTCAAGAAGTCACACATTAGACCTCTTGACAAAGAGTTGATGACCTCAAGTTGAAGAATAATACACCCATTTTCAGGTACAGCCAGTGTGGGAATTTTTTTTACTCAATATTTGTTACAAGGGCTTAGTAATTTTTTCTCCTAATTGGGGATAGGGTGGGAGGACAAAGGGGAGAAAGAAAGAAAGAAAGAAAGAAAGAAAGAAAGAAAGAAAGAAAGAAAGAAAGAAAGAAAGAAAGAAAGAAAGAAAGAAAGAAGAAAGAAAGAAAGAAGAAAGAAAGAAAGAAAGAAAGAAAGAAAGAAAAGAAAGAAAGAAAGAAGAAAAAAGAAAGAAAGAAAGAAAGAAAGAGAAGGAAGGAAGAAAAAGAAAGAAAGAAGGAAAGAGAGAGAAAGAAAAGGAAGGAAAGAAAGAAGGAAAGAAAAGAGAGAAAGATGGGGGGGGACTGTTGGAAGACAAAGCATTTGCTGTTGGCACCCCCTGGTGGCCAAATTGTATCAGAGTCCAGAGTGGCTTTTTTTTCCTCCTTTCTTAGAGAAAAGAGTTGGAGAAAGCTTCTGATCTAACCATCTCAGTGGATCAATTGAAAATAGCAACTCTCATTCTCAAGAATTGTTATGTGAAAGACAGATACAATTTATTGTACTCAGCCCTACAGAGTTAAAGGTAGAAATTTTAGAGTAGCAGATTTATGCTCAACTACAACCATTTGAGCCATCCAACCATGGAATGGACCACCTCAGGGAAGGAGTGCAGGACTTTAAGAGGAGGTTGAATAACCAATTCTTGAAAATACATTCTAGAGCCTCCAACTGTCAACGGTGGGGGGGAGGGGAGGTGAAGGGGTGGAAACTGGTGGAAACCAGCTCAGAAAACCACCAGATGCCTCGGTACTCTACTACAAAGAAATCTCTCAGTGCATTAGGAAAAACAATGGAGGCAGCATTGCAAGGGGCCCCAGGTACCAATCTAAAAGGAGATGAAGAAAGCTAAAGGAAAGGAAGAGCAGGCAACCTAGAATTGCCTGAAAGTTCCAGCTTTACTGATTCCAGCCCAACATGATGTAAGCTGCCAGAATCCTACAGCCTCCAATTGCCAACAAAGAGGTCCCAGCACACAAAGCCGGTGACCAAGACCTAGGCTCCCAACACAAGAAGCTTGGGTCAGTGCCCTCTGTTCCCCAGCAGGAGAGCTCAATCTCTTTAAAGGCCAGGGAATAAAGTAACACCATGAGTAAAAAGAAACGTACCATAGATTTATATTATGAGAAGAGTGACGATCAAGACAGAAATTCTGAAGAAGACAACATTGTCAACAAACCCACAGCTGCAACATTAAAAGGGAATATAAACTGGTCTGAAGCCCAAAAAGCCTTCTTAGAAGAGCTCAAGAAAGATTTTGAAAGTCTAATGAGAGAGGTAGAAAAATCCTTAAAAAATACAATTGGGCAATTGGAAAAAAAGTACACTGAAGAAAACAAGTCCCTAAAAAACACAATTGGCAAACTGGAAAAAAAGTACATTGAAGAAAAGAAATCCCTTAAAAATAGAATTGACCAATTGGAGAAGGAGGTACAAAAACTAACAGAAAAAACAATCTGTTAAAAACTGAAATTGGACAAATGGAAATTAATGCCTCTATGAGAGAGCAAGAATCAAACAGAAACAAAAATTGAAAAAATAAATGAAAACATAAAATACCTCATTGGTAAAACAACTGACCTGGAAAACTGATCCAGGAGAGACAATTTAAAAATCATTGGACTACCTGAAAATCATGATGAAAAAAAGAGCCTGGACAGTATCTTTCAGGAAATCATAAAGGAAAACTGCCCTGAAGTCCTAGAACCAGAAGGTAAAATAACCATAGAAAGAATATACCGCTCACCCCCTGAAAGAGATCCCAAATTGACAAAATTCCAGAATTACCAGATGAAAGAGAAGGTCCTGCAAGCAGCCAGAAAGAAACAATTTAAATATCATGGAACCACAGTCAGGATTACACAGGACCTTGCAGCTTCTACATTAAAAGACCGCAGGGCATGGAACATGATATTCTATAAGGCAAAGGAGCTTGGATTGCAGCCAAGGATCAACTACCCTGCAAAAATGAGCATGATTTTTCAAGGGAGGAGATGGATATTCAATGAAATAGGGGACTTCCAAACCTTCCTGATAAAAAGACCAGAGCTCAACAAAAAATTTGATCTTCAAGTACAAGATTCAAGAAAGACATAAAAAGGTAAATGGGACAGAAAGATACAAAATGTTGTTAATAAGGGCAGACTGTTTACATCCCTACAAGGGAAGATGACACTTGCAACTCTTGAGAACTGTATTGTTATTACACCATGTTAAAGGAGTATACATAAAGGGGTGGATATTAGTTGACTTTGATGTAATGATAAAAAAAATCTAATCAAGTGGGTTAAATGGATCCAAGTAAGTGGATTAGTCTGATCTTAGAAAATGTACTGAGAAAGGAGGAGACAGACAAGGGTAAATCACATTACAGAAAAAGACAGAAAATCCTATTACAGCAGAGGGAAAGAAGGGAGAGGAATGAGAATTTTGAACCTTACTCTCATCAGATTCGGCTCAAGAAGGGAATAATATAATCAGTTAGGTATAGAAATTCAACTTGCCCTATAGGCAGTAGGAGGGAAAAGGGGAAAGAAAAGGGAGTGGGGATAGAAGGAAAGGAAGAAGCAGTAAGGGTAAAGAGGAAGAAAAGGGAAAAAGGATAATAAAAAGGAGGAGAGACTGAAGGAGGTGGTGGTCAAAAGCAAAACACTAGTGAGGGGGGGAAAGGAGAAAGGAGCAAGAAAAGCATAAACAGGGAGAAAAAAGGATAGAGAAAAAGACATAGATAGTAATCATTACTGTGAATAACTATGGAAGTTGAATTGCTATCTTTTTTTTTCTTTTCTTTTCTCTTCTGTTGAGTTTTGTTTCCTCTTTCTGATGGTTCCTCCTATTGGTTTTATTTTTTACTTACATCTTCACTAATGTGAAAATATGTTTAATAGGAATGTAAATGTATAGCCTATGTCAGATTGTGCTCCATCTTGGGGAGGGTGATGGGGAAGAAGGGGGAGAAAAATTTTAAGCTCAAAAGCATATAGAAGTGAATGTTGATAAATCAAAATAAATTAATAAAATCTAAAAATTTAAAAAAAAAAAAGAAATGCAGGGGACAAGTGGCAGCGGGTGGAGCAGTGGATAGAGCTCCAGCCTTGGAGTTAGGAGGACCTGAGCTCAAATCCAGCCTGAGACACATGATATTCACTAGCTGCGTGACCCTGGGCAAGTCACTTGACCCCGATTGCCTCCAAAAATAAATAAATAAATGAAATTTTTTTTTTAAAGAAGAAATGCAGGGGGCAGCTAGGTGGCACAGTAGATAGATGACCAACCCTGGAGTTTAGAGAACCTGAATTCAAACCTGGGCAAGTCACTTAATCTCAATTGCCACACACATACACATACACATACACACACACACAAACACACAAAGTTCTATTCACTATTACCAATTATAATTTTTTAAATATTCCATTTTTGCTTTATGGGTTACCATAGTCAAAAAATTCTGGCATATTCTGAATCATTTGTTGTCACCAATTTCATATATGAAAATGTGAAAGATAACACATCTCAGTTAGGTCCCACCAGAATTATTTGACAATGGCCTTCCATGACACAAACAAAAGAAAAAAGAATCAAGGACCCTCAGTCTTGTGCAGCCCTATTTCTGTTTTCACTGTGACAGCTGTGGAGTGGTAGAAGAGGGGACAGAGGGTATTAAGAATCTCATGGAACATTAACAACTCTAGGTTCACTAAATGCTAGCTTTTTGTCTAATGAAAAAAGAATTAACATATTGCAAAGTTCAATGTCTTGATGTTAGTAGCACAATGTCAACTGCTAACAGGAACATCTGGAAAACCTTATCAACTGTAGAGAATGAAGCTACATTGATATTGACCCTGCAATACTTTGATGGAACAATAATAACAACAACTGCCACTAGCATTTTTATAGTGCTTTGAAGTTTTGCAAAGTGCTTTATGCTCATTGCCTCATAATAGTCCTGTGAAGTAGATATTATCATTATAATACTCATTTTACAGCTGAGGAAACTGAGGCAGACAGCAGTTAAATGACTTGCCTAGGACCATACAGCTAGTAAATGACTGAGGCTGGATATGGATGCAGGTGGCTCAGTGGTTTGAGTACCAGGACAGAAGTCAGGAAGACTCTTCTTCTCGAGTTTAAATCTGGTCTCAGATACTTACTAGCTGTATGACCCTGGTCAAGTTATTAACACTGTTTGCCTCAGTTTCCTCAGCTGTAAAATGAACTGGAGAAGGAAATGGCAAACACTCCAGTATCTTTGCCAAGAAAACCCCAGATGAGGTCATGAAGAGTGAGACAGGACTGAAAAGCAACTGAACAGCAACTTCTTTACTCCAGGTCCAGACCTCTATTCACTGTACCACCCAAGTGCTATAATCTCACTCACATGGGTATTTCATCCAATCTCCCCTTATCAATACCTTCTTCACCTGTGCAATGCTTATCTATATCCTCATAATCATATACTGGATCACTCTTTTGTGTTGCAGGCCTTCCTCAAGATGCCCTGCTATTATGTGGATACCAATGGAGTTTGTGGACTAGGCATCAGGTCACACTCGCTGCTTTATGACTCCTCCTTTTCTAGTTACACTTCTTGATAATAACTTCTAGGGCACTTCTACATAATTCTTTCTTGGTATTATGTTGCAATCTACATGTGTCCACAAATTACCTCCCTACAGACCTCTGGGTGGTGTGCAATTTAAATTCTTTGGAAGTTGATATGTCATTCATTATTCTTAGGTACAGAACTTTACTGTATTTTCAGTGCTGAAAGTGACACATTTCCTGAAAGCCTTATAAGACTATATAAGACTTTTCAAAATGAATAAGACATCTAAACAATGAGAAAAACTAGAAATAATACAATTACCCAAAAGGGAAACTGAGTAGAATGATAACAATTACCCAACCATATGCTTACTTCCTAATCTTTATGAAATTTTTCTCAGAATGACCTATGCATATATTGAAGGAATCATTGAGAAATAAAGAGGCGAACTTTTGCAAATAATTTTCTCTCACAGACCACATCCTTATAGACAAACATCTGAAGGTACAGAGATTTCAACACCATATTCATGATTCTTTGGTAAACACAGCCAGAGACAATTCTGTTACAATGACCCTTTGATTATTCTCAAATAGGATACAAACAGGTAGATGGTTGCTTGCCAAAGACGACCACCATAGTCACAGTAGATGTCCTGAGCAAGACCCAAATATAAAACAAATTCCTTATAGATAGTGAGGTCCTCTATCTGCTCCTAGATGTGGATGATACTGAGCTGGTTGCATCAAACACCAGAACATTACATTTCAGAGCCTCTTCAAGGAGATCTCTAGCCTAATCAAGCAATAAACATCTATTAAGTGCCATCTAATTAAGTGTCTCTGGAAGGAGATCTCTGATCTAATCATGCAGTACGTATCTATTAAGTGCCTCTTAAGTGCTGATGTTCTTGTACAAATTTTCTTCTGGTTCTGCTTACTCTGTACCACTCTGTATAAAATCATATAAGTCTTTGCATATCTCACTGAAATAATCTGTTTCCTCATTTCTTACAGCATAATAGTACAGTTATCCCTTCCACATTGTGATTTTCCCCATAGTAGCTTTAGTATATCATTGGTCAAGCATAAGAAATAAAATGAAAATTTGGAGGGAGTTTTGCAGAAGCTGCAGAGGATACAGAAAGGCTAGCAGATGACACAGGAAAAGTTCAGAAACTCAGGAATGCACAAAATATATGTATAGTATTGTATGATATAGCCTATTATATAATCTAAGGTACTATAAATACCTCATAAAAGAAAAAGAAAAAAAAGACTCAGACTTCTCTGGTTCAAAGGAAGGGACAAAAATTTTACTCAGATTTTCCAGATTGCAAGGGCACTGTGCTCCTAACCCCCATGATGTGGAAAGTATAACTGTATTCTCTCACATTCACATCCCACCACTTATTCAGCCATTCCTCAATTGATAAGCATCACCTCAGTTTCCAATTCTTGTCACCACAAAAAGAGTTGCTGTAAATATTGTTGTGCATAAAGGACCTTTTCCACTTGATCTTTTCTTTGGAAAGGTCTAATTTTGGCATAATCACCTGCATAACGAAAAAAAAAAGGGTCAAAAAATACCTGACAGGTAATTGTATTGGCAGTCCACTAAGTGAGTCCTTCAGCACATAGGTCTGGGACATGTGCTACAAATGAACAATAAATTGGGCCCAGGATTTTTTTTTAATTTTTAAGGAAATAAACTAAATTGTTCAATGCTTCCAATCAATGATCCCAAACTGCTCTGTAGTACAAAAACCCATCCGTTTATAACAAGAATGTTCTCCAAACAATCCTTCTCAAAGCCTATTTGTAGCAAATTCTTGAAGTATACTTCAAGACCCCCTTCTTCAGACAACTCTACCCTGACACTTTCAGCCCATTCTTTTCTCTACTCCATTTGCATTTATTCTTCTTAGTACACAATGAGCAACCTACTACAATCTTACCTATTTTTTGTGCTCCATATTTAAGCATTTTATTTCTAACCACCTTTCCTTTCCGCCTACACTGTTACCACCCTAGTTTAGACAATGGTGACCTCTTCCCTAGACAACAGCTTCTTAAATAGTATCTTAGACTTGAATTTCTCCCTCCTAAATCCATTCTTTTTACAGCAGCCAAAACAATCTTCCTAATGCATAGATTTGGCCATCTTCTTCTCCTCAAAAACTTTCAGGGGCTTCCTATTGCTTGTAGAGTAAAACACAAATTCCTCAGCTTGGTGTTTAAGAACCTCCATAATATGGTGCCCATCTACCTTTCCAGACTTATTTCATATACTCCCCCTTAAGCTGAGTTCAGCAATGCTGAGTTTAAGGTTTAGAGCAAAAATTGAGTTTGGAGTGCAGCTGAGCATAGCCCAATTTACGGCTCAGAGAAGACCTCTTATGTACATTTTAACTTTAATCCTGTATACCTGGGTTCTACTTATTGGCAGGCATAGACTAGAAGTGTCCATGATTATCAAGTATCTATAGCTTTTCCAGATTCCTCTTACCACTGAGAGAGAAGCAGATACAAAAATAATTTTTGATCAAATATCAATATTAGATTAAGGCTCTGAGGGGCCAAGGAGTCATTGGTCAGATGGAGGAGCTAGGCATAGCAGGAGCTGGGCCCAAGTGAATCTGAATGATCATTGGGAGTCCCAGGTAAGTGCACTACTCAAGATCTCCTAATGCAGGGACCAGAAAAGCTAGCCATGTAGAGAATAGGGTGGCTAAGTGGTACAGTAGGTGAAGCAATGGTCTTGGATTCAGGATTCACATAGCTGAGGTCAAATCTGGCCTGAGAAACTTACTAGCTATGTAAGTCACTAGGCAAATCACTTAACCTCTGTTTGCCTCAGTTTCCCCATCTGTAAAATGGGGATAATTATAGCACCCACCTCCCAGGGTTGTTGTGAGGATTAAATAAAATGATAATTGTAAAGCACTTAGCATAGTACTTGGCATATTTGTTGCTTCGTGGTCACTCTATCCAATTCATCGTGACCCCGTTTCGGGTTTTCTTGGAGGAGATACTGGAGTGGTTCACCATTTCCTTCTCTAGCTCATTTTACAGATAAAGAAACTGAGGCAAACAGGGTTAAATGACTTGCTCAGGGTCACACTCCTAGTAAGTATCTGAGGCCAGATTTGAACTCAGGAAGATAAGTCTTCCTGATCCCAGTGTTAGCACTCTATCACTGCCTAGCTGTTTTACCTGCGATATAGTTACCACCAAAAAAGGTTATTATTTAGTAGCAGTACTAATAGTAGTAGTAGTAGTAGTAGTAGTAGTAGTAGTAGTAGTAGTAGTAGTAGTAGTAGTAGTAGTAAATCTCTATTGTGAGGCCAGTAGTCAGTGATAGGCAGACAAGTAGCTATCAAGGCACATCTACCCAGAAATTAGGTCAGGAAAAAAAAATGGATAATGTAGCAAGAAGGGGTCTGTTAGGAAGTTAGTTTGAAATCCAGAGAAGCAGTCAAGAGTCAAAAGATAGGGATAGTGAGGGAACTCGAATTTATTGAAGGGCTGTTATGTGCTAAGCACTGTGCTACCTGCTTTACAAATATTATCTCATTTGATCCTCATAATAACCCTGGGAGGTAGGTGCTATTATTATGTTCATTTTATAGTTGAGGAAGCTGAGGCTGAGAGAGTTTTAGTGATTTGCTGAGGGTCACAAAGATTTGAACTGGGGTTTTCCAAGACTAAGTCTGTTATTTCATTTTTATAGAGAACTCCCAAGTAAGGAAACTCATTCTGCCAATATAGGTCATTCAGTACTTTTGACATAATTTAGTATCTCAGAGAGTTGCCTTAGGCACTGCAGACTTGCCCCATGTTGACTTAGCCAGTCTGTGTCAGAGAGGTTAAGACTTGAACCTCGCCCTTCCTGGCTTCGAGGCCAGTTTTCCTTCTGTTACTCTACACAGCCTAATCAGTGTCTCTAGGCTCTTCAGATATGAGTAAATAAAGTGGAGCTAGTTGACTTGTACAGACCACAACAGCACAGGGTGACCACCAGCTTTTGGGAGCCAAACCAAGAGGCTAAGCTTCAAAGTGCTTGTTTCAGTGATACATCTAAATATAATTCTAATATGATACAGGTGTAGGAGGCATGTGAAGTTTACAGGACTGCCATAGTGCACCCTAAAACCTACACTGTTAGTTATGGAAAAAATGAGTGCAATACCCATATTGACCAGCAAGTGGCTCTGTATTCCAGCCACCGTCCAAGTGAGCCTGTCAACTCTTTTTGTCCTGGACTTCTCAAACTTAGCACCACCTGAAAGGACTAGAGTCAGAGGACTTGGGTTCAAATCACATCTCTGATATTTACTACCTGTGTGACCTTGGACAAATCATGGGACCTCTCTGAGCCTCATTTTCCTAATTTGTAAAATGAGAAGATTGCACTAGATTGCCTCTAAGCTCTCTTCTAGCTCTACATCTGTGATCCTGATATTTGGCACACTCTTTGAAAACCTCAACTCTACATCCTGCAAAGGATGGTTTTCCTAAAAATCCACAGTATGCTACCTGGTCTCCAGAACACACTCTGAAAATGCTCAGACTCCTCCACCTCAAACTTCCACCAGACCATGGCACAGCTGCTCTGGCTGGGTTCTGAATTTAAGCTCTAGGAATGCTATGAAATATTTCTCAGGATTTTTCATATAAAGTAAAATCTATAGCTGGGCTCCTACCCCACATTTGGATTCTCCTTTTTTGGTCCAAATGGTGAAAATAGTAGAGGAAAGGTTTCAGCAAACCTGCAAGGGTGTTATACCTACAGTCAAATCCCCGAAGCTTTTTCTCACTTATCCTTTCAGCTTTTGCTTTTCTGGGTGCTGGGGAAACAGTCGCAAAGTGCTCATGTCCCAACACATACACTCTCACCCTCAAAGGTAGTGGGAAAGATCATGGGGAAGGATGGTATTTTGGGACCCATGTGGGTTTATGACCCTACACAACAGCAAATGGGGAGCATCCTGGGAGATCAATCTCCCAACCTTCTCCCGGAGCCAGCAGGAGTCACAATAGTAGCCAATCTAGCCTATCCCAAGCCCATCAATTAAATGAATGTCTATATCACCTCCAAAGCCTAACCTCAGACAGTTTCAACTGTTGAGGTTTAGGGGTTTAGGGATACTAGGACTCCAAAATCATGACCACGGGTCCTGCCCAAATGAATTTGACCCAAGCCTTATTTCAATCAGAGACAAAATTTATTAGAACATCTGCCATATTGGCCAGACTCTTATGGAATCTGAACATTACTGAGCTATTGGCTAGATTATAAGAATCTGAGCACCTTAATGGAGACATGATGGACCTTATATACAGAAAGGCTGTGGGGAAGAACTAGGAGTGGCCAAGTAGTCTGAAGGGACTGTGAGGTAATAGAACAGCCAGGGACCTGGACCACATAGCCAAGGGAGAATGGAGTCTAGCTAGGATTAAGGGTGAGAAGTGGCTGGGGGCCATAGGGAGGTAAAACAATGGAGGGCTAGGCTAGGTGAAGGGTAACAGAGAATTGGGAGATTGGGCCAATTTCAGGGCAATGAAAGGCCAGTTGATGGGATTATGGCCTCAGGCAAAATCCAGAGATTTGGCCATGTGGGAAAGTCCAGGGTTTTTATTTTTGGGGTCCAGATCTCATCCTCATCACAATTACTCAGTCATAGACAAGGCCAGTACCTCCTGTAACCTCTGTTATTGGTGGAGCTGAGGCTGGTGGATAACTTCATCTTGGGAGTTCTGAGCTTCAATGGGCTAACAGCAAGTCTGTTAGCTTTTATAGATCCATTGGGTAAAACCCTCCTCTACACTTGACACTTACTAGCTGTGTGACCCTGGGCAAGTCACTTAACCCCAATTGCCAAAAAGAAAAAAATAATAATGAAAACTCTCCTCTAACATCTCATCCTGATGTGTATATTGGATCCAAGCCATGAAAGACCCTATCAAGTTGGAAAGGCTTCTGAATATGGGCCCAGAGATAAGCTGAACGTCTCTTGTTTAAAGACCAGCAGCTCTGCTAGGCTCAGAGCATCAGGTTTGCTTCAAAGGAATGAATTTTGCCCCCTCCTCCATCCCCAAAGGCCATCTACTAAGTGTAGGTAGGGGAGTTGTTCTGTTTTGAGAGAGTGCCTTCGATGATGAAATCACAGATCCTGGAAATATCAAAGTGGCCAGTTGGGAAACTTCTGCTATTTCTTCTAGAATGGCTTCCAGGTTTATTTTTTCGTGTTTTCTTTTGAGACTGGGTCTCCCTATCTTACCCAGGCCACTCACAGAACTGATACCTTGTGGAAACCCTCCTTGCTGATTATCTCAGAAGCTTTAGCTTACCTCATTTCTGACCTGGGTGAGTTTATTCCTCTTTCTTCAGCCTCTTCATCACCACCATGGGGAAGAGCAGGGAAGGGATGAGGGGAGTTAGTAAGGGAATCAGTTCCCATATAGGATAAGTTCTGCGAGTAGCCTGGATGACATAGGGAGACCCAGTCTCAAAACAAAATAAAACAAAGTAAAGCACTAGCAGCGGGCCTGAAAACCACTTTAGAAGAAATAGCAGAAGTTTACCCACCGGCCACTTTCATATTTCCAGGATCTGAGATTTCATCATTGAAGGCACTCTTACAAAATAGAACTCCCCTAGAACTTAGTATAGGGGTGGGGAACCTGTGGCCTCAGGGCTGGAGACTATGGTTTCCCCACTTCTGACTTAGTATACGGCCTTTAGGGGAAGAGGAGGGGGCAAAATTCATCCTTCTGAAGCAAATATGATGTTCTGAGCCTAGCAGAGCTCATGGTCTTTAAACAAGAGACACTCAAGGGGCAGCTAAGTGATGCAGGGATATGAAGAGGTCTAGAGGTTTTAGGGTGCTAGAAACCCAAGATCTTGATGTGGGCCCTGCCTGAATGAATTCAACTCAAATCTTCCAGCCAGGGAAAAAGTTTATTAGAGATAAATCACATAGGCCAAGTGATGCCCGTAAGGATGAACAGGCATGAGAAAAGCTCAGCCTTTTGGGCTTGAGAGATTCTCAGCATTTGAATGGGGGCCAGGGTGGATCTTATATACACTAAAGTAACTTTGGGTGGCCAGAGGAGGGGGCTGGGAAAAGGGTGAGAATTCCAATTGGAAGGTCTGAGAGATTGAATAGAAAATGGGAATAGATAATGAAGGCAACTGGAAGGAAGAAGTTTGAAAGGCATCTGAATAAGGTCAAAAGGTGGGGCTAGGGCTTTCAAAGGGAAATAAGGGGAGCCACAAGGAACCTGAAAGTTTAAGGGTTTTCTGGGGCCTGTAGCCAATGGGAGCCAGATTCTTTTTAGGTCAAGGGGCAAAGGTGCATCTGAATAAGATCAAAAGGTAGAGCTAAGGCTTTCAAAGGGAGATGAGGATCTGGGGACTGTAGACAAATGGGAGCCAGATTCCCTTTGGTGCTGGGGCAAAGATCTTGGCTTGTGCCCATACCCCATCAGATAAAGTACCACTCTGGAGTCAGGAGGACCTGAGTTCAAAACCGGTCTCAGATGTATAACACTTACTAGCTGTGTTGCTCTGGGCACTTAAACCCAATTGACTCACCAAAAAAAAAAAAAACCAAGAGCTATTCAGCATGTTCAAAGCCTTTCCCTGCTTGATAGGGCCTTCCATAGTTTGTGTTCCACTGCACAGGATTCAAGGTCACTTCTACACCAGGATGAGACATTAGAGCAGGACTGAACACCATATGGTTCAGGTGGCACACAAAAATGTAGGGTTGCTACTGCACACTCTCCTGTTTGTGACATGACCCAAGGCAACCAACCATAGTCAGTCTGTCTCTAGTCCACCCTATCTGCAACCCAAAGAAGTTTAGCCTATTTTAATTTTGGCCCCTACCTGCTGCCAAGTTGAGCAGGTCTGCATTAGAGACTTTACTCACTGGATCTGTAACAGATAAATTACCTAGCCGGATAATTGAGAACAAAGAATTCTAATCTGCCTGTTCCCCCCTCACTGTCCCAAGTTTTCACCTATTCAGGGGCCCACGCAGAAATTTTGACGTTACAGCAAAATGTTGAGCTTTCTCTATCATCTTAACTCTGGATTCTTCAATCTCTCCTTGTCTATTAGTTGCTTTCCTACTGCCTATAAACACACCCATGTCTTCCACAATTAAAAACCCTCACATCAGTGTTGTCTTTTTCCATTAGAATATAAGTTCTTTGAGGATACAGATTATCTAGTTTGCTTGCATTTGTATTTATTACAGTACTTGTCACAGAGAGGGCACTTAATAAATTCTAGTTGAGTTCAAAATAAAACAAATTGTAAAGTAAACAAAATTTCAGCTGCCTTCTAATCCATGAACTCATTGTGTAGAATTTTCACTTAAAAAGGAGACATCATTTTCCTCCCTTTTTCTTTGTTACACAGGGATGGGGAGAGGTTCATATTTGAAAAAGAAGGTACTCTAAAAAAAAAACAAAAAGGATCCTTTTTTCAAAAGAGGAGGCCGTGATCAGGAGCTGTGTCTTCTTTGCTTTTGGGCTTTTCTTGAACAGCCTAGAGATCTGGGAATAGTGGAGGTTTACAGAGCCAAGTGACTCATCTTTAGTAAAAGAACAGCTTTAGTCAATTTAGAGCCAGAGTGCACATTGTTTGTGAAGCTGGTGTTTTTTTGTAGTATTTGAAGTTTCTGGTGATAGAACTGCAAAACTTTAGTATCTCCTTAGCAAAAAACCAGGACAAAAAAGATTGCTAGAGGCAATCTCATTAAAAGAGGTGGGGGTGAGAGGGTAGGAGGGAGATGTGAAACCTTTATGAAGCTTATTCTCTCCCAAGAGAAGGGATGAGCCAGTTAGTGAACAAGTATTTGAGAGCCTACTATGTGCCAGGCTGAATGAATCAGGTGTCTGTGATTTCAGAATTACTAGGAAAGCTCCCTCTGGTCTCTCTAAATGCTATTTGCTCACTGCTGGAATTGTTGATAATGCTTATGTAGCTCATAGTTTAAAGGCCCCTTGTGTAAGGCTTCCAAGGTGATTGATTATTCAGGGCTCCATGGATCTGGTGAGAGCTTGAGAAAGAAGAGAGATCCACTCTTTTTTTTTTTTTGGTGAGGCAATAGGGTTAAGTGACTTGCCCAGGGTCACACAGCCAGTAAGTTTAATGTGCCTGAGGCCAGATTTGAACTCAGGTCCTCCTGACTCCAAGGCCAAAGCTCTATCTACTACACCACCTAGCTGCCCCGAGACAACAGCGATCTATCTCTCCCTCCAGGGACCTCCACCCTGAAGAGATTCTGGAATTAATCTATTTTCTCTTTCAAAGATGGAAACCAGCGGCCCAGAATCCCACTCTTTTCTCTTCCCCTTAGGTGGGGCACAGGGCCACTTTCAAAGAACAGGAGGCATGAAGCACTTCCAAACCATGCTGGTTTTACTCCTTGACAGAAAAGTTGAGTTTAGAACCAGAGTATTAAAGGAACAATAGAAGAGCCTTTGCCTTAAAATAGCTGCCAGACCCATTTCACCTCTTCTTGTAGAATCATGTAATCATTATAGTAGGGAGAAAGTGGGGTTCACTGGCTGAAGAGAGATCAAACAGTACTGGGTGCTACTGGAAAATGGGAGATAACCCTGAGATGCTGACTGTATTGTAAGAATCAGTGGGCTTGATTGGTAGCTAATTGTACTGTGACTTCTGTTTAAGGCTGCCAGAGGATAGAAAAGCTTCCGAGGTAAATTAAGGATGGAAGTAATTAGATAGCAGATATGGTGAAGAGAAAGAGTAGAGGTAAAAATGAATCTTGGGAAAGGTCAGTTAAAGCCCCCTAAAACCACCATACCCACACTGTTGGGTCTTTATGTCATCATTGTAGTGTATGTGGGTTTTCTTAAGTGGGTTTTCACAAATGGTTTGATGCTGTTCTAGGGTCCAAATTTGGTTTGCACTAGACATAGGGAAGTAAGCAGTCATAGAAATTTGGGTCAGATCTACTCCAATCCTGATCTTCCAGACTGTAGCAGTACCAGTTATTTCTAATTTCCTGCCTCTACAGAAAAGTCCTTTGAGATTGGGCCTCAAGCACACTTAACCCATATATTCCCTGAGAGTGGTATCAATGTATGAAACACATAAATCAGAAAGTCATTCCAGCTGCCTTAGTAACTCAATCAAAGCTACTAGTCTCAGTCATTAAGAGTTTTAATTAAGGCGATTGTAAACAGGTATTATTTAAAAGCAGAATGGCTTAATCAAAACAGTTGACTGTCATGGTTGAAATCTTGAACAGGCTAGTGGTAGTCATACGTTGCAGTATGTTGGCATTTCAGAGTCCCTTCAATTATCCTACCAAAGCAATTCTCTTTTCTGCTTACTTAGGACAAACCTGGGTTCAAAGACTTTGCCCTTGAATTCTCAAGAGTGCTGCTGGGTGCTTTTGACTGGATGTTCCCCTAGTTGTAGACATGTACTGGCTCCTAAGGCCACGTGAGGAAAGTAGTGCTACACAGAAACCCAGCTTTAAGGCACCTAGATGTAAAGAAAACTATTCCCTGGGGCAAAAAAAAAAAAATCAACTTCTTCAAATCCCATGGTAAAGAATTAAGTGGACACATAACACTTCCTAGCTGTGTGACTCTGGGCAAGTCACTTAACCCCAACTGCCTCACCCAAAAAAAAAAAAAAGGAATTAAGTCTCTGGAATTAAGTCATGGCATTTAGACCTGGAAAGGACCTTAAAGATCATCTATGAACCTCCTTCTTTCAGATGAGGCAACTGTGGCCCAGAGCAGCTTGTCCAGGGTCTCAAAGGCAGGATATTACAGAGCCAGAATTTAAATCCAGGTTCTCTGGGACTCTAAATTCAGTGTTCTTTCCACCTTGCCCCACCTACCTCTACCTCCTTTTGCTATCTCAGGAAGTTGTCATTCATATGCAGAAGGCTTTTCAAGCACATCTTAGAAGTTGAACTCCAGCCATCACCCATGAAAGAGGGAAATGCTGATTTCCCTCTGGAAAGTTCCCATAAGGGAAATTTCTTTACTAGGAATTCCCCACCTGGCTGATGCCATGCCAATTAGCCATAGTGTTGGCAGCAACTCATCAACTTACCAATGTCACCTCCCCTGAGTTGTTTTCTTGGCTCAAATGCCAAAGGGATTTGCCAATAAAGTCAACTTGAATTTTACATACATACGTATGTACATACATACATACCATGGTACACATACATACACATGTGTTATGTGTTGTATGCATACACATTTTTTTGTTATTTATGTGTTATTATATACACTTTCATATTTATTATTAAATTTTATTATTTACAAATATATATTTATATATTATACACACATATATTTATATATACATTTATTTATTTAGCCTTACTAGTTATTATATGCATATGTATCTACATGTGTGTCTATATGTGTGTATGCATACATACATATTCCCAAGAATAGTAAATATATTTTAATATATTATTACATATTATCAAATTTCATTATTTAAATATGTTTATTTGTATATCATATATGCATACATTTACTTTTATATATATTTGTTTAGTCTTACTATTTATCATGTTCATGTGTATCTATATGTATGTGTGCGTATGCATACATACGTATTCCAAAGAGTAGTAAAACAAATGAACTATGATGTTTTGGAAGGAGGAAGGGTTTGAATGAATTTCTATTTTCTAAATCAAAGCCCTTAAGAATTTTCAGGTAAGCTTTATAAATTTCAGTGGAACTGTCACACAAGGGGCTTTCCCTCCATTCCCTCTGCCACCACTTACTTTGGTCCAAGCCGTCTTTATCTAACATCCTCTTAGATGGCCTTCCAAAAATACATACTTGCATATATACTCTCTAATAACTCTTCTGGCTCTTGGCTTCCTCTCCATCTTTATTGTAACTACTCTAGGGAATTTCTGATATGTATTCTGAGAGCCTCCAGTAGTATGCCATTATGGGCTTCATAACTTAATAACAATTGAAGAACTTGAAGGATAGTTCATGAGAGAGCAATCAGGATCATTATAAGTCTAGGAAACAAGATTAGTAAAGAATTTTGTTTTCCCTGAAATTGTTTGTTCAGTGGTAATCTGAAGAGATCACTGGATTGGGAGTTTGAGGACAGGTATTGTGACCTAAGGTAACTCATTTAATCTCCGCATAAGCTTAAGAAATCTTTATCTCTATGACTCTAAATTTCTTTTGGAAAAAAAAAACAGGCTATCTAGGTTTGGGAAAGTGACTAACTTATAAGGATTCTACAAAAGTTGTGTTTTTATTTTTTATCAGAATGAAAATTAATATTCTAGATCTTTGAAGTATCATTTATGCAATATCTCGTCTAAGTAAGCCATATATAAAAGCATAAATTTACAGGTGAAAAAGAAAGCATCAAATTAGTTCTCCTAATGGCCTCACATTTGAGATAAAACAGCGTGTCCCTGATATTAGGTCTCAAAGCATCTGTTTTGTTGATTGTGGCGTGCTTGGGGGTGATGACGCTGGACAGAAAACTGAAGGAACCGATATAGGTTGGCAAAAATAAGATTTAAGCCTCAGACTCTCTCTTTGTTTTCCTCTTTCTTGGAAATTACTTGATGGAGAAGTTAGACCTACCCATTGCACATATTAAAGAAAAACTAAGATGGATAATTCCAACTGCTCCCCATGTCCTACTCCCAAGGGCTCTAGCATACCCAGTCCAAATGGGACTTGAGAATGGAGGGTAGGCTCAGTGCTCTGCAACACCACCCTAAGGAGAGATAACCCTTTCTCAATGCCCCACCTAAATGATCTACAAACCCTTATTTGTTCATTCCTTTTTGCCCTGTCTCCCCTCTTATACTTGCCCTGGGATATGTGCTCTCTTTTATACATGAATGGAAATATAATCCATCCTTGTCATCTTACCCTACCCTTCCTCAGTGACCAGTAGTTTTGCATAGGTGAAGGGAATAACAATGGGGATAAGAAGAATAATATAAGTCATTTTTATATGGCACCTTGTTGCTAAAATGGTTTACATTACAGTGTTGCATTGGATTTTCATGATAACCTTGTGAAAGAGTTACTGTCTTATTTGGGTAAGAACAAGAAGTCCAGATGTGTTATTTCATTGCTGTAGGGAACTCCATATGAGGAAATTCCCTCAATGAAGATAAGCAACTTAAGTTCTTAAGAGAATTGTCTGAGTATTGCAAAGTCACACAGTACTTTAATGCAAATGTATACAGCTAATAATGGATAAGATCCTAGGTCCTCTGACTCCAAGTCTTTTCTTTTTCCACTGTATCATGCTTCCTCCCTTCTTTCTCCATAGCAGGTAGGTAACTACAGAGGCAAAGTGATAATACAGAAGCAAAGACCCAGGAGAACAGGACTACTGGGAGAGCTGCACCCTAAAAATATCACAAATGGGAAATAGTGGACAAGCTTTTGTCAGCAGTCATACGACCTTGTGCAAATCACAGCTTTTGTAGACCTGAGTTTTTATACATAGAGTAAAGGAAGGAATTGGATTACATGTTCTGTAAAGTTCTTTCCTTTGAAACAGTCTAGGGTTTTCTGAGATGACACTTCTTTGAAAACTACAGAACTGTCACGTAATAGGTAGCAGACTGGGCTTGGAACCAAGTCAAGATGCCCTTTGACCCAGCAATACCACTACTAGGTCTATATCCCAAAGAAATCAAAGAAACAGGAAAATGCATATGCACAAAAATATGTATAGCAATTCCTTCTATGGTGCCAAAGAATTGGAAAGGAAGGGTGCCCATCAATTAACTAATTGCTGAACAAGTTATGAAATAAAATATAGAATGCTATTTTGCTGTAAGAAATGATGAGGAAGATGAATTTTTTTCAGAAAAACTTGGGGAGATTTATATGAACTAATACAAAATAAAGTAAGCAGAACTAGCAGAATAATTCATGCAATAAAAGCAATATGGTAAAGACAAATAGCTTTGAAAGACATATATGTCAATAGCAATGTCAATCAAATATAATCAATCACAATTCCAGAGAACTCACGATGAAGCATTCCACCTTTAGTTGGAAGGATTCAGAATGTAGACTGAGGCATTTTTTAAAAAGCTGGAAGTGCAAGAAATTGTTTTGCTTGACTATACATGTTTGTAATGAGATTTTTCTTGAGCAATTGGGAGGAGGAGGGAGGAGAAGGGGAAAGAGAGAATGCAGATATGAAAATGAGACAAAATTGAATTTAAAGTTAAAAGAGAAAGAAAAGATCAGGCAAAGCTGGATTCAAGTCCTACATATAACGGCTATGTGACCCTGGGCAATCACTTAATCCTTAGTGTCTCCTTCTACTTCTAAACTCTCTAAAAGAATAAATTATAGATGTGTTTTGGTAATGGATCTCCCTATATAGATTAAATCACAAGTCTGGACTGATCTTCATTTGGATAGAACATGAATATTCCCCTTTCACTGAAGAGTTGCATGTTTGTCTGTTTGTTTAATTCATAAAAGAGAACATAAAGCCACACACACAAAAAAAAAAACAATCCGACAAAGCAGGGCAACTTTGAAAGTTATGTTAAATTACATTTTTTAAAAAGCCATATATAATTGAGAAGCTCAGCTTCATGTATAATCCTCTTTTCTAGTTATGCTAAATATATAGAGAAATGCTCATTAGTTAAGATCAATTTTTTTTTTAATTGAAACATAAATACACTCTTCACCATACCTGATGAGTGCCTATCCAGTCTTTACATTGGTCAGGATTGTAAATCAAGACCCAGCTTCCTAATGCAATTCACTGAGGCAACCAAAGCACATTTTGAGATGTCTAGATGAGAACACTATCACTTGAAAGGAATGGATTATATCTCCTCCAAAGTCCTTTCAACTCTAAATCTAAGATCCTATGACCTTTCCTCCCTTTCTTTTCCCTCCTGCATTCATTCTTAGTTCATCAGGACACCTGGACCAGGATTATTCACTACTTTCCGTCCTAATATCAATGGTTATTCTGTACACAATATAATAAAACCACCTGCCAAAGAACTGGGTCCTTCTGCCTACTCCACCTACCAATATCTAGTCATTCCACAAATTGTAGCACTTCCATGGTGCAATGAATGCCCTCTCCTTAGCCCCATCAAAATAGGATATTGTGTAGTCCTTGAATGCATCAAAATCTCAAGGAATCTGTATCACCAATATAGTTCTGGAGGCAGGTAGGTGGTACAGTAGATAGAGAGCTGGACCTGGAGTTGGGAAAACCTGAGCTCAAATCTAGTCTCAGACACTTTCTAGCTATGTGACCATTGGCAAGTCAATTAACCTATTTGCCTCAGTTTCCTCAACTGTAGCACCTACATCCCAGGCTTATTGTGAGGATCAAATATTTGTAAGGTGCTTCCCACAGTGTGTGGCACATCGTAAGCACTATATAAATGCTAGCTATTATTATTACCTGAGAGTAGGAATATATGCCCATGGAGAAGAAGAATGGCAAGAGAGAAGACAATGTATCTGGTGGTGATAACAAGGTAAATAAGAGGAAGAACATCAGTCATATCTATATAGCACCTTGTTGCCAAAATGGTGTACATTACATTATTGCATTTGATCTTCATGATAACCTTGGGAAAAAAAATTGTTAGTCTTGGGGAGGGCAACATTTTGGATGAGGGCAAGAAGGCCAGATGCTATTTCATTAACATAGGGAATTCCAGATGAGGAAATGTCCTCCACCAATGTAGATAGGCGACTGTTCTGTGACTTATGTTCTTAATTGAGTTTTTTGGGCATTAAGCCATATATTAAGCCAGGGTCACACAGCTACTATGTCAGAGGGGCTTGAACCCATATTTTTCTAATTCCAAAGGCCAGATCTCTATCCTCTATACTATTGTTCTCCAAACTTTTGATCATGCATCCCTAGCCATAAAACTTGTTTGAGCACATAATGCCCTAATATATGTATATTTATGTATTTATTCATAGCATGTATAACATTTTACACACCAAAAAAAAATGTTAAATGATGTTTGAGCCTAGAGTCAATTGGGAGCCACTAGAACTTACTGAGTAGGGGAATAACTGTGCTTTAGGAAAATCATTTTGGTAGTTAATAGAGAATGGATGAGGGGAATGAACTTGAGGATGGGCAATCAATTAGGAAGCTATTGCAATAGCCCAGGTGAGGGGAGATGAAGGCCTGAAATAAGTTAGTGGCTATTAGAGTCAAGAGATATGGAGGTAAATACAACATGATTTAGCCATAGATGAGCTATTTGGGGTAAGGGAAAGTGTAGAATCAAAGAAAATGCCAAGGTTATAAACCTGAGTAACGAGCTGCAAACCTGAAAGATAATGGTACCCTCAACAAAAATGGGGAAGTTTTGAAGGGGAGATGGTTGAGGGAAGATAGTGAATTCTGTCTTGAATATGTTGGCTTTGAGATGCCTATAAGACAAGTCCAATAGGTGGTTAGTGATGTGCGACTAGTGTTCAAGAAATCAGGGCTAGCTATAGGAATCAGGGTCATCTTCATATAGAATCAAACCTAGGGGAGCTAATGAAGTCACCAAAAGTTTGTGTAAAGAGAGGAAAAGAATAGCCAGGACAGAGATTTGGGGTAAATATCATATTTCACCACATAATCATCACAGATTTTATGCCAAATTTTTTTCCAAAAACTGGGGTGCAACTGTTAGGTGAAGCTGTTTTTTAAAAAATTGTGTTGCAGGGCAGCAAGGTGGCACAGTGGATAGAGCACCGGCCCTGAAGTCAGGAGTACCTAAGTTCAAATCTGGCCTCAGACCAACACTTGACACTTACTAGCTGTGTGACCCTGGGCAAGTCACTTAACCCCAATTGCCTTAAAAAAAAATTTAAACTCAAAAAAAATTGTGTCGGCATCACTTAAAAATCATTTATTATTAAACTGTCTTTGGTGCAAGATTGGGATGAATGGGATACTCGTGAATATACATTAAAATTAAATATTGATGATGTGCCTGCACTGAAAATTCCAGGCTCATGGCTAGGAATGTGGGAGAGATAAACTCGTATGCCACTGGTGAATACGTTGCTACTTTGTTTACCTTTTAAGCGGCATGATGAACAGAATTATACCGTGTGACAATTACACGATGAAAGATTATAAACCAATTTTAGGACTGAAAAAAGAGGGTGCAACCATTATGCAGTGGTGATGGTTATGCAGTGAAATATGGTATTAGAAGTTAGGGGAAGAATCTGAATAATGACCACCCCCCCCACCTCCAAGGATTGGGGAAGGAGAAATCTAATAGGTAGGAGAAGAAAGTAGCATCAAAGCACCCCACAGAAAAAAGAGGTAGTCAATGTCAAATGCTGCAATAAAGTCAAGAAGAATGAGGATGGAGCAAAGACCATAAAATAATCAGACAGTTTTCAAGAGAACAGTTTCAATTGACTGGGAAGTCAAGGATCACCAGGAGAATGGGAATCTAGGAGATGAAAAAGTTAGCTATACCCTTGAGAAAAAGAATTAGGCAACTTCAAAAGGAGGGAAATTTGAGGGAAGGGGTAATGCAGTTGCAACCATCTGAGCCTGCTCTCTACGCTACAAAAAAAAAATCAATATGGGGGGGTACTCACCAGTATTTAGAGTTTATATGCGAGGAGCATCTGTGTCAGCTATGAGATGATGGAGAAGATATGTGGCTACTTTGGCTGCTCAGTTCACATTAGGCTGTAACTGCCCAGAGGTCCCCATGCCATTTGTTGGAGATAAGCAAGCATCAAATTCTCCAGAACTCTGTCCTTTCCCCCTCACCAATTCTCATGTTGTATAGGAGAAATTCAAGTTTTCCCAAGTCAAAAATGAAACTGAAGAGATACTGACTGCAGAAGTAGGATAATCTTCCACAACCAAAAAAGGTACATGGATTCCCCAGCAATCCCACTTCTAATCACTTGTGGAAAAGTCAAATGTGTCTAAGATGTCAATGAAGCATGATTTGCCAAGATTCTGAATTTGTTTTGTGGCATCACTAAAAGTTTCAATAAAGCCCCTGTTTTTTTGTTAGGGGAAAGGCTATAATGTATGGTAGAGACAACTCAACTATCAGTTTGGAGAGGATTGTTAAAATTTTTAGTTTGAGCATTAAACCTCAAAAATCTGCCAATGAGGGGCAGCTAAGTGACATAGTAGATAGTGTACCAGCCTTGGAGTCAGAAGGAACTGAGTTCAAATCCAGCCTCAGTCATTTACTAGCTATATGACCCTGAGCAAGTCACTTAACTCCAATTGCCTCCAAAAAAATTATTTAAAAAAAACTGCAAATGCTACAGATCAATACAAATGTTTTATATCTTTTGTTGATAGTTTCAACACCACTTAATAAAGTGTTGGAAAAAATACTAATAAGGGAGATTAAACTTAAACTTAAGTGTGTTAAATGTACATTTCTTCCCACCCTCCCCTCCCCCCATGGTTGTCGAACATTTGCTAGCACATCCCTGACTGAACATAACTAGGTATGGTCTCTCACTTTGATTTGTTTTCATCTGTAAGCTTAATGGTAAAATGGATGAACATAGAACCCATACAAAATATTAAATAAATAAGATTAGGTATTTGCATTATTCATTCCCCACCTACCTCTTTCCCCAGATCCCCAAAGTTCATCACTACTTTATTATCTTGAAAAAAATTAATTTGAATTAAAGCTTAGAAAGTTTTGAAAACTTTAAACTGCACTAAGACTTTTGGAATATCCTATATAAGCCAAGTTGGCTGCTTTTTTTATGGGATAGTTTCCTTTTGTTCCAGACTTCAGAGTAGAAAAGCTCTAGGGATGCCCTTATGGAAATTCCCTCTACACATGCAAATCAGTGACTTGCCTATTGTCATATCAGAGGTACGACTTGAACCCAGGTATTCCTGAGTCCAAGTGGCCTCTCAAGGGTGGTAATAGTATATCTTTAAGTGAGAGGGATCAAGGAAGGTTCCAGAAAAGTTAAGTTTTTATTAATTATCCACTGATTAATGCTTTTATCAATTAATTTTATTAATCATCTACTCTGAATAGGGTGCAATGCTGGATACTAAGAATTCAAAGAATAATTGCTTCATCCCTGCTCTTAAGTTTATATTTTATTCAATTCTATCAAAAGCCTGAAGTTATCCTTAAAAGCAGAATAATGCTTCCTAGATACAGGGGTTTCTAAAGATGTGGAAAGATTAAAATAATAATAATAATCCCTGCCCTTGAAGAGCTTATGAGAAGGTAAGGGGATGAGTAAGAATAATTATTTTATTCAGGGAGTCTTATAAGCAAATAAAATAAGTTAAACAGAAAAACTGACTTTTCCAGAAGAATAGCTGCATTCTGCTTTCCAAGGGTACGATTAGGGGAAATTATTGTTTTTTTGCAAGGCAATCAGGGTTAAGTGACTTGCCCAGGGTCACACAGCTAGTGAGTATCCTGTGTCTGAGGCCAGATTTGAACTCCAGGGATGTTGCTCTCTCCACCGCTCCATTTAGCTGCCCTGAGAAATAATTTTTTTTAAATCCCCTGATCTTCGTCTATGGATTTCAAGATGTATTCCCCTCCTACTCCTTCCCCTTCATCACTGTTTTATTATCTTGGAAAAAACTTGACACTTGAGCAGTGACAAGACAAGCTTGACCAGAGAAGTCCAGGACTAGCAATCCAGCCAAACTTAATGCATCGCACAAATGCAACGACTTTGAACACAGAAGAATGTAGGGCCAAGTATCTATTGTCCCAGGGCCTGTAGGGATATCCAGGAAGTAGATCCAAAACAGGGAGATTATCCAAAAGCACAAAGACAGGCAGAATACAGGTACCAGTGGCTACGCTTTGACCAGAATCCAAAATCCAAGCTATTTATTCAAGCAGAGGTAGGGCACGCAGTTGATAAGTCCAAAGAGGGAAGCCGATCTGCATCAGGCAAATCTGGAAGTTGGCATAAAGGACCCCAAAATAGAAAGGAATCTTAAAAAAAAAAAAGCAATCACTAGAAATCAAGGGACAGGGCAGGAAAGCAGTTTTACCTGAATTGGCATGCCAGGAAAGGATCTCAGGTGCTGTGGCATGGTATTGTTCACATTGCTGGAATTCTGAGCCATTTTCGTGAAAGTCCGGCAACAACAGAGAATTATACCCTTGAGAGAGCAGTAATTGATGAAGTCCATTGTTATTGCTGCCCGGGAGGCAGAGGGATTGGGGATTGTTATAGTAGTGTGATTTCCTAGCAGTTCCTTTCCTTAAGTAGACATCATAGAAATGAACATACTAGCTGAGATCACACCGGGGATGTGATTGCCAGAATTTAGGGCAATGGTGTGAAAGGTCACAAATAGCCTCATGTGTTTTGTGACATAGCTTCAATATCAGCCATTTAGCCGTGGGGGAGGGAGGGAAACACAGTGACTCCTAGGTAAATAAATAGCTAGACCTGCGGGGAGTCCTCTGTCTATCGGACTAACTCAACAAGGCAAGGCTATGGGGCTACAGTTTTCTGGACACAGTATGGCTTGCACTGATGGCTAGGCAGTAAGCAATATAGTGGCTTCTGAGATAGAATTTGCTTCCTGAGAGCAGTGACCTGACACACAAGATGAAGTTTAAATGACTAAACAGCTCTTGTCTTGTATATTAGAACTGAGTTTGGGGGGCCCCTTGGAGGTACTGCTGGTTTTGTGATTTTTTTTTAAGACAAGACATTTATTTGCGGGGAGCAGATGGAGGATTCACAGATTCTTCAGCCACTGGAGGGAAGGACCCTGGGGATCCTGAGGATAGCTGGGAATATCAGGCATGTTGCCATCATCTCAAACAGGAATGGGGTAGTTTAAGGCGTAGTTCGGTTGACCATGCCTGCGTACTTGGTGTCAGGGCTTAAGGAAGGCACGAGCAGAGCCAAGGTGCTGATGGTGAAGGACACGGTCAGCACCGGCTACTTGACCCAGGCCTCCTTCAGGAATCAGCCCAGTCTGCCCGCCATGTTGGCCGCTTTCCCCGTCACCCTGGTTTCGTGATCCTACTGGACTAATGAACCCCCTACAAAGAAAGAGTATCAAGTCAGAATTATACTTTTCCAAACAGGATCTTTTTGTCAAGTGGAGGTGGGGAGTGGGGAATAGGAGGCAGGAAAATGGAAATACAGCCAGGAAACAAAGTACTTCAAGGAAGAGACTACCTTGGAAACTCCTGCTGCCGGGTTCCCCATCTCTTGAAGTCAGAACACAGCAAAGAAAGGACTTTGCTGGGCCAAGGGCTGTGGTGAACAGTCTTTTCAACTCCCTAAAAGCATTCTCTGCTGCCTAAGGGTAAAAGAAAATCTTCATGTGCCAGAGGCCTGTGAAGGAAGTGATCAGGGCCGGAAAGCACTGGATAAATCTGTAGAATTGGCCAGTAAATCTCAGGAATTACTGGAGATAATAGTGACCCCTATTACAATTCTCCCTCCTCTCTCAGGAGTCCGTTTCTAATTCTTCACCCTAGATCTATTGTGCACATTAGAAACTCTAGTTCTGCTAGATCAAACTTTTGATTCTGGAGTTTCCTAAACAAATGGCTGTCCCCCAGAAACCAAAGCAGTATTCTGCATGGTCTTGAGAATACACGTGTATCTCTATGTCTTCAACAACTGATCGCAGCTCTTAGAAAGTACATAAAGGCCTAGCTTGGAATAACAGGATTGAAAATGTGTCCAAATAGCATGACCACATTTAGAGATTTTATATTGAGATGAGGAACAGGGATTTCTGAAAAAGTAGTCTTCCATTTGTCCCCATTTATCCAGTTAAGATTCTAGGTCTACAAAAGCCATTCCCAAATACATTAATAAAGTACACAAACAATTCTTAAAGGAAAATTCTTTGTTATAAGGAATTTCTGGGGGTTTGGAGGTGCCACATAGGCAACAACAACAACAAAAAGATAGCAATTTTTTTTAAAGGAGTGTAGGTCTGGTTTTCATACTTTTATAGATAGAGGCATAGGGTACCATCCCTAATAACACTGAAGGGCTTACAGTTGTGACAGAGACCTAGATCAGCTCTTTTTATCCCATATACAAAACTAGAGAGAGAAGATTGGTTGAATTCCCTTTGAGGGTCTCTATCTCTCCTCTTCTCCCTGCCAAAAAAAAAAATTATAGTTCTTTCAGAAACCTGACCAGGGAATAAATAACTCTTGGGGGTAGGTGAGGGGAAGCGAGGAGGAAACCAAGATAGTAGCATCTCTGCCTCACTGGCACTGTAGTCTGTATATTGAAGTGGCACTAGGTCTCTAGTTTTAGCATTCAGGTCTTCACTCATCTTTCATGAACAATGCCTGGATTGTACTGACCAGTTTCTAAGACCAACTATAATAATAGGGATTGCTTGACATAAATAATGTGACATTCATGTTCTATCTACCCACAAAAAAAAATTATTTTTTGCTTTTTGATGAGGCAATCAAGATTAAATGACTTGCCCAGGGTCACACAGCTATAAGTCAAGTGTCTGAGGCTGAATTTGAACTCAGGTCCTCCTGACTCCAAGGCTAAAGCTCTATTTACTATGCCATCTAGCTGCCTCTACCCACAAAAATTTAATCTTGAGAAATTGGTCCCAACCCAAAGCCAGTCATCTATGGTCTTCATTAACACCAGCCTTGGTTGGTATTTCTGTGACAGCTCCTCCCATTGAGAGAATATGTCCAAAAAATTGGAGGACATCCCCCCAGTTGTAGAATTACCTGGTGCTTTTGATAGTTACAAGTTAACAGGACAGGAGTAGAGGAGTAAAACTATCTATATTTGGGGAGACCAGGTAGTTTTAGTTTTCCTAATGCAATGTATGAACCCTGCCCTTTTCCTGTCCTTGCGGGCCATTGGCTGGTCTCATCAGTGCATAATGTCCAGTCATGTGCCAATATAAACACGACTAGTTTCTTTTTTTTTTATTTTATTATATTTTCCCCCACCTAATAGTATTTTTTTCCAATTATATGTAAAGATAGTTTTCAAAATTTTGAGTTCCAAATTTTTTTCTTCCTCCCTCTCTCTTCCTGACTTCCCAAGACAGCAAACAATCTGATATAGGCTATGTGTGTATAATCATATTAAACATTTCCGCATTAGTCATTAAACATGGCTACATTCACAATGCATTAAGTCAATTCTGACAGCATCACTTTAAGCTGAGCCCCCTTGAATTTCATGAGTTGGGGAAGGAGAAGGAAGAAAAGGAAATTTATTCTCTTGCAGTTTCTCATTGGCCTGGCAGTAGGTTCTCCAAAACTAATTCATCAGAATTTCTGAGCCAGCACTCAACGCCAATTCCCTAAGAACCCACAAGTTAATTAATGATAATTCCTGTAGGATTATGTAGGGAGAATAATCCCATGTCTCAAGCATCTCAAGAAGGATATAGTCCAGCAACAATCATGGGAAAAGCTACTTAAGCAAGTTTAACAGGAAACTCAGGAAGAACCATGACCCAAATGAGGACTGTCTTGCAGTTCAGAAGAGGAAAAGCACTCACCACTCTCTTCCCTTGCAGGGTCATATAGCTGAGAAGCATTCTCTTTGCCTAGGGCAGTCATCTGGCCTGGAAACTCACCTCCTCAGACATCATCTGGTCTAGCTCTTGCGGCACTCCAGTAGTTTCTGTTCCTGGACTCCAAACCAAAAGCAGTAGTTGAGTTCTTATCTGCACCATTTGTTTCCTCAGTGAGTAGGGATGGAGGACTAAGGCTTTGTGATGTCTCATACAGATTCGACTGTTCTGACTAAGCCCTATCCCATCCTGGAATGGAGACATTTGGTTGAAGGCAGAGTACCCAACCAAGCAAGGGGCTGGAAAAGGCCAAGGACAGAAAGTGGAGTCAAAAGTAGAATTAAAAGCAGACACTGAAAGGTCCATTATGGGGGAGAGAGAGGAAACAAAAGCTGAAATTATTCTTGGGAAGGAACCACTGCTTCATGTGTTTTATGCCTGACCTCATCAGCTCAATCCATTCACCTCCCTACCAGTTGGGGAACTCTTCATTCCATTGCAGACTATCTTAGATTTCTTGGTCTCTAGTGGGTACATATAGGCTTCTGCCTAGAACTATGAGCTCTAGCACTCCCCGTTCTGGGTGCAGCTACCTCACCTTCTACTGCACTTACAGGATGATGGACTCTGGAAGGTAATAAATAGAGCTTTAGGCTACTTTCTTCCTGCTAGACTAGTGGCTGTGAGGAATAAGGTCCCTATTTCATTATGTATGAGATAGTTCTCAATTGGCTGCTTTGGCATTACCTTCTCCAGATCTCAGCTTCTCTGCTCAACAGTTTTGTCCTCTTGAGGGTAGGTATGTGTAACTCCAATCCAAACAAGTGCCTAGTGCATTTGATATGGAGTCTGGGGCATTCTGTCCTCTTCCCCTCACCCCATCCATTCCAGTAGCTGACAGTGGTTTCTAGTAACTTAATAAGTAACAAGGTGGTATTAATTTGATATTTACTGGGAAAGGACCCACATGTACAAAAACATTCATAGCAGCTCTTTTTGTGGTGGCAAAGAATTGGAAATCAAGAGGATGTCCATCAGTTGGGGAATGGCTGAGCAAGTTGTGGTATATGAGTGCAATGGAATACTATTGTGCTATAAGAAATGACGAACAGGCTGACTTCAGAAAAACCTGGAAAGACTTATATGGTCTGATGCTGAGTGAAGTGAGCAGAACCAAGAGGACTTTGTACACAATAACAGCCACATTATGTGATGACTAATATTGATAAACTTAACCCTTCTCAGCATTACAAGGATCTAAGACATCTGCAGAGGCCTCAGGATGGAAAACGCTGTCCACATCCAAAGAAAGAACTATGGAAGTTGAATCGCTATCACTTATTTTTACCTTCTGTTGAGTTTTGTTTCATCTTTCTGATGGTTCCTCCTATTGGTTTTAATTTTTACTTACAACTTCACTAATGTGAAAATATGCTTAATAGGAATGTAAATGTAAAGCCTATGTCAGATTGTGCACTGTCTTGGGGAGGGTGGGGGGAGGAAGGGGGAGAACAATTTTCAACTCAAAAGCATATGGAAGTGATTGTTGATAAATCAAAATAAATTAATAAAAGAAAAAAAGAAAAAGAAAAATATTTTTCATATTTTCCATACATATAAACCTGTGCCTTGCTACATAAAATGAATCTGCCTTAGAATAGCTCTTTGAACAATGTAAAGTAACTTCATTTGAAGCATACTTCCCTGTCTACTCTTGGTAGTCCCTTGGATTTCTGGCTTTAACTATGTGAGTATGCATATAGTGGTTCCTCTCATCCCAGAAAGGGCCTTCTTTTTAGAATAAGTCTGCTAACAACTTCTTAACTCAACCCCTCAATACAACCTGCACCAACTTAGTGGTAGGAGACTTCACATTGGTTATCTTGAATGTTGTTTCTTATGTGTTCATTTGGTCATAACTCTCCTTTACTTAGAAATTTTAGCCACAAGGAAAAGGACCTACATGTACAAAAATATTTATAGCAGCTCCTTTTGTTGTGGCAAAGAATTAGACATTGAGAGAATGCTCATCAGTTGGGGAATGGCCGAACAAGTTGTGGTCTATGATTGTGACAGAGTTCTATTGTGTTATAAGAAATGATGAAGGGGATGGTTTCAAAAAATACCTGGCAAGATCTATACAAACTAGTGCAAAGTGAAGTGAAAAGAACCAAGAGATCATTGTGCATAGTAATAGCAATGCTATAATGATGATCACTTAATATTTAAAAAAAAATGACCCTTCAATCTTGGCAACTAGTCCTATCACTTCCTGACAAATAGAAAGAGAAGAAATGGAAGCAGTGTCAGATTTTATCAATTGTTGTTCGTTCTCGAAGAGGACCAAAATGACATCACTATGTTAGAGTTAAGCTTGTATTGGTCTGATCACACTGTAACTTGATTTGGAGGATACAAATACTTAAAGCACATGTCAGTTTTTCACTTTTGTCTCAGATTTGCTGTCCTGAACAACTTACTCAAGGTCTATGTCTTCTAGACAATGGTTTGAGCTTGTCCTTCTGGCCGTGGGCATCTCCTGCAGATCTTTGTAGTTCAGACCTTTGCTTCCAAAGCTAGAAAATTCTATTTCAAGGCACATTACCATTCTGTCTCCCATTTCTTTGCCTTTGTGGCTTTGAATACACTAGGAATGTCCTCTTCACTTCTGTCTTTGTCTTCTTTTTTTTTCCCCTTATCTTCTTGAAGGCTCAGTTCAGGTGCCATCTATTCAGTTATTGGTATACTCTTCCCCCTTCAAATGACCTCATATTTATTTTTCTATACTCATATTATACCTCAAAAAGAATATGTGTAAAATTGGGGGGGGGATTTTGTCCTTGCATCCCCAAAGACAGGTAGAGTACATTGCCATGCTTAATAAATATTTATTGGATTAAACTGAAAAAAAGGAGAAACGGTTGTAGTCTTAATGTTTTTTTTTCTTCTGATAAAATTCATATGTCAGAAAATCCTACATTTTGACAAAGTCACAAGTAGAAATAGAAAAATAATAGAGAAATAGAGAAAGGAATATAGGCACAGGCAAAAAAGTTACTTCAACTAAAATAATTTTACTTTAAAAAAAATTATTATTCTTAATTTAACAAATACAAAATAATACTAACATTTGTATATGCAAAGTAGAAGAGAAAAAGAATATTGTATATAAAACCATAAATTTGTTACATATAGACTGCTCTTTTTTAAGTATTATAATAAACTCAAAATGCAATTTTCTTTTTTTTTTCTCTTAGTGAGGCATTTGGGGTTAGGTGACTTGCCCAGAGTCACACAGCTAGGAAGTATTATGTGTTTGAGGCCAGATTTAAACTCAGGTCCTCCTGACCCCAGGGCCAGTGCTCTATCTACATAAAATTCAATTTTCAAAGCTATTCTGTTTGTCTGTTTCTGTCTGACCTTTCTTCTGTTCTGTTCTGTGAAACTTATAAAAATATCTAAATGACCCTTTTTTCTTTCTTATTTCTTTTTTTAATAGCACTATCATTAGTCACCCTTTCTCTCCAATTCTGTTCCCATGGGGATAAAAAAAGAAAACCCTTGTAATGAATACGCATAGTCAAGCAAAATGAATTTCCACATTGGACATGTCCAAAAAGATTTGCATCTATATCTTGAGGCATCACCTTTCCATCAGGAGGTGCTTCATTCATCATCAGTCCTCTGGAACTGTCCCAACCAAAATCATTTCAATAAACATATTAATATGATGTCTCTAAACTCCACTGTTCTCTTGCAGTGTCTTGCTGTAATATTATTCTGCCAAACCTCCACTGAGAATAGCTATTTATCTTCCTTAACTTCTACATAATTCTTTTTTCTTATTAATTTATTTTTAGTTTTCAACATTCACTTCCATAAGATTTTGAGTTCCAAATTTTCTCCCCATCTCATCCTTCCCCCCACTCAAAGATGGCATGCATTCTGAATACGCCTTCCCTTAATCTGACCTCCCTTCTATCTCTCCTCTCCCTTCTTATACCCTTCCCCTTCTATTTTCCTGTAGCACAGGATAGATTTCTATAGCCCATTGCCTGTATATCTTATTTCCCAGTTACACGTGAAAACAATTTCTAACATTTGTTTTTGAAACTGTGGGTTCCAAATTTTCTCCTTTCCTCCCTCCCTATCCACCCTCATTGAGGAGGCAAGCAACTTGATACAGGTTATACATGCGTAGTTATGCAAAACACTTCCATAGTAGTTCTGTTGTTAAACACTAACTATATTTCCCTTCATTCTATCCTGCCCCTGTTTATTCTATTCTCTCTTTTGACCCTGTCCCTCCTCAGAAGTATTTACTTCTGATTATACCCTTTCCCAGTCTGCCCTCCTCTCTATCATACCCCTGCTCTCTTGTCCCCTTCTCTCCCTATTTTCCTGTAGGGTAAGATAGATTTCCATATCCAACTGAATGTGTATGGTATTCCCTCCTTAAGCCAAATCTGATGAGAATAAAATTCACTCATTCTCTCTCACCTTCCCCCACTTCCCCTTCACTGTAAAAGGCTTTTCTTCTATGTTTTATGTGAGATAAATTACCCCATTCTACCTCTCCCTTTCTCCTTCTCCCCCTATAACACTCTCTCATCCCTTAATTTTATTCTCCAGATATCTCCCCTTCATCTTCAACTCACCCTGTGCCATCTATCTATCATCTATCTATCTATCTATCTATCTATCTATCTATCTATCTATCTATCTATCTCTATCTCTATATATATACATATATGTAGATAGCTAGATACATATAATTTTTCCCTCCAACTATTTTAATACTGACAAAGGTCTCATGAGTTACAGATATCATCTTTCCATGTAGGAATGTAAACAATTAAACCTTAGTAAGTCTCTTATGATTTCTCTTTCCTGTTTACCTCTTCATGTTCCACTTCAGTACTGTATTTGAAAGTCATATTTTCTATTCAACTCCCATCTTTTCATCAAGAATGCTTGAAAGTCCTCAATTTCACTGAATGTCCATTTTTTCCCCTGAAGGATTATACTCAGTTTGCTGGGTAGATGATTCTTGGTTGTAATCCTGTCTCCTTTGCCCTCCAGAATATCATATTCTAAGCCCTGTGGTTCCTTAATGTAGAAGCTGCTAAATTTTGTGTTATCCTGATTGTATTTCCACAATACTTGAATTATTTCTTTCTGGTTGCCTAATATTTTTCCTCAACCTGGGAATTCTGGAATTTGGCTACAATATTCCTAGGAGTTTTCTTTGGGGATCTTTTTCAGGAGGTCAATTTCTATTTTACCCTCTGGTTCTAGAATACTAAGGCAGTTTTCCTTGATAATTTCTTGAAAGATGATGTCTAGGCTTTTTTTTAATCACAGCTTTCAGGTAGTCCAATAATTTTAAAATTATCTCTCCTGGATCTATTTTTCCAGGTCAGTTGTTTTTCCAACAAGATAGCTCACATTGTCTTCTATTTTTGCATTCTTTTGGTTTTGTTTTCACAATGTCTTGGCTTCTCATAAAGTCACTAGCTTTCCATTGGCTCCATTCTAATTTTTAAGGAAGTATTTTCTTCAGTGAGATTTTGGGCTTCCTTTTCCATCTGGCCAATTCTGCTTTTGAAGACATTCTTCTCCTCATCGGCTTTTTGGACCTCTTTTTCCATGTGGGTTAGGCTATTTTTTTAAGGTGTTGTTTTCTTCCGCATTTTTTGGGGCCTCTTTTAGCAAGCTGTTGACTTGTTTTTCATGATTTTTTTTGCATCGCTCTTATTTCTCTTCCCAGTTTTTCCTCTACTTCCCTTACTTGCTTCTCAAAATCCTTTTTGAGCTCTTCCATGGCCTGAGACTGATTCATATTTTTCTTTGAGGCTTTGGATGTAGGAGCTTTGACTTTGTTGTCTTCTTCTGGTTGTGTGTTTTGATCTTCTTTGTAACCAAAGTAAGATTCTATGGTCTAACCTTTTTTGCGCAGTTTGCTCATGATCCCAGACACAGTTCTAAGCTCTTTGTTAAAGTCGGGGTATGCTTCCGGTGAGGAGAATGTACCATCCCAAGCTTTGGGGGTTTTGTGCAGCTGTTTTCAGAGATACTTCTAAGGACCTGTAAATTTTCACTTCTTCTAAGGTGGTAAGAGCAAAAGTGAGGTGTTTACTCCTTTCCTGGCCTGTGCTCTGGTCTATGAGTGACCACAAGCATTCTTTTCTGCCTTGGAACTGTGAGGAGGATTCTATCTTCACTACCACCACAAGCTCCACCATGCCAGTGTTCCTTATTGCCTCAGAACTGTGACCCAGATCCAAGCACTGGCAAAGCAAGAGAATCCTGCCTCAGGACCAGCAAAGATATCTCTGCAATCCCCCCTCTGATCAGACACTTGATCCTCCCTCCATCTGTGGGCAGAGAGCTTTGGAAGCAGCTGCCACCCCAGGGCTGCACCAGGACTGGGGCTAGGACCAAGCTTCTCTTTCACCATGGTCCAATAGGCCTTCCCTACTGACCTTCTAAGTTGTTTTGGCATTTGTGGGTTGAGAAGTCTGGAAACCACCACAGCTGCCCATGATTCAGTCCCCCAAGGCCTGCTCCAGGTTTGCTGAGGCTACGTCTTTGCCTACATGCCCAAGCTAAACTGTGTTCCTCTACCAACCTGGTGCAATAGACCTTTCCAATCAACCATCCAGGTTGTCTTGGGCTGGAAATTTGTCTCACTCTGTCTTTTTGTGGATTCTGCTGCTCTAGAATTTGCTTAGAGCCTTTTTTTATATTTTTTTTATAAATTTATTTTGATTTATCAACAATCACTTCCATACGCTTTTGAGTTAGGAAAAAATATAACAAAATTCATTTGGAAGAACAGAGGTCAAGAATTTCAAAGAAACTAAGGGGGAAAATAAAAAGGAAAGAAATTCAGCGGTACCAGACATTAAGCTATATTATAAAGTGGATAATTTTGACTGTTTTAAATTAAAAATTTTTGTATAAATAAAACCAGTGAAGCCAAAAATAGAAGGAAAGCAGAAAATTTGGGGGGGGGCCTTTCATAGACAATCTCTCAGATAGGAAATTATTATATTTGGAATACTACTGTGATATAAGAAATGATGAGCTAATTAATTTAGAAAAGCACGGAAGCACTTGAATGTGTGAAGGAAGATGCTATCCAATTCCAGTGGAAAAAAAATGACAAATAGAAATATGCATAGTATGGTCTTAGATATATGTTTATGTGTATATATGCACATATTTACAGATATCTATACGTGATATAGATATCTTATGCATGTGTATATATACATATACACATGTACATATATATATATATGTATGTGTATGTTTGTGTGTGTATATGTGTATATATATATATGAGTTCAGTTGTAACCTTCTCTAGGCTAGGGGGAGGTAGAAGGGGCTAAGAGGGAGAAAAAAATAAAGTAAAAAATGTACAACAAAAAAAAAAGAAAAAGAAAAAGGAAAGAAAGAAAACCTGGGAGGAAGTAAAGAAAAACTGGGTAGTTTTGAAATGTGTATATTTATTACATGTGTAATATTTATTACATAGGTTTTCTTGAAATTGGTATTTATTATTTTATATTGAATCCTCTCATGTTCTGCTGTGTATATGGAAATTTTTTTTCTTTTTTCATTTTATATATAAGTTTAAAATCAATAAAAAAATTTACACAAACAAAAAGAGAATATGAGCAGGCAGGAGATGATGTAATACCAACTATATGTCAGTATTGATTAAAAATACACACCGTATTCAAAATATTCTGTGTAATCTTGGCCTTCATACTTCAAACAAGGTTCTAGATTGGAGGATATACCATTAAAAGATCACTGACTCTGCTTTGTAAGGTACAGCCAGGTCAAGATTGGTGGAACCAGGTAGCTTACTAACTAGCTAAAGTCTATGCTGTCTTCTAGTTTCTAGATAAAATTCAAAAACATAGCAAGTTTGGAAAACTGAAAGTAGTCAGTCCCTGAAAAAAAAATTAATTAAACTTAATTTAGTAATTGAAAACAGTCTGTAGCCAAGACTCAAATTAATCTCAAGAGTTATTTAATGATAATTACAAGAAGAAAAAATAATAACTACAAAAACTCCAGCTAATACAAAAATAACAGGTTTTGAAATGCATCCAATGCTATTTGACAGCCTAAGCCAAGGAAAACATAGTTCTCATTTAGGTCCTAATTTTGTTCCTGAGGCATATATAGTCTCTTAAGGGAGGTTGCACAACATCTGTATAGCGTGTGATTGAGAAAGCAGGAAAACCAGGTAAAGTGTGTGCAGAGCAAGAAAACAGCTGCATTGAAGGGGCTTACAGAAATAGATCTTCTCCCATAAGAGCTGGCAGGAAAGAGAGAAGCAGATTAGCATTGGTCTCAGAGATCAGTAGATAACTCCAATGATGTGAAGAAAGGGGCTTGAAATCTTGCAGCATTTTTATCATATCTTCTGGTATTTGAAGATTTCTCAAGATGTAGAATCATTTCCCCTTAAATTCATATCTGCTATAAAGGTCTGCTATCCAAGATTGGATAGATAGATAGATAGATAGATAGATAGATAGATAGATAGATAGATAGATAGATGATAGAAAATTGATACAAATATATAAGAAAAAGAATCATTAACCCAATAGATAAATGGTAAATGGATATGTACAGGCAGTTTTCAAGAGAAGTTCAAACTATCAACAATCATGAAAAAATGTTCCAAATCACAAATAATAAGAGAAATACAAATTCAAATAACTCTGAGGTCCTTACATTGATTAGATTAGCAAGGATTACCAAAAGGAATGTCAATTGTTTGGAGAGGCTGCACCATTAGAGGAGCTGTGAAGTGTTTTAACCATTCTGGTAAGAAGCAATTTGGAATTACACCCAAAAAAATCACTGAACTGTATATACCCTTTGACCTGGAACTATTCTATTAGTCATATGCCCTCAACTGATCAAAGAAAGAGGGACAGGATCTATATGTACAAAAAATATTTACAGCAGCACTTTTTGTTATAGCAAAGATCTAGAAACAAAATAGGTCAATTAGGGAATGGCTGAACAAATTATGGTAAATTAATGTAACAAAATGTTAATGCACCCTAAGAAATGATAAGAGGATGGATTCAGAGAAACATAGGAAGACTTGTTACAACACAAATTTATTCTGAGAGCAGGCTTTTGTTTGGATGGGGAAGGTTATCAGTGGGAATGGGGGATAAGATAATAATGCTTCTCCTCAAAAAAAAAAGAAGAAGAAGAAGAAGAAGAAGAAAGGAAGGAAAAGAGATCAATCAAACATTTTTGAAACACACAGGAAACAGAAGGAAGTTTGGAAAGGAACACAGACAAGAACAATAAAGTAGATAGTACCATATTAAAGTTGATGTATATTGTAAAATCAAGCATTCAAATTTCCATGTGCAATACTTTTTCTGTTTATTGTATTTGGAAATGTTCACATTTATTAATGAATTTCAGGTTTATAACTTAAATTTTTAAAAACCTTCATATCAGCTAATCAGAGGTCTGAGTCCCCAGAGTCTTTTATCAATTCCAGGTATTGCTACAGGATCATAGTATTTTAGAGCTAGGAGATATCTTAGAGATCACCTAGGTCAAGTTCTGCATTTTGCAGATGAGGAAACAAAAGCCAATAGAGATGAAGTAATTTACCAGAGAAAGAAGAAAAATAAACTTTTTTCACAGGAAAAAAAAATTCAGTCACAATTACTAGCAACAAATGGTGTGAGTAAGGTATGTGATGTCAGGCAAAGGAAGTTTCTTAGATGAGCAAGCATAAATTAAGCTTTAAGGAAGTGTTAAGTGTGTACATAAGCATTTTCTTCTTGAGTCTGTTTAGCATGTAAAGTAATGGAAAGATTTTATATATTTATACATGTACATATATAGATGATATCAAGACAGGTCTTAGGGAGTTTATTTCAATTTACTTCCATTTTACCAAATATGTTAAGTATCTATTATTGGGAACCTATGAACAGAGACAGTGGAAGCCCAGATTTCAAAGAGGGGAGAGGAGAGAGAGAGAGAGAGAGAGAGAGAGAGAGAGAGAGAGAGAGAGAGAGAGAGAGAGTTGTTAATACATATATGTTATATGGCAGAGAATAAAACCAGAACTGAGATAATTTTTTAAAATTATTGTCATCCAGCAGTGGGGAGAACCAAAAAAGCAGCAGCCAACTCCCCGCAAGTGTCTGTAAATTAGATATTATATAAGATTCGAACAAAGAAATAATACCTGATTAGCTAGCACAGAGGCAGTTTCCAGATAAGATAAGATACGTGAGTTTCTTGAGATGGATAATGGGAGAAAACTCCTTACATTCATCTTCAAATCTAGCTGAGTTTCTTAACTCAGGTCCTGAGTTAAGCATTAAACAAACCTGGTCTCTAAGCATAGATGTTTTTTTTTAAATTATTGTAATACAAAGAAGAAATAAAAAAATAGATGAATCCGAGGAAAATATGAGAAATTTTGGGGAAATAGATAATTTTCACTTGTTGGGGGCAAGAAAAGCTTCATAGAGGCAGAGCCATAATTAGAAATGTTTACATCTGGGACAAGAGCCAAGAAAAAAAACTCATTTAGGAAAGGAGGCAGTGCAGAAAGAAGGACAGAGAGACCCTAGAACAGCAGAGTGAAGAGGGGAAGAACAAGAAGAATTAATCCTGGTGGTTTACTTGGTAAAAAATTTATTAAGCATCTACTACTTACAAGGCATTGGGCTATTCATGGGACGTACAAAGACAAAATAAAAAACAATCTCTGCCCTCAAAAGGCAGGGACTCCTACTGGGGGAAATAGAACATATAAAGAGCTCCCTGTATGTATATGTGTATAAAATTTGCAAGCAAAATCATGCCAATTAATAATCAGGAAGTTCAAGAAAGGATTTCTATAGGAGGTGACACATGAAGAGATATAGAGAGAGAGAGACAGAGAGAGGGGTGTGTATGTGTGTGTGTAAGCTTGAAGGAAGTTAGCAATTCTAATAAGCAGAGTTAAGGAGGGAGCATAAACCAGCTATGGGGACAGGCAAAAGGAGTATAGACCTATTGTAAACATTGCAGTAAAGTACTAAAAGTACTAGAAGGAACAATGATAAAGAAAAATAAAGAAATTGTTCATAGAAACAATATGAAGCTACTGAAAGTTCTCAAGCAAGAGATCAACATAGCAAGATTCTTGTTTGGGTTGTTGTGGGGTTTTTTTTGCCAATGGTAGATGGGTTGGAGAGACAAGATACAGGAAACCAGTAGTCCAAGTAGGAGGCTGGTGCAATAGTATAAGAGAGATAATAATCATGGTGATAGTATAAGGCCAGAAAATGGAGGAATGAAAGCATTGTCGTGGAGTAGAATGACTTGACACCTAAATGAACCTGCAGTTTGGGAGAAGAGCTAGTGATGACTAATTTGTTCAGCCATTCCCCAATTAATGGACATCATTTTGTTTCCAGTTCTTTGCTATAATAAAAAGTGCTTCTATGAATAGTTGCATGAATATGGGTCCTTTTCTTCTGACTTTGATCCCTTTGGGGTATAAATCTAGTGGTGATATTGAGAAAGAGAGAAGGGAAGAGACTCAATCATCTGATTTTCACTTGATGGGTAACCAACCACCTCCTAAGACTACCCATGACATATTTGGACAACAATTTAGGGACTTGCTCAAAGACACATAGGGGACTAATAGCAAGATCGTTGGGGTAAGAGGTTGTATATAATACTCCTCCCCCACATTGCCTCAAAGCAACTAGAAAAAAACCAAATTTAAAAAAGAAAAACATCAATATCAATAGGAGTGACAAGAGGAAAACAAAATAAATTCCCATGAGGAAGGCTTGACAGGAAAATTCAGCAAAGAGTTTTAGGAAATGAGCAAGCAAAGGCACACCCCCTAAAACAATGAAATACAATGGGGCAAAAGAATCCCAGAAGAAAACTGGAGAGAATACTGCTTCAATAAATTCCACCGCAGATACTTAACATGAGTAACCTTGAACAAGTCAATTAACCTCCCTGTTTTCCTCGTCTATAAGACTAAATGACTCTTGAGATCTCTTATAGATCTAGATTTATGGCTCTTTGAACTCAATTTAAAAGCAAAAAAGGAAAAGTGACTAACTTTCAGAGCTTCAAAAGAGTGATTAAAAAGCCAAGTAAAAGAATTGAAAGAAGGGAGGAATGAAATTTGCACTCTTAATGAAAAACTTGGAAAGAATAGAAAACTTAAGACAAAAGCTGCAACATGTTAGCAATCAAAACAATTCCTAAGGACTTATGATAAAAATGGTATCTGGCTCCAGAGAAAAATACTAATGGTATCAATGAAGATCGAAGCATTTTTTCAAACTTTCATTATTTTTTTTGTTCTGTATTTTCTTTTAAAACAAAACTAACATGAAAATATGTTTTGCATGAATTGTAGATGTATAACCGATGTCAAATTGCTTGCCTTCTCAATGAGGGAGGATGAAAGGGAAGAAGGGAGAGAATTTGGAACTCAGAGTTTTAAGAAACAAATCAAAATTGTTTTTACATGTAACTGGGGAAAAATAAAATACTTAATGAAACTTTTTAATGTCCAAGAGTCCTTCCATCTATCTTCAAAATAGTTCCCTACCTAAGACACTCGGGGTAAGGAGCTAAACATGTTTATCTAGTGGAACCCCAAAACCCTTCTGGAGCAGAGATCTAACGGCATAACCCTAGATGTCCAGTAACATTTTCAGTCTTCATGGATAAACTCAGGACAGCTTACATACTTCTGCACAGTTTCTGGCTGTTATTACTGACCTAGAACAGCATTTCTCTGCTATTCTCTGGTTATCTGATCACAATTTGACTTGCTATCTAGGACTGCTTCAGGACCAGCAAAAGTTTTAAGTCTCAGAAAATAAAGGCCACTCTGTTTACATCTGTGAGCAACACAGGTGCCAAACAATAGCAGAAGAAAGTTGAGTGATGCCCAGTAAGGACATGATCAAGATTTGGGAGTTCTTTTTTGTTTGTTCATTTCTGTAGGTCAAAAGAGATAGATTAATGATGTGCAAGTTACTGATAACTTCTGACCACTTCTCACTTTGACTATCAAAGTCAGTACCTGAAATATGTGTGTGGTTTACTGCAAACAAAAGATACAGTTCGGGGAGGGGGAGAGGGTGAAGAAAGTGGCTATCATGATCACAGATGCAGCCTATTTCTAATTTCCCTGACCTTTCCCTTTACTTGTTGTTCAGTCATGTCCAACTCTTCATGACTCCATGGACCATAATGTCCATGCGGTTTTTATGGCAAAGATACTGGAGTGGTTTGCCATTTCCTTCTCCAGGGGATTAAGGCAAACAAAGTTTAAGTGACTTGCCCAAGGTCACACAGCTAGTATCTGAGACTAGATTTCAATGCAGATCTTCTTGACTCCAGGCCCAGCACACTATCCATTGAGCCATCTAGCTGTTTTCCTCTTAGGCAAGCAGAGGTTAAGTGACTTGTCCAGGGTCACAGAGCTTTTAAGTGTCTAAGGTCAGATTTGAACTCAGGTCTTCCTGACTCTAGGCCCAGCACTCTATCCATGGAGCCGCCTAGTTGCCCTTTACTACCTATTCTTAATTTCCCCCAGTATCTCTCTCCCCCTGTATCTAGCATTCTTTCTTTCCTTCTACCCAAGATACCTCCTACTGACCTATCTAAGATGCATGAAAATTCTATCGCTAGAGACTCTTTCTTTGGAGTTGGTACTATGCACTAAACTGAAATACTCTTAGAAGAGATTTACACACAGAATCAATAACACCATAGTATGACTCCTTTCCAGTGTAAAAGCTAACTGAGATGGAGAAGTAGGAGGTGTAAGCCAAAAGCACAGGGCAGTGTCCATCAGAATCATCATCATAATTTTCAATAAACATTTACTCAGGTACCTTATTAAGAACAAGACACTGTTTTAGGTTTCATGGGGCATAGAAAGATGAATCTGGAACAATCCCCACCCTCAAGGAACCAGCATTGTAGTTATAAAAATAAGGCATACACATATGGAAATAGCTACAGTATAAGAAAGTAGGCCTGCATCTTTCATAGAGTAATTATGGGCATGGCATCCAAAAACTATCACAAAGGGCAACTTTACGCTGTATCCTCTAAGAAAATGGAAGGAGGGAAGGTATCCCCATGAGGAGACACACCATAAGTGTTTAACAGCTAATAACTTTATCAGTTATCATTTGACTAGAAATTAGCAAGGAGAGGATATAGGATAAGTTGGGAGAGGGAGGAGAGTATTGAAGAAAAAGTAGAAGAGATTAAAGAGATTTTTGTTAGAAGTAGAATAACAAAGAACTTTTCTTACTTTACAATTTTTCTCAGGGCTAGCCCTATCTGTATACAATCTTCTTCCCCTTTCTCTTCCCTCTCTTTTCCTCCTTGTCCTCACCTTGTCTCCTATCCATTTTCACATTCTCCCACTTTTGTTCTTTCTCATTTTCTGCTCTTCCCAATCTCTTTTTTTGTCCTCCATGGTTTTTTTTTCCCCTGTACAGCCAAGGTGGTACCAGCCTTCATTAGAAGAGCCCAGTTCTTTCTGGTTCAAGCCCAGTTCTTCTGGTTCTAAATTCATTGCTTTTTCCACCCTCCTCATTCCTTTACTAGCTTGGGAATTTTAAAACAACTCTAAAGTCTTAATGAGGGAAATTCATAGAAAGGGGTGGTATCATAAAAAGAAAAAAAAACAGGAAGCTTTGAGAGGATATAAGGGGGAAAGAAATTCTCGAGAGGGAGTGACACATTTCTGACTGCGCCCAGAAGACAGAAAGCCTGCCTGCACAACTGTACTGTTTGACCTTAAGGAAAAGGAAGAGGTCCCTAGCACTAAGGAGTAAGTTCTTTGCCTTGCAACTATATTGCACATTTTCCATTTTGAAACTCAATTAGACCTGCTTCTGGTTCAGCTTTTTCTCACAGGTCACAGGCAGCTGGGGGTTTTACTGGATGGGTGGTGGGAAGAATGCCATCAGGGTATAGGAGAGCTGTTAAGAGAATACAAGGATGACAGTGTTAACATTGGAAATCTCAAGAGAGCTTCAGCTGGAATTGTAGTGTGGTTAGTTCATCTTTCTTTTAAGCTAAGACTTTCATCATGAAACAGCTGATTTGTTTTTTAAAAAAACTACTCAGTGGAGTAAATTTTCCCTTTTCCAAATTTTGACAAGTTGACTGACAGACAACATGAATTTATTAAACAGTTACTATGTTCCAGGTACAGGCTAAGCACTGAGGATACAAAGAAAGGCAAAAACAATTTAACGGGAAACAACATACAAACTGTGTCCAAACAAGATACATACAGGATAAGTCGGAGATAATCTCAGAGGAAAGGCACTAGCATTGAAGGGGACCAGGAAAGACTCTTTTTTTCCTCGCCTTTTGGTGAGGAAATTGGGGTTAAGTGACTTGCCCAGAGTCACACAGCTAGCAAGTGTCAAGTGTTTGAAGCCAGATTTGAATTTAGGTCCTGACTCCAAGGCTGGAGCTGAATCCATGCCATCCAGCTGCCCCTAGGGAAAGGCTTCTTGCACGAGGTGGAATTTTAACAGAGAATTGAAGGAAACCAGGAAGCCCAGAAGAAAGAGACAACGTAGGAGACAATCACTGAAATTGCTCAGAGTTGGGAGACAGAGTAAGAAACAGCAAGGAGTCCTGTGTCTTTGGATTGTAGAGTACCCGAACAGAAGAAAGTATAAGACTGGAAAGGCAGAAAGGGACTAAATTATTATGAGTTTTAAAAACCAATCAATCAGTTAATCTTAAGAATTTACCAGGTGCCAGGCACTCTTATTGGTAATTATTGATTGCAGCTTACTGTGAGTACCTGACCCTCTGATTCAAGTTTCCAATCCCCACCAGAGTCCATAGATTGCAGCAAATACTATCATTTCAACTCCCTGCTATCTGAAGCCTGCTTAGGCATCTCAGTCATGTGCGATGTCCCATATAGTTGCATGGAGATGAGAGGTGGTATGCTGAGCATGGGAAAATTACAGAAGTATACAGTTTCCATCACCTAGTCCAGGGTTGGGGAACCTGCAACCTCAAGGCCACATGTGACCCCCTAGTCCTCAAATGCAACCTTCTCTGACTGAAAAGGGTTGCACTTGACACCTAATGAATCATACGTGGCCTCGAGGCCTCAGGTTCCCCACCCTTGAACTAGTCTTTTGCTAGCAATTCCAGAGCATAGGGAAGAGTACTAGAACATCCCTAGTCCTTTATGTCCTGGAGAACCCTAAATTCTAGCCTGCTCCAATCCTATATATTACCCAGGTAGGTTGTAACAAGCAGAGTAAGCAGCTGCCTGTATGATATGATTCAAAACACATCAGGAAATCTTTCCCTTCCCTAAAGAATCTCTCTCATCTGCTTTCTAGCATCTGAAACTCCAATAGAAATTTGTCCCTTTAAAGTTGACTTTTTATTCCTCATTCAAATCAATTCAATTCAACAAGTGTTTATTTAGCACCTAAGAAAAAAATTAAGTAGTCTTTGCCTTCAAAGAGCTTATGTTATACTGGATGGATATGACATGTGCACAGGTAAGAATAATACATGACTCAGGATGAAGTCCTGACAGACTGGCAAGGGAAGAAGTGATCTGACAAAGTGTTCTAGAAATTGTTGAGAAGGAAGAGCACTAATAATTGTAGAGAGAAAGAAAGGTTTCATGGAAGAAGTGGTATCTGATCTGAGTCTTGAAGAAAGATAAGGATTCTAAAAGGCAGAGATGGGCATGTATTTCAGTCATGGATGATGGCTTGTATAGGGGCATAAGGATAGGGGATTCCAATTTCATTGGAATATTTAATGCATGAAAGGGGATGGTGTAAACAAATCTGGAAAGTTAGGTTGAAGCCATATGGTAACATATCAGTGCCATGACAGATTATTTGTATTTTATCCTTTAGGCAACAGGGAGATTCCAAAGAATTTGGAGCAGAGGGGCAGCTAGGTGGTGCAGTGGATAGAGCTCCAGCCTTGGAGTCGGAGGACCTGGGTTCAAATCTCAACCTCAGACACTTGGCACTTACTAGCTGTGTGACCCTGGGCAAGTCGCTTAATGCCAATTGCCTTACCAAAAAAAAAAAAGCATTTGGAGCAGGAAAGTGACATGATCAGACTTGTGCCTTTGGAAGGTTATTTTGTCATCTAGAAGAAGGATGGATAAATATGAATATACTTGCAAAAGTTGACAATTTAAGCCTTACCAGTCATTTATATATTAGCATGAGTGACTTCATTGAGTTTTTTTTTTCCTGAGAGGAGGTCTCAGTGTGAAGAGGATAATGAAAGAGTTTAAAGACACTGCATAAGTTATGTAAGATGGGGAGAGATAGAAATTGGGAGAAAGTATCATTTGAAAGAGGTTTCTGGGGGCAACAAACCGTATTCTTGCTTGCTTGATAGTTCTGTGAAAAGTTGCCTCCCAAGACTAGGAATCCAGTTCAGTCCAAGAAATTTAAGAGGCATCCTCTATCTAGGATTCTTACCATTTACAAGAGCTGATTTGGGTCATTCTATCAATGTTGCTGAAATTGTATATCTCCTTCCATATGCTTTCAGATCATATTTCTCATTATGTAAACCATAAATGGTCCACAGGAAAGGGCCTGGCTTTGCCACCAGGGAAATCAATATAATAAACAATCAAATCTACTTGGTAACTTGTGGGATGTCCCTTTAAAAAAAAACAGTTGTGGCAATTACAGATGTTTGGCCATGAGCAGAAGTCTGTTGGGACTTTTTTCAAATGGAAGAGCAAAATTAGGATGAGAGTGAGGAACAGAAAGCAGGAGAAAGGGAAACAAAACTAGAAGGCTTAGAAAGAGAAAAGGGAGTGGCGCAAGGAAGTAGGAAAGAAGGATAAAAAAGAAAAGCCCAAAGTCATAGCTAAGTGACTTAGAAGGACAAATAAGTGCAGCATGTATAATGATCACAACCATCATTTATGCAGTACTTTAAGATTCTCAAGGTTGCTCTTGACACTTACTAGCTATGTGACCCTGGGCAAGTCACTTGACCTTATTGCCTAGCCAAAACCAAAACAAAACAAAACAAAAAAGATTCTCAGGGTTGTTTCTTTGAAACAATCCAAAGAAGCAAATAGTACATATGAAGATAGGGAAGTTCTTCCCCCTGATCAAAATGCTGCTCTAAAACAGGAGTGGAGTAAGGAGGGGATGTTACTCCTGACAGATTAGATAGACAGACAGACAGAAGACAGATAGATAGATCTAAGTGTTTATATAGATATGATAGATAGATTTGATGATAGATATAGATGTTTACATAGATATGATACAGATAGATTCGATGAAAGATCAATAGACAGACAGACACAATAAAGGCAGGAATCTGGGCCTGGAGGATGGAGGATAATGACCTTGCCACCTTCACTTTGTTTTTGCTCTGACTCAATTTCATTTACTTTCCAAGACAGAGAGAACCTTGAGAGGAAGGTGGTCTTTGGACCACAGCTTTCATGCAGTTCCTTTAAGGGCCTTGTGTCAGTCTCCTGAAATTGGTTTGTGACAGACATATGGTCCTCATAAGGGGCTGAACAGGAATTGAAAGGATTTTCTAACTCCAAGTCAGATAATTACCTGTGACAATAGACTACAATTCAATACCAGATACAAGGTGTTAAAAGAAAAGAATCAATCTTAGCCTATGTGCCTAATTTTTGTTCAGCAGATCCCTTAACTAGAAGTGGTAGCTCCAATTTTTTGGTCTTGATTAATGAGATGTCAACCTGTCCTTATGAGAGAAAGGCATTCTAGTGATTTCATCCTAATCAGCTAGAGTCACCCTGATAGCAGGTAGCTATAAAGAGGTGAAGCCCAGAAGCTGGTAGCAGGGTGAATGTCCAGCAGTGACTCTGAAATCAACAAAGTAATGCAACCATTGTGGACCAAAAATATAAACCCCAGAAAAGAAGAACAAAGAACAACATGATGTCATTACCAGCAGACATCAGCACCCTGCCATGTTAGAGGCATGAGCTGCCTTCAACACATGAATTCCTTATCAATACATGTTTGCAAAGGGCTTCCCTCCCACCAACCTTCTGTATTAAGGAAGACTGCCAAAACTGAAATCAGAAGATCTGAATTCAATGTCTCATACATATGTGCTCTCCACACATGGTCTTTAGTCAGATACCATCCTGGCATGTGCCTCTTCATGTATTTCCTGGCCACAACTGTTTCTTACACGTGTACTCTCCGTGTGTAGTCCCTGGTCATGTTTGCTTTCTGAGTATGTGTCCTCTTTGTGGTGGTACAATAACCTGTAGAGAATGTGTCCCATGTCTAAGCAGGAGGAATCTTTTCTTGTCACTTTAACCATATTGTTCCATTAAATGTCTTTTGTTTGAACAATTATGTTTTCTGACAGACTAGTATAAGCAAATCCACAAGTTGGGGCTTGTGAGTTATAATTTTGGAAGCTGCTGACTCACAGAATTTGTCAACTCGACTGGCTTCTGTAGGACACTAACTGTGAAAAGGGTGCTACTCCCCTTTAATAGAGGTTAAGTAATTTGCCCAAGTTTGCAGAGCTACTAAGTGGTATAGATGGAATTTGAAGTTGAATTTGAGCATAATTTCAAATTCAGCATCCTTTCTTAGTTCACAGGGCAGAGTAGAGGAAGTACTTTGTAAGCCTTAACATGTTGTAAAAATGTGAGTTATTTCCATTGTATCATGTGACCTTCCAGAAAAGGCATGTGTTAACATACAAGATGTCTCTGCCAAACTAAACATTCAGTATAGTACAGCATATGTTGTGTTTACTGGATTCACCATTTGGGGTTCCAAATAAAATCTTTTATTTGTTGTTGTTTTAGGGTTTTTTTTCTTTGCCATTGTTGTTGTCATTGTCCACATCTGTAAGCTAATCAGTGTGAGGAGCTTCTAGAATGGGAGCTTCTTCCACTGATACAGATCATCAACTCATCATAACTTATGGTTTTAGAGAGTTGCCTGATGCACTGGAAGACTGGGATTTGCTCATGGTAATATAGTTAGAAGATAACAGAGATGGGGCAGCTAGGTGGTGCAGTGGATAGAGCATCGGCCCCGAAGTCAGGAGAACCTGAGTTCAAATCCAGCCTCAGACCAAACACTTGACACTTACTAACTATGTGAACCTGGGCAAGTCACAACCCCAATTGCCTAAAAACAAAACCAAAAAAAAAAAGATATCAGACATAGAATTTGAACCCCACCTTTCCTGACTCCAAGACTCTCTAGCCACTGTCATGCTGCTTTTCCATTTGTAATTCAGACCAGGGATGTCTTTTAATCACAATTCTGATATGCTCCTATGTAAATAAGAACTGTGTGTTTGATCAAGAAGCAAATAGAATCCTTCTCTCCACTACCCGTTGCTCAGCTCCACTCTAGATAAAAGGGATAATGAGGTTTTCTCTCTTGATTCTTTGTAGTTCATTTTTAGATTCATTTTAGTCACTTCTAATGAATTCCAGGAGTCAGTACATAATGGCGTAGCATTTTAAGCAAGGGAATCTCTGGTGGCTACCTGTAACCACCATTTTCAAAAAGTATTTTTTAAATTTAAAATATTTAAGTTTTGGGGTAGCTAGATGGTGCAGTGGATAGAGCACTGGGCCTGAAGTCAGGAGGACCTGAGTTCAAATCCAGACTCAGACACATAATATTTCTAGCTGTGTGACTCTGAGCAAGCCACTTAACCCCAATGGCCTCACAAAATAATAATAGCAAATTTTTAAAAAATATTTGTTTTTGGTTTTTTTAACTAATGCACATTTATTTTTTCTCTTCTTCACGCCTCTTTCCCTCACTGAAAAAGAAAAAAAACCCTTATAACAAATACACTTAGTCAAGCAAAAAAGAATTCTCACACCAGTCATTCAAAAACTGAGTGACTCAGTATATTCAGTAAATACCTCTCTGTCAGGAGATAGGTAGCATTCATCATCATTGGTAAATGACTGATCATTGTATTGATCACAGGTCTTAAATCTTTCAAAATCATTGGCTTCTATAATATTGTTATAGTGTAGATTATTCTGGTTCTGTTCACTTCACTCTACAATTCATACAATTCTTCCCAAGTTCTTCTGAAATAGTCTCCTTCATTGTTTCTTACAGCACAATAGTATTCCATTACATTCATATACCATAATTTGTTCAACCATTTTTCAATTGATGAGCATTACCTTAGTTGCCAGATTTTTGGCACCATGAGAAGAACTGTAAGTATTTTCATGCTATATGTACCTTTTCCTTTTTCTTTTATCTCTTTGGGATATAGATCTAGTAGTGGTTTCATTGAGTCAAAAGGTATGCACACTGTGATGATCAAAATCAACTATGATAGACTTACTGTATTTCACCACATAATTGTCACACTGTGTTGTTTGTGTGTGTGTGTGTGTGTGTGTGTGTGTGTATGAGTGTGTTTCAGTCCAAAAATTGGTTTACAACCTTTCTTCAAGTAATCATTACATGGTGTAATTCTGTCTGTCAAATTCTGTTTGTCAGGCTGGTTGACGGGCCGGCCACTTAAAAGGTAAACAGAGCAGGAAAGTATTCACCAGTGGCATATGGATACACATTAATCTCTTGCACATTGAGAGCTGTGAGCCTGGAATTCTCAGTCCACACACATTGTAGGAATTGTCAGTATATTTCCAAAAGCTGATTTGCATGGTTTGTTTAGAGCACTGTAGAACTAACAGTATTGTCACTCAACCCAATGAAGAGCTGTAGGCATGCATCCTAATCTTGCACCAAAGACAATTTAGTAATAAATGATTTTTAAGTAATACCAGGGCAGTTTTGTAAAGCTTCACATGATGGTCACACCCAACTGTTTTGCAAATAATTTGGCATAAAATCTGAGACAATTGTGCAGTGAAAAAGAGTAGCTCTTCTTTTACCCCCAAGGCAATTGAGACTAAGTGACTTGCTAGAGTTATACAACTAGTTAAGTATAAAGTATCTGAGGCTAGATTTGAACTCAAATCCTCCTGATTCCAGGGCTGGTGTTCTATCTACTGCACTATCTAGTTGCTTTTTTATCCAAGACAATTCTACAAGACTCATGATAGAAAAAGCTATCTGCGTCTAGAAAACTATGGAGTCTGAATGCAGATTGAAGCATGCTATTTTCTTTCTCTTTTTTGTTTTTTCTTTCTCATGGTCTTCTCCCTCTGTTCCAATACTTCTTTCACAACATGACTAATGTGGAAATATGTTTAATATGATTGCACATGTATAGCCTATATCAAATTGTTTGCCATCTTGGGGAGGGGAAGGAGGGAGAAAAATTTGGAATTCAAAATCTTATGAAAAATGAATGTTGAAAACTATTTTTACTTGTAATTGGAAAAAATGAAATAGTTTACAAAAAAAAAAGCAAAGGATATGCACAGTTTAGTAACTTTGAGGCATAGTTTCAAATTTCTTGGAAAAGATTTCCACCCAGTTTTGCCCAAGAATAATTTTTCTGCCTCTGGGAAATAGATCAAGTGTATTCGTATTCCAATCCCTAAGGGAACCCAAAGAGAGAGGGTCCAGAACACCTGACTCTCTAGTTAAGAATGGTGTCTTAAGTGAGAGTATCCATGGAGATGTGAAATTAGTTGGGACAAGAATCTGGATTTGAGTCCTGGTTCTGCCACCATTAAGCTGTGTAATCTTATTCAGTTTATTCATCCTCTCTGAGCTATAGTTCCTTTATAAAATCTGATCTAAAAGGAGTGAAAGGTTCCTTCCAGCTCCAATGTTCTGTGAAAAGTTTGGGTGGGTTTTGTTTCCTTTTTTTAATTAATTAATTTATTTTTAGTTTTTAACATTCACTTCCATGAGATTTTGAGTCCCAAATTTTCTCCCCATCTCATTCCTCCCCCCACTTCAAGATGGCATGCATTCTGAATACCCTTTCCTCTAATCTGCCCTCCCTTCTATCTCTCCCCCCTTCTCTTATTCCCTTCCCCTTCTATTTTCTTGTAGCACAGGATAGATTTCTATTTCCCATTGCCTGTATATCTTACTTCCCAGTTGCATATGAAAACAATTTCTAACATTTGTTTTCAAAACTTTGGGTTCCAAATTTTCTCCCTTCCCCCTCAATGAGAAGGCAAGCAACTCGATAAAGGTTATACATGTGTAGTCATGCAAAACACTTTCATAGTAGTCATGCTGTGGAAAACTAACTATATTTCCCTTCATTCTATCCTGCCCCCTGATTATTCTATTCTCTCTTTTGACCCTGTCCCTCCTCAGAAGTGTTTGCTTCTGCTTACTCCCTCCCCCAATCTGTCCTCCCCTTTGACATTCCTCCCTCTCTTATCCTCTTCCCAGCTATTTTCCTGTAGGGTAAAATAGATTTCCATATCCAATTGTATGTGTATGGTATTCCCTCCTTAAGCCAAATCCAACGAAAATAAGATTCACTCATTCCCTCTCACCTTCCCCCACTTCCTCTCCACTATAAAAGCCTTTTCTTATCTGTTTAATGTGAGATAATTTACTCCATTCAACCTCTCCCTTTCTCCTTCTCCCAGTATAATCCTCTCTCACCCTTTAATTTTATTCTCCAGATATCACCCCATCATCTTCAACTCACCCTGTGACCTCTATCTATAGATATATGTACATATAATTTTTTCCCTCCAACTACCCCAATACTGACAAAGGCCTCACCAGTTACAAATATCATCTTTCCATGTAAAAATATAAATAGTTCAACCTTAATAAGTCCCTTATGATTTCTCTTTCCTGTTTACCTCTTTATGCTTCTCTTGAGTCTTGTATTTGAAAGTCAAATTTTCTATTCAGCTCTGATCTTTTCATCAAAAATACTTGAAAGTCCTCTATTTCACTGAATATCCTTTTTTTCCCTTGAACAATTCCCTCTCCATCACCCCTACAAACTCCACCATGCCAGTGCTCCTCCTCACCCCAGGATCACCACCCAGAACTGTGACACAGATCCAACCATGGGCAAAGCAAGAGATTCCTGCCCTAGCACCAGTAAAGAGATCTCTGCAATCCCCCTCTGATTAGCCACTCAATTCCCCCACAGTTTGTGGGCCAAGCTCAAGAAGTAGCTGCTTCCCCAGGGAAGCCCCAGGACTGGGGCTGGGACCAAGCTTCTCTCTCACCCAGTCACAGACTTTTCCTACTGATCTTCTACGTTGTCTTTGGCGTTTGTGGGTTGAGAAGTCTGGAAACTGCTATAGTTGCCTGTGATTCAGTCCCCTGAGGCTTGCTGCAGGTTTGCTGAGGCCTGGTCTTTGCCTGCATGCCCACCCTGAACTGAGTTCCTCTCTCACAGTCAACCTTTCCAATCAACCATCCAGGTTGTCTTGGGATGGAAATTTGTTTCATTCTGCCTTTTTGTGGGTTCTGCTGCTCTAGAATTTGTTTAGAGTCATTTTTTTCAGGCATTTGGAGGGATTTGGGGGAGCTCAAGCAAGTCACTGCTTTCACTCTGCCATCTTAGCTCTGCCCCTTGTTTGCTTTTGAAAACAAATGAGTGCTTTCCTCCCTTTTTTTGGTTACAGAACAAACTAAGAGGAGAGATGAAATAGCTTTGAGCTCACAACATGCAAGCATTTCAAATGTGTAAAAATGACACGAAGGCAGGAAAGGAAGAAGAGAAACGCTGACAGGAGTAATACCTAAAAATCCCAGACCTAGTGCTGTGTAATTGGCATCTTTTGCTCTCCTTCTCTTATGACCCCATTCCCATTGCAGCAACCATGGTTCTTCCATCCCTGTTGTTGTTCAGTAAGTAGTGTCTGACTCTTTGTGAATAGTCCCAGCTGCTTCAGTGGGGACCCAATTGGCCAGTTCCAGTTGGGCAATGCAGCTTTCTCCCTCCTTCCTTCCTTCCTTACTCCCTCCCTCCCTCCCTTTCTTCCTTCTTTCCTTCCTTCCCTCCCTTCCCTTCCTTCTTTCTTTTCTTCCTTCCTTCTTTCCTTCCTTCCCTCCCTTTCTTTCTCTTTCTCTCCCTCCCTCCCTTACCTGTGGGTGCTCTGCCCAAAGGAATGTAAATATTGATGGCTAAAACCTAGCAAGATATCTTGGGGTTTAGGTTTTGGAACTAGATTTCTTTCTTAAAGACCATGCCTTAAACCCAATTCGCTCTGGCTCTGTTGATTAGCCAACAATAGATCCCAATCCAAGCTTCACTTAGTGGTCATTGTTTGGGCCCCAGAGGCTCAGAGTGAATGTAAATAGTAATTGTTTCTGTTTTGGCCAGAAATCCTGAAGTTCTCCCTCTCCCTGATTGGTTTTTGTTTTGTTGTTGTTTGTTTGTTTGTTTGTTAATTAGGTAAAAAAGGATCATTCCTTGACTCATTTCTTACCTACCCTTTGTCACTGAATGGGCATTGCCTCAGTCAAAGTGAGAACTCAGAAGGAACTTAGCTTAAAAAGGCCTCCTACTGCACCCTGAGCCATTTCCAGTCCTCCTCATCTCTATCTTGCCACTGGACTCAGATGGCTCTGGAGGAGAAAGTGAGGCTGGTGACTTTGCCCAGCCCTGCCTCACTGCAATCCAATTCACTTGCATGTCATGGCATCACCTCCCCAATGTCATGGTCCTCTTTAAGAAGAAGGACAAACAGTGACAGCATCACAATTTGTTCAGCCTTTTCCTAATTGTCTTGTTGCTTGTTCTTCATTCTCAAGGAGGACTTAAACTATCATTAATTGCCTATACTATATGTCATCTGGGCAGCTAGGTGGCCCAGTGGATAGAATAGGGCCTAGAGTCAGGAACACTCATCTTCCAGAGTTCAAATCTGGACTCAGACACTTACTAGTTGTGTGACTCTGGGCAACTCACTTTACCCTGTTTGCCTCACTTTCCTCATCTGTAAAATGAACTGGAGAAGGAAATGGCAAACCACTCCAGTATCTTTGCCAAGAAAACACCAAAAGGGGTAACAAAAAGAGTTAGATGCAATTGAAAAAACCAACAAGAGTTGAATGGGGTGCCTCAGGAGGTACTGAGTTTCCTTTCTTCTGAGGCCTTCTTATAAAACCTAATGGAAATCTGGTCAGGGAGATTGTAAAAGGAATTCCCTTTCAGGTATGGTTTGAAATAGAAGTAACTTCTAACTCAGAGATTCTGTGAATGTTTCTATGATTTCTGCTGCCAAGAAACACAGCCAGAGACCAGGTCTTGTGAAATCCCAGAGATATGCTACCTGTTATCTCTTTCTATTTCAGATCTTCAGATCTAGTCCCAAAGAGTGGTTCCATGGCAGATCTGATAACCTTCATTTGGTTCTCAATGTTACTAACCGTAACATACAGCCAAACACCAACACCGGAGGGTGAGTAACGAGGTTGTGACAGTGATTTTTATATGGTTTTTTTATCCTTGAAATTTTTAAGTATTTCCTTTTTCTGGGAACCTGGAAATGTCTTTCTACCTTGATTCGGTATTATCATTCTAGCATCCAACTTGCAGATGTTTGTGATTATTAGCTATTATTAGTTATCCCTCACTAGGATAACTAACTATTGTTAAATGATTGTTAGTTATCCCTCTCTGGGATGACTAGAAAGTTGATATAATGATACAATTGTCTCATTGGGCAGTGGGAAGAATGCTGGATTTGAATGACATGGGTTCAGATCCCAGCTATTCCACTTAACACTTCTGTGACCTTGGGTGAGTCATTGAACTTCTCTGAGTCTCAATTTCCTTATTTGTAAAATTAGGGAGGGCTGACTAGGTTAATTAAGATCCCTTTTAGTTCAGAATCTGAGATTTTATGATCTTGGCTCTCAGGGGTAGGAGGCCAAAGGACTAGATTTGTGCTAGTGAGACAAAGTCCATCATCTTCAGGACAGGACCTGAACTATGACAAATGCTGATTGTGTGTCACTATCTCTACCACTTTGAAAATTTTAAAATGTCTTAAGAGAAAAGGGAAAGAGAGAGTAGTAGCTGCATCTTTTTTTAAATAAATCTTATTGATTTTTTTTACACTACTTAAATTCCCTCTCTATTCTTTCACCTCTCCTAGTGAAGTCTCCAATGTAATGAAGAATTTTTTTTAAAAGAAATAAGAGAAAAATTGGGAAAACCAATTAACACAGTGAAAAAATATAAAAATATGTGAGATGTTCTACATCCACTTCACATCTCTGCAAAAGAGTAAAGGGTGGTGTCTTCTCATATCTCTTCTTTGGTGCTCGCTTATTCTTTACAAGAAGAATAAATGGGGCAGGGAAGTAGCGCAGTATATAGAGCACTGGGCTTGGAATTAGGAAGATTCATCTTCACGAGTTCAAAGCCAGCCTCAGGCACTTACTAGCTATATGACCCTGGGGCAAATCACTTGACCTTGTTTTCCTCAGTTCTTCATCTGTAAAATGAGCTGGAGAAGGCAATGGCAAACCACTCCAGTATCTTTGTCAAGAAAGTCCCAAATGTGAATAGAGCACTGGCCCTGAATTCAGAAGGACCTGAGTTCAAATCTAGCCTCAGACACATAACACTTATTAGCTGTGTGACTCTGGGCAAGTCACTTAACCCCATTGCCTAGCCAAAAAAAAAAAAAAAAAGGAAGCCCCAAATGGGGTCATGAACAGTCAGACACAACTGAATATATTCTTTATAATTTTTGCAATATTCATTCTCTTATTATTTTATGGTGGTTGTTATTTTGTTGTTGTAGTCATTGTATATATTGTTTTCCTGGCTCTGCTTATTTCATTTTGCATCAGTTCATGTAATCCTTCCCTAGCTTCTCAGTATTTATCATTTGACAGATTTGTCATTTCTCATAGCACAATAATATTCTATTATATTCATGTACCACAATTAGTTTAGCCATTATTACTTAATCTATTGGTATTTACTTTATTTCCATTTCTTTGCTATGACAAAAACTCTAACTGATTTTTTTCAAATGAACTATACTGCTGCATTTCTAAATAGAGAGAGAGGTGAAAGTACTATGTATGAGTTTATATACATGGTGGCTCACTTAAAATAAGCCCTACCTTGAACTACATATTTTAATCCATTGGAATTCATTTTTCCCATTGATGTTGAAATGAACATAATCTTTGAATTTATTTTTAGTGCTTTCGAACTGTAACTATTGATAATATACATATGTGCCATTATATATACTCCTGTGTATTATATGTATGTTGTCTTATCTCCAATATTAGACTGTAAGTCTACAGCAGGGACTTGAACTCCTTTTTAAGTCCTAACAATGCTTACTCCAATATTTGAACTCATTAAATATGACAGCCTGGTTCCCATACTCATACTCTTCCCCAAATGTTAATATGACAGAACTGTTCCACAGCATAATATTATAGAAAGACATTTGAGCCCAGGTTCAATCTCTTGCTATCTCTGTAAACTTGGGCAGAGCATCTGAACTCACTGCACCTCAGTTTTATCGATTATAAAATGAGGGAACTGAAATGGATCTCTAAAATCTTTTTCAATCTTTTTTAGCTCTTACATTCTAAGGAAATGAAAAATGTAATCATTTTTCTCATTGCATCCACAATCCTATTGATCTACTTGTCACAAATTACATATTCCAAATGGTATAGCCAAATCATGGCCATCATTACTTATATAACTTAAGGGTAACTTCACTGACAATTCAGTTAAGATAATAGCTCCATCAATAGAGTCACCCCTGATCAAAAGGAAACTGTAATAATGGCAAGGTATTAACCATCATAGGACATTCAAACTGCATTTCAAGTACTATTCTGAGTGTGCTTCTATATACGGATGGATCCATTATCTAATCAATATTCCCATTACCTATATAGATGCTAGTCCATCTAAGCATGTAATTCTTATCTATACCTTTTTATACACTTTGGGACACTTTCCACAGCCCCAACCCTACCCCTTTGGTGTATTCAAAGACATTCTCTTACTGCTTCCGGGGAACCATATGGATACTTTGGGGGCTGACTTCTGTCCAGGTATGATTCATTGCTGGGAGTTCCTTTACTGGCTGCTGAGCTGGAAGAGTTGAGGATTTCTTTATATACTAACTAACCTGCATTATTCATTTATCTCTCTGTATATTCCTTGAGCTGTAGACCTTTCCTCACACTATGCCTTATGCATGAAATCTGACCTTTCAGCTCAAACTTTAAAGTCTTCCCCATCTCATCCAATACCACTTCCTCCACGAATCTTTCTTTGAAACTCCTACCACCAATCAGAAATGAAATGTCTTCCCATAACATTTTATTCAACCTTAGAAAATCATTACTATTTCACATTTTAATTATTTGTGTATATTTTACCAGCCCTGATAGATTCAAGTTAAATGAGGGCAGAAATTTTATACCTTCCTCCAGAGTACTCTTCAAATAGCATGTACTTTATTAATACTGGTTGAATTGAATTTATGTTATTGTTGAAAACCTTCAACTCCAGATTCGCCAATTAAAAATATAACTTTGGATATGAAGACAATGTTCCTGAGATGGACCAATGTGGAGAATGTGAATAACATCAGCTGTTCTGTTAAAGTGCTCTCAAAATTAGAATATCGCATACCGGTAAAAATAATTTTATATATATGTGCATATATATAAAAGTCATATGTGAATATATACATCTATATACCTATGTAAGCATATAAAACTAAAAACATGTATATGTATATATGTATATCATACAAATATATTCTTTTTTCCTAGAGCAAGAGAAAAGATTACTTGAAAGAACTAATGGGCAATACTAGCATATTCACACCTATGAATTTTTGCACTTGAAATAAGTACTACAAACTGCCCCCTGAGACAAGTGTCACCAAAGGCACCCTCAGTGGTGGGGGAGGGGCAGAATAGCAACCAAAGTCTTAGGAACACTCCAAGGTTGTTGAGATGATACTCACCCCCATTAAAGGAAGTGGGCTATTTGGTAGCTTCTTCGTTTAAATAATTATTTTTGACATCTGTGTGCTAAAGTTAGTTGTTTCTTCCACTTAGCATCTCAGAGCATACATATTGGGTGAGGTACATGTAGACTAGTCACTTTTATAAGAAACAGAGGGACTGGGGTAAGGAAACTGAAAGAAGACTTGAAGGCAACCATGATACCTCCACACAAAAATAATAGCTAGCATTTGTATAACACTTAAAGTTTTGCAAAACATTTTGCATATGTCACAACAACCCAGTCCTATTTGGCAGAGGAGGAAACTTAGGAACAGAAAGGTTAAATGACTTGGCTAGGGTTTCACAGCTAATAAGGATCTGAGGCAAGATTTGAACTGATTCTCAGGTCTTCCTGACTCCAAGCCCAGCACTCTATCCTTTGATCATTTAGTTACCTCCAAAAAGAAGAAAAAAAGAAAAAAGCTAGAGTTAAAAGGCTTCTCAAGGATAATCTATCTAATCTGGCTGCCTCATTTTACAAAGAAGGCAATTGAGGCTCTAGAGAAGGGAAATAGTCACAATTGGAACTGAGGAAAAATAGAATCATCAGGAGGCCAAATCTCATGGATGCATATATTGGGGGAGCTGAAAGGGGATCTTAAATGCCATTTTGTCCAGCCTCCTCACTTTACAGAGGAAGAAAAAAGGAATCAGAATTAATGTCAGAGAAAGGAATGGAACCCAGATCTTCTGATCGCTCATCGAAAGGTCTTTTAACAAGTTTGTTGAAACGCGGCCTTCTTTAGGGGGATTGACCCCTGGTCTCAAGACTGGGAACAAGTGATTGAATGGATAGGGCATCCCTGGATCCTTCCAGGTACAGCCTGGCCCTAAGCTCAGCCCCCAGGTTCTACTCATCAGGAAAATCTGTGCATCTTGAAAGATCAAAGCTTCCATGGAATGCACAGACCCCTGGGACGATAGGCAGAAGTAGCCCAGAAGGATGGCCCTAGAAAAGGTCTACGGAACTAGATTGTTCCCCTGCCTTGTCCTAATTGAAGTATCCCCTTATCCTTGGCTCCCCTCACTGATGGTTTTACATCATCAACTCACCACACTTTCAACTTGGTATTATTGCCTATTGGAATATGAGAAGCCAGGGAGGGAGGTTTCCAGAGAAAAGATAATTAAACACACTTCCCTTCTTAATGCAGAGAGGTGATAAACTACACCAGTGGGATTTTTTTTAATACTTTGGCAGATGTTATATCACTGTGTTGAATGTTTTTGTTTATTTTTTTGCCGGTTTTTTTTTTCAGTCTGGATAGGGGAGTCAAAATGACTATCAGGTAAAGAAGAAAAGAGTATTCAATAAAACTTTTTTAAAAAAAAAAACGGGCAAAACTTCCTAGGGAAAGGTCTCCATCACTGGGAAGAGAAAATCATCCCCAAGAAATTGTGGCCCTCTTGTAGGGGCTAAATTCCTTATGTCACTTTATCCCTATTTGGGATCTCCCTCTCTGAGTTCCAGTTTTGAATTCAACTGGTTCCCAACTACCTTCAGGTCCTCAAGGGAAGCACAGCTGCTGTTCAGCTCTGAGAGACAAGGGTCTGAAGCCACCACCATCCTCCAGTAATTAAATGTGGGCCTTCTGGTGACATTGAGGGAGTCTCCCTAGATTCCAGTCACCGCCTAGACATTTGAACTCAGGTCCTCCTGACTCGAAGGCCAGAGCTCTATCCACTGTGCCACGTAACTGCCCCTGAAACATCATTTCCATTAACAAAATCATAATCCATCTCTGAAATTAAACCATTTGACAATGCCAGGGACTTTGATAGTGAGAACTTACTTTTCCAAGTCATAAATAGTTATGATTGATGTTTCTATGTTATGCTATGATTGAAAATGTACTTTTTACACAATCAAATCATTTGATCTTGACAATAGCCCTGTGCAGGATACACTGCGAAGTATTATTTCCATTTTTCAATGAGAAAATTAAAGTGTAAAGATGTTAAGTAATAGAGCACAGGAAGACCTAAGTTGAAATCTGGCCTGGACACTTATTAGCTGTGTAACCCTAGACAAGTCACTTACTTCTATTTGTCTCAATTTCCTTGACTGTGAAATGGGGATAATAAAAGCACTTACTTTGCAGTGTTGTAAAGGACCAAATAAGATAATATTTGTGAAAAGTGCTTGGTACATTGCCTGGCACATAGTAAGAATAATAGAAATGCTTGTTCTCTTACCCCTCCCTTTTCTAGCATCGTATACCTAGTAAGTGACTATGCCAGAACTCTAGACCAGATTTTTGACTCCCAAGTCCAATGACCTTTCCAGTATAATACGGAGAATTCTGGGAAACAAGGTGACTTTGTTCTCAACAATTAGAGAGTTACAGCATATCACAAGTAGACAGGACCTTAGAGGGTATTAGTCTAATTTCCTCATTTTATTTGTCCTGTTTCATGATCAATTAGCCAATGATTGTGTGATTTATTGCTTTTGTTTTTAGGCAGAAAAAAACGAGTGTGAACTAAAGCCCGATTATCCTTGGTGCCAAGGGGTAGACTTTGAAATTGAGGGATTTGCTGGCAAAAGATTTTTAGAAACATTCCAGATTCCCCGAAGAGGTGATGTATCATCATGTTTAACGTATTTTTTTGATTTCTCATCACCCTCAAAACTAAATTTTGTGTGCACACAAATATGCAAATAGATTTTCTTTCATTTCTGTCTTCCTAGGAAAAGAAGGGACCACTGAAGAAAGTTTATCCTGCCAGGTTCATGATGCAAATCTCATGGACTGCAAATGGACAGTGAGAGAAACTCTAAGGGATATCCAGTATCAATTTTTTTACTCACAAAATGCAAAGTAGGTTTTGGTCTTAAAGGGAAATCTCTTTATAATTCTGTAATACTAAAATGTTTTTGGATCTTTCATAGAAATACTGTGGCTATTTCAGTGCTTTTGCAGATAGAGAATGTCCAAAATACAAGACAGATTCTGAAGGAAGACATGTTGGATGTCATTTTGATAACCTGTCAGGATTCACAGAGCTTGAAGGGTATCACTTCCTAGTAACAGGAACCAGCAGTGGAAGGGAAGTCCAGTGTAATGATAAGTACATTGAACTAAGTAAAATTGGTAAGAATGATTTGTTTCTTACACATTCATGCTAGTGAGACATGGGTCATGTTTTTATTTGTAGTGATTGAATGAATGGTTTGGCTCCATAGCATCTCATAAAATGTATCTCAAGTACCTCTTCTACCAGCCTGAGATAAGATGTCTTCCTCATCGATGCAATGTTTCTTTTTTTATTTAACGAAGTCTATATAGACAGTTTTTACTTCTACATCACCTTGACTTCCAAATATCTTTTCCCCTCCCCCTTCCCGAAGAACCATCTCCTGCACCAAAGATTTTAAAAGAGAGGGGGGAAAAGTAGTTTAGCAAAAACTAACCAACACAACTAATGTTGTTGTTCCATAGTTTCAATCCTATCCAACTCTTGTCACCCCATTTGGGGTTTTCTTGGTAAAGATATTGGAGCATTTCCTTCTCCAGCTCATTTCACAAATGAGGAAACTGAGGCAAGCAGGGTTACATGACTTGCCCAAGGTCACATGGCTAGGAAGTGTCTGAGGCCAAATTTGAACTCAGGAAAATGAGTCTTCCAAATCCAGGCCTGGCACTCTATCCACTGCACCACCTAGCTGCCCAATACAAGTAACAGATCATCTGTTTTGGAAGGTACATTCAGTACTCCATACCCGTAGCTTCCTACTTCTGCAAATTCGAGAAGGAAGTTCATTTTCCCTTATCTTTTTCAGAGATGAATATAGTCATTATAATTGCATGATGTTGCTGTTGCTGTTTCCATTTACATTGTTGTAGTCAGTTGACATATTCCTGATTCTGCTTCCTTCACTTGATGTCACTTCTTCATATATATCTTTCCATGTGTCTCTGTATTTTTCGTAGTCTTATGGTTCAGTAATATTCCATTTCATTCATGTACCAGTTTAACCATTCCCCAATCCATGAGTATCTACTTTGTTTCCAGCACTTTGCTACTACAAAAGGTACTGCTACAAATATTTTGGTGTATGTGGGGCTTTTTTTTTTCCATCTTGGGGTATATGTTTAGCAATGGGACACTTTTTGGCATGGAGGAAAACAGCAGAAGGCATGAAGGAGAAAGCTGAAAACATGAGAAAATCAGTCAGTCAACAAGCATTTTATTATTCTTATTAATTTATTTTTAGTTTTCAACATTCACTTCCACAAGATTTTGAGTTCCAAATTTTCTCCCCATCTCATCCCTGCCCCACCCCAAGACAGTGTGCATTCTGAATACTCCTTCTCCCAATCTGCTCTCCTTTCTATCACCCCCCCCCTTCTGTTACCCCCTTCCCCTTCTATTTTCCTGTAGGGAAGGATAGATTTCTATACCCCATTGCCTGTATCTTATTTCCCAGTTACATGTAAAAACAATTTTTAACATTTGTTTTTAAAACTTTGGGTTCCAAGCTCTCTCCCTTCCTCCCTCGCCACCCACCCTCATTGACAAGACAAGCAACTCGATATTGGTTATACATGTGCAGTTATGCAAAACACTTCCATAATAGTCATGTTGTGAAAAACTAACTGCATTTCCTTTCATCCTATTCTGTCCCCCCCACCCCTCCTTCATTTATTCTGTTCTCTCCTTTGACCCCCGTCCCTCCTCAAAAGTATTTGCTTCTGCTTACTCCCTTCCCCAATCTGCCCTCCCTTCTATCATCTCCCTCTCCCTTATCCTTTTCCCCCATTTTTCCCCTTAGGGTAAGACAGATAACAAGCATTTATTTTTAAGTACCTTCTAGATGCCAGGCACTTCTTCCACTGATGCAAATTAGCAATTTATTTCTAACTTCTAGTCTTTGAATCTCTTTAGGGAGATTAGAAAGTTCCCTGGGGCACTGACAGGTTAAATAACTTGCCCATGGTCACACTGAGGGACAGTTGGTGCAGGAAATAGAGACCAGGCCTAGAGTCTGGAAGGTCTAAATTCAAATTTGACCTCAGACACTTGCCAGCTGTGTGAACCTGGGCAAGTCACTTAACCCTATTTGCCTCAGTCTCTCATCGGTAAAATAAGGACTCATTGAAGAAGGAAATGGCAAATCACTCCAGTATCTTTGCCAAGAAAATCCCATGGGCACAACTGAACAACAACAATGGTCACATCACTAGAGAATAAGATCCTGGAAACAACAGCAAACATTTATTAAGCACCTAGTACTGAAAATATAAAGAAAAAAAAACAGCCCCTACTCTCAAGGAGTTAAGTGTTGGAAATATAAAGAAAGGTTTAAAACTGTCCCTGCTCTTAAGTTGTTCACAATCTAATGGGGAAGACTACATGAAAACAACTATGTACAAACAAGTTACATACAGGATAAATTGGAAATAATAAACAGAAGGAAGGACATATCATTAAGAAAGACTGAGAAAGATTCAAAGCCTATCTTAACCCAACCCCTTCCATTTCCAGTCTTCTTACATCTTACTCCCCACCCCTATGAACTCTGGGATTTAATAACACTGTCCTTCTTCCTATTCTTCATGGAAGACACTCTACCTCCTACTTCTATGCATTTTCCCTGACTGTCCCCATGCCTGGAATTCTACTAATCTACTGACCCACCTCTAGGGTTCCCTAGCTTTCTTCAAGTCACAGATGAAACCCCATCATCTAGAAGAACTCTTTCCAAATTTCCTTTAATGATAGGGTCTTTCCTTTAATGAAATAAAGGACTCTCAAGATTTCCTGATGAAAAGACCAGAGCTTAAACAAAAACAAAAACAAAAACAAAACAAAAAGGAAAAGACCAGAGCTGATTAGAAAATTTGGAGTACAAACATAGGACTCAAAAGTAGCATAAAAAGATAAACATGAGTGAGAAATCATAAGGGACTAAAGAAGATTAAATCGTTTTCCTTCTTACATGTGAAGATGATAAATGTAACCCCTCAGAACTGTATCATCACCAAGCGTCTTCAAGTCTAAGAGCCCAGATGGAATTTGGTTATATTTGAATGCTCTCAAAAGAAGAATGGAAGAATGAAGAAGAGAAATGCACTGGGAGAAGAGAAAAGGGAGAGGAAAATAGGGAAAAATCATCTCACATAGATAGGGTGTACTAAGAAGATTTCATACAGGGAAGGGAACAGTTGGAGGATACAGGACACACTTGAACCTCACTCTCATCTGAACCAGTTAAAGGAGGGAAGAATGCATATAGACACAGGTGAGAACAGAAATTCATCTTATCCAACAGAGAGTTAAGGAAAGGAGTTCAGGGGGTGGGAATAAGAGACAGGGTACATTAAAGGAGGTAGTAATCAGAAGAAAAACAAAAAATGTTCTATTTTTCAAGTACAGAAATCCAGATATGATCTAGCTAGATTTTAGTAAAGAATTTGTCAAAGTCTCACAATATGTGAGATAAATTGTAGTACAATATGCTATATTCAGAGCTGATTGAATGGCCAGAACCAAATAACAGTCAGGTTCATTGTTTAATGTCAAATTGGAAGTGGATTTCCAGTGCAGCACTCCAGGTATCTGTTCTTGGCCTGCTTCTATTTAATATGTTTACCAATGACTTATATAAAAGTGTAGATAGAATGGTGCACAGGAGCCAGCTACTAACTGGATCATGAGAAAGACTGTTAAATGTTTAATGTGCATATTTGCACTCAGAAATCAGCAAATGCTGAAAGATAGAATCATTCAATCATTTCCTGGTGAAATCAAGACTTGATTTATTACTTTGTTGTCTAGGCTTAAGAAAGTGAGGGAGGAATTATTAATAATTTTTAATAATACAGTCCAAACTTAAATGTATACATCACCCTCCCCCCAAGAGGGCTGGTTGTTAAACATTTATAAGCACACCCTTTCATAGAGGGTTTATTCATATAAGTTGTGGGTGACCCAAAGCTAGGAGGAATATTTTTTTCCCTTGGGCTAGAAGGGCCCTAGATCTTATTTTTAATTAATTATTTTATTTTTAGTTTTCAACATTCACTTTTATAAGATTTTTGAATTCTAAATTTCCCCCCCCTTTCTTCTCTCCTTCCCTAAGACTGCATGCAATCTAATATAGGCTATACATGTACAATCACATCAAACGTATTTCCACATTAGTTATGTTGTGAAAGAAGAATCAGAACAAAAGGGAAAAACCATGAGAAAGAAAAAAGGAAAAAAAGAGAGAAAATAATATGTTTCAATCTACTTTCAGATTCCATAGTTCTTTGTCTGGCTGTAGATAGCGTTTTTCATCATGAGTCTTTTGGAATTGTCTTAGATCATTGTATTTATGCACCAACATTCTACTCCAAGAATCATTGTTACTATTAGCATCCATGAAAAGAAGATAGATGGCATGTATAACCTGTATCAAGTGGCTTGCATTCTCAATGAGGGTGGGTGGGGAGGGAAGAAGGGAGAAAATTTCAAACCCAAAGTTTTAAAAACAAATGTTAAAAATTGTTTTCACATGCAACTTGGAAATAAGATATACAAGCAATGGGGTATAGAAACCTATCCTTCCCTACAGGAAAATAGAAAGGGAATCAATAAGAGAAGGGGAGGTGATAGAAGGGAGGACAGATTAGAAGGGGTATTCAGAATGCACATTGTCTTGGGGTAGGAGGAGGATCAAAATGGGGAGAAAATTTGGAAGTCAAAATCTTGTGGAAGTGAATGTTGAAAACTAAAAATAAATAATTTCAAAAAAGAAGTAGATGACAAAGCTGGGAGTAAAAGTAGTCAACAGAGAGGAAGAGATATGGGATTTTGCCTGAGAAAATGATCTGGGACAGCTAGGTGGCTCAGTGGATAAAGCATCAGCCCTGAAGTCAGGAGGACCTGAGTTCAAATCCAGCCTCAGACCAAATACTTGACACTCACTAGCTGTGTGACCCTGGGCAAGTCACTTAACCCCAATTGCCTAAAAATTTTTTTAAAAAATTTCTTTAAATGATCTGAGGGTTTTCATGGACTGAAATGAGAAGAAAGTTTGATATAATAGTCAGAAAGCTAAAGTAATCATAAAATGCTTTGAGCTGCATAATATCTAGGACTAGGGAGATGATAGTTCAGCTGAATTCCATCCTGGTTAGACCAATCTACATTTAGTGTTTAATTTGGAGCACTATATTTTAGGAAAGATATTCAATAGCTGGATAGCATCTAGAAAAGAGTGACTAGGATAGTACAGGGTCTTGAATATGAAACCATACGAAAATCAGTCAAAGGAACTGGAGGTGTTTAGTTTAGTGAAAAGAAGAATTGGTTACCCAAGACATAAGAGCTGTCTTTGAGTATGCAAAATGCTCGCACATTAGAGTGAATTATTCTGCTTGGTTGGAACAAGAATTAGTTGGTCAGAATTAGGAGCAATGGATGAAGGCTTCAAAGAGATGAATTTAGAGGAGAAAAAAAATATGTACAATTACAGCTATTGCAAAGCGGAATGGGCTACCTTGCAAGTAGTAGGCTCCCCTTGACCCTAGATGCATTCAAGCAAAATTTGGAGGACCACTTATTCGTGGTCTCTGAAGTACCTTAGAACTGTGAATTTCTATGATTCTGTTGGAGAGGCATCTTTTTCTATCAAATCAGATACTTTGTTGAAATTAAACATGATACGAAGTATGATTCCATATTCTCTCAAGCTCTCAGTCAAGTGTATGGTTGAATATATGTCCTGCTCTTGGAAAATCACCTATGAAAGACCACTGGTTCCCTTCTCATGTTTTTAGCAAGGTTATACTCAATGTGTCCATAGACTATTTTTATAAAGATTTTATAAAGATGAGAAAATAGGCCCATGGGTTGAAATTACTAATGTCTTCTTGGTTGCTTTTTGGGGATAAAAAAAGGTACAATCTACAGTATTTTCTCTAATTTTAGAATCTTCCCCTCTTTCAGATTTCTTGAAAATCAATTCCTATATGTCTTTAAAATTGTATCATTCCCATTATTGTTTTTTTTTCTGTTTGTATTTCAATAGTTCTAATTATCTTCTGCAATTTCTTAAATGCGTTGGAGTAGAACTCAAAAGTAAACTGAATGGTAAAGAGAGGTATACAAGAGAGGAATTCAGAGAGCAGGCATCAGACAGCCTCGATCTTCCCAGTAAAGTAAAAGATAAGTTCATCTCACTGGGAACAAAAACACAAAATAAATCCTCCCTCAGATCAGTGGGCTTTGGAGTTAAGTGACAGCAATCTGTATAGATGCAGTGATGGAGTTTCATTGTTTCTTAATCCTGAGAAGACCTCATGCTAATTGGCTTGGTGAAATGTTGAATCTCCCTGCCTGTTCAGTTCAACAAACATTTTTAAACAACTACTATGTGTATGGCACTCTCCTAAAGCTGAAAATTTTTATTGGGCCTGCACTCCCAGTGAGAAAACTCCTTTACTGATACAAATTAGCAATTTATATGTAACTTCTAGTCTTAGAAAGTTCCTTAGAAAATTATCAAGGAAAACTGCCCTGATATAGTAGAACCAGAGGGCAAAATAGAAATTGAAAGAATCCACAGATCTCCTCCTGAAAGAGATCCCCAAAGGAAAACTCCTAGGAATATTATAGACAAATTCCAGAGTTCCCAGGTCAAGGAGAAAATATTACAAGCTGCCAGAAGGAAACAATTCAAGTACTGTGGAAACACAATCAGGATAACACAAGATTTAGCAGCTTCTACATTAAAGGACCGCAGGGCATGGAATATAATATTCCGGAGGGCAAAGGAGATAGGATTACAACCAAGAATCACCTACCCAGCAAAACTGAGTATAATCCTGTAGGGGGAAAAAATGGTCATTCAGTGAAATAGAGGACTTTCAATTCTTGATGAAAAGACCAGAGCTGAATAGAAAATTTGACTTGCAAATACAGGACTCAAGTGGAACATGAAGAGGTAAACAGGAAAAAGAAATCATAAGAGACTTATTAAGATTGAACTGTTTACATTCCTGCATGGAAAGATGATATTTATAACTCATGAGACCTTTGTCAGTATTAGGGTAGTTGGAGGAAAAAAATTATATGTATGTATATGTAGATAGATAGATAGAGGGCACAGGGTGAGTTGAAGATTAAGGGGTCATATCTGGAGAATAAAATGAAGGGATGAGAGAGGATTATACTCGAGAAGAAGAAAGGGAGAGGTAGATGGGGTAAATTATCTCACAAAAAAACAGAAAAGTCAAGTCTCTTACAGTGGAGAGGAAACAGGGGAAGGTGAGAGTGAATGAGTGAATCTCATTCTCACAGGATTTGGCTTAAGGAGGGAATAACATACACATTCAATTGGGTATGGAAATTGTCTTACCCTACAGGAAAATAGGGGGAGAAGGGGACAAGAGAGCAGGGGGATGATAGAGAGGAGGGCAGATTGGGAAAGGGGGTAATCAGAAGCAAATACTTCTGAGGAGGGACAGGGTCAAAAGAAAGAATAGAATAAATAGGATTAAGGGAACATGTCTACTATGGAAGTGTTTTGCATAACTGCACATGTACAACCTATATTGAGTTGCTTGCCTTTTCAATGAGGGTGGGTGGGGAGGGAGGAAGAGAGAAAATCTGAAACCTAAAGTTTTAAAAACATATGTTTAAAAAAATGTTTTCACATGCAACTGGGAAATAAGAAATACAGGAAATGGGGTACAGAAGTCTATCCTGCCCTGCATGAAAATAGAAAGGGAAGGGGAAAAGAGAAGGGGAGAGAGATAGAAGAGAGGACAGACTAGGGGAAGGGATATTCAGAATGCATGCCATCTTGGGGTGGGGGGAAGGGGAAGATGGGGTGAAAATTTGTAACTCAAAAACTTGTGGAAGTGAATGTTGAAAACTAAAAATAAATTTATATATATATAAAAAAGGAAGTTCCTTAGGGCGCTGAAAAATTAAATCTTTTGTTTACGTTCACATCTCTAGAATGAGGTGATAGAATCAACAGATATTTATTAAGGGTCTGCTATATGCTAGACCTGACACTATTTATTGGAATTACAAAGACAAAACAAAATAGCTCCTGCCCTAAGGAACTTAGGTTCTATTATTGGTTATACAAAATGAACACAGATAAGTAAAGGCAAAATGGATAGAAAGTAATTTTGGTGTGGGGGACAGCATTCACCACTGAGGAGATCAGGGAAGGCCCCACATAGAAGGTGACACCTGAGTTGAGCCTTGAAAGAAGCTAGAAATTCTAAGAGGCAGAAGTGAAGAGGGAAAGCACTCCAGACTTGGAAGCCTATACATAATGTTGGTCAAAGTAAATTTTCTGGGCCTCAGTTTCCTCATGTGTCAGATGAGGTGGTTAGACCAGAATGACTTCTGTCATAGAATTTGTCCAAGAATTTGGAACTCAAAGTTTTAAAAACAAATATTAAAAATTGTTTCTACATGTAACTGGGGAAAAATAAAATGCTAATATATATATATATATATATATATATATTTTAAGTGCTTTTCTCTTAATGCTGAAACATTAGAGGATCAGACATGTTTTGCCTGGCCTGAGAGAGAACTAGGAGCAGTAGATGAAAAATTTTAAAAAGGCAAATTAAGGATTGATATAAGGTAATACTTTCTAATAATTAAGTTTAGCTGAAAGTGGAATGGGCCTTCTCAACAGCTATGGGGAGGGGTGGTTTTCTCATACTGGAAGTCTTAAGCAGATGCAATATTTTGTAGATTAGTTCAAGAATTTTGTAAAAGAGAATCTTGTTCAGCTACACATTAGAGTGAGTGGTCTCTGAAGTCCCTTCTATGATTCTATGATTCTGGTAGCCAGATAATCCAGTTTTATCTTGGAATTAGAAATAGTCTGTGGCAATACAATGATCCAAGATGATTCCAAAAGACTTGTGATGGAAAATGCTAACCATATCCGAAGAAAGAATTGTAGAGTCTGAATGCAGACTGAAGCATACTATTTTCACTTGTTTTTTTCATTTTTTCTTTCTCATGGTTTTTCTCTTTCATTCTGATTCTTATTCCACAACATGACTAATGTAGAAATATTTACATGATTGTACATGTATACCCTATTGTTTGTTGTCTTGGGGAGAACAGAAGGGAGGGAGAAGGGGAGGGAGAAAAATTTGGAACTCAAAATTTTACAAAAATAAATGTTGAAAACTATCTTTACATGTAATTCGAAAAAAAAATAAAATACTATTAAGGGGGAATAAAAGAAGTAGTCTGTGGAAAATACAGATAGTTGTGAGCAGACACTGAATCCAAGAAGAAGGAAGAAATCTTTTGATATTCTGTATCCAAAAGAGATGGGTTTTTTTCCAAGTAAGTTGGTTATAAATAACAGTTAGGTGAGAGGAGAGAATGGCAAAGAATGATTTATCCAAAGAAGAGTGGGGCAGGTATCAGTTAAGTTTCATGTTGAGAGCTTCCAGAGATGGGTTTGGTGACTCAGAATAATATTGCAGGTCTGGGTTTGTCAGTGCTTAGGGATCTTTATCATCATTTGTTGTCATCATGTATGACGTACACTAGTCAGATTAGGTATCTTAATCACAGGTGAGATAAGGATAAGGGAAAAAAACCTCAATAGAAACAGGCAGAGTAGCTGGTCATATAAGGTATAATTACTTAATACCATGAAAATTCTATCCACACAGGAATGCTTTTTTTTCTTTTTCTTTTTCTTTTTTTTTTAACCCAGCATACTCATGATTGGTACATTAGGAAAGCACACCAGAGTAGCTTGTTAATTTTCAAGTACGTGACCATTTTCTCTCATCTCTACCCTACTATATGAGTATGTTTTCTGAAACTGACAAACATCAACAAATATGAGCACTAAAATGCTTTCCCTGGTCGTTTTGAATTCTTGGAATACTTGGCTTCCTTCAATTCAGTTTTTTTTCTTTGTCAGTTTTGTTTTTAGGCAATCAGGGTTAAGTGACTTGCCCAGGGTCATAGTCAATGTCTGATGCCAGATTTTAATTCAGGTGCTCCGGACTCCAGGGCCAGTGCTCTATCCACTGTACCACCTAGCTGCCCCTGCTTCAACTCAGTTCTAAAGTCACCTTCTGCAGGAGGCATTTTCCATTCTGCCAGTTGCTAGTGCCTTCCCCTTTAAGAGGAATAATAAGATAACTTCTCTCTGTCTGTCTCTCCCCTCCCTCATATGTGTGCGTGTGGTCTCCTCTACTAGAATGTAAGCTTCTTGATGGCAGGGACTTCTGTAGCTTTTTCTATCTGCAGTGTTTAGCATAATACCTGGAATATAATAAGTACTTAATAAATGTATGTTGATTGATTCCTGGTTCTGTCTACTTCATTCTGCCTTGGTCCATATAACTCCTTCCATGTTTTTCTACATTCCTCATATTATTATTATTATTTTTTATTTTTTGCATCACAGGAATAGTTCATTATATTCATATGCCACAATTTATTTATACATTTCCCCAACTGATCGGCACCTACAAGATAGGCACTTAATAAGACTAGCCTACCATCCTGGCAGAGCCAGCCAAACTGAGGCTTGGTTTTACATGTACAACAGCATATCCTAGGATCAGGACAAATGGCTGAAACCTAGGATGTACTTTATTTTGAATTGTACCTTTCTCCATTGAATCTAAAAAATAGTTGTGTATGTGCTTGCATCCTACCCACTGTTAAACCTGAGTCTTCCTCTCTTGATCATTTTGTTGTAGTATTTGCATATTTTGCTGAATATATTCTGTATATTTATATGTTTGCTGAACATATATACTTATAGATACACATATGTAATATATACACATACATATATGTATTAGTTATATATAATTATATGTAGTTATGTAGTTTTATATAGATTATACTATGTCATAAATAGTATATTTGTTATAATACATAGTCTAATATATAATATATACTACATATAACATATACTACTATATCATCTATATACTACGTATTTATGATATCATTTATACTATATACAGTTATAGCAAGCATATATGTACATTATAAAATACTTGAACTCAACACCTAAACAATTAAATTATTTTTCTTCTACAATTTTACAAGTTACAAAGAATGTACCAATTTACATTGATAGATGTACCAATGAAATCACAGGTCTAGTTCCTACCCCTAGTTACTGTGGCAAGCGCATTCCCAAAGCATCTATAAGGAAAGCATTGACTTCTCTATTATCCATCACAATGTTTATGTTTCTATTCCAGAAATATTTAAACCACCAAATATCAATATAAACTGCACAAATATTACTTGTAGCATACAATGGCAGATACCCAAAAGAAGAGAATTGTGGGAGACAAGCTTTGAATATCAGCTTCAAATTCAAAAGGTAAATTTTTTTTGTCACTTCTTAAATCGTACTCCATGAAACTGTGTTCCTCATATTGTGTGTGCTGAAGAATCCATTTTCCTCAATCCAACTTTCTTTCTTATCGGAGTAATTCTGTTGTACCAAAACTTCCTCCAATCTGAACAACTTTCCCTCTTTTCCTTCTCTCTAAGGTGCAAGGATGGTCTTCTCTTTTTTGGGGGGAGGGGGTGGGACTAGGTAATGGGGTTAAGTGATTTGCCCAGGGTCACACAGCTAGGAAGTGTTATGTGTCTGAGGTCTGATTTGAACCTAGGTCCTCCTGACTTCAGGGCCAGTGCTCTATCCACTGTGCCACCTAGCCGCCCACTTCTGTCTCTTTTCTAAATGGAAACAAGCCATCAACAATGAGAAATTAATTTTGGGCAATATGAAAGAATATCACAACAGGAAAAAAAGTGCAATGGTTATTGTCACCTTAATAAATAACAGGACATCATAATCACCGTTTCTAACCCATTTTCCCTTCATTTACTCCAATCCCTCTGAGGAAGTAGTTTTTCTTCTAGCCAAGGCCAACTTCTCTGCCCATGCCTTTGAGTTCTCTCATCTCCCATATCCCACGGGATTTTGCCACTTCAGTCATTCCTTATTTTCCTGTCATCATTAATCTCTCAGAATCCACTGGCTCCTTCCCTACCACCTACCAAAATGCCTTTAAAAGAAGAAAATTCTCCACTTGAAGCTGCCAAACTATCCTACGCCTTTTATTCCTTTCACAACCAGACTCCTAAAAAAGATGGTCTCATTTCCTCACTTTGTATTCGTTTGTCATCCCTTCAATATCTGACTTCCAACCCTACCACTACACTGACATTGTTCCTTTCAAAGTTGCCAGTGATCTCTTAAGCAGCCAAATCCAATGGCTTTTGTTGTGTCCTATTATTCTACTTGATCTCTTCAACTTCAGACTTTGAGATTCCCCTTTCCTCCAGGATGCTCTCCCCTCCATTTGTTTCTGTAATACTTCTTTCTCCTAATCCTTATCCTACCTATCTGATCTCTCCTCAGTCCCCCTTGCTGAGTCATCATCCTCCCAAATACCAAATACAGTTTTCTCAAGGCTCTATTGTGTGTCCTCTTCCTTTCTCTCTTTCTTTTTTTGAATTTATTTTTTTACTTTTAGGCAATTGGGGTTAAGTGACTTGCCAGGGTCACACAGCTAGGAAGTGTCAAGTGTTTGGTCTGAGGCCATATTTGAACTCAGGTCCTCCTGACTTCAGGTCTGGTGCTCTATCCACTGGGCCACCTAGCTGCCCCTTTCTTTCTCTCTTGCTATACCCTCTTTTGATCATCTCACCAGCTCCCTTGAGTTCAAATATCATTTCTATATATCTATATCTCAAATTTATATATCTAGCCCCAATTACTCTCTGGACTTAAAGGACGATATTACTTACTTTCTACTAGACATCTCCATTTGAATGTCCTGTAAGCATCTCAAACTTAACGTTTCCAAAATGCAATTAATATGTCCCCCCCAATCTTTCTCTCCTCCAAACTTCTCTACTTTTGTAGAGGGAATCCTTCTAGTCATCCAGAATTGCAGCCTCACAGTCATTCTTTACTTTTCTCTCTCTCCTTCTCCCAAATCCAATTAGTTGCCAAGTCTTTCCTGCCCGCAATACATCTGTCTCACCTATTCCCTTCTCTCTATTCATATAACCACTATCTTAGTTTACCTTGTCCCCTTTCACCTGGCCTATTGAAACAGGCTTCCAATTGGTCTTCTCCAATCTATGCTCCTCACTATTCCTGAATTGATATGCCTAACATACAAGTCTGACCATGCCACTCTCCTATTCGAAAATCTTCAGAGCATCCCCACCACCTCTATGATAAAATACAAAATTTCATTTAAAGCGCTACTTTAAGAAGCAGTGTGTCATAGTGGTGAAAGTGTTGTGAGAAAGACAAAATTCAAATCCTGCCTCTGACATTTGTTAGCTGTGTGACTATGGGAGAATCACTTAACTTCTCTGAGCCTCAGTTTCCTCATCTGCAAGATAGTGTGGGGTGAGCTGGGCTGAATGACCTCTGAAATCCCCTCCTGCTCTAAATCTATGATTCTGTTACTCTAATAAGACACTCACTTACCTCTCCTTACTTCATATAGTCTTCAAATTACTCTCCCATTTTGTGTTCTCCATTTCAGTCCAACTGACCTATTTGCTGATCCAAATATACACACTCAACATTCTACCTCCTTCCTCTGGGTCTTTGCTAAGGTTGTTTCCTCAAGTCTAGAATGTACTCCCTCCACTCCGTCTAATAAAATCTCCACTTTCTTCAGAGCACATCTCAAGTGTCACCAGTCCTACCTGAGGCCTTTCCTAATTCCCATATTTGTTGGCACTCTTTCCTTCCTGAAGTTGCTTTATATTCTCTTGTGTGTGTACTTTGTTCAAAACCACAAAGCCTTGCGGCAGCCCTATTTAGCAGTAAAAGAATTCAAGCCAAATTCCTGAGAGGGAATCCCTTGCAGGCTGAGGGGAAGAGAAGAGTTTCTTTATTTCTCATTGTCCTCTCCCCATTCCCTGTAGGCAGCCATTTGATTTTAAGAGATTCAGAGGACACCTTAGCAAAGAGAAGCGGTAGAAGTTTCCACCAGAACAGTTAGTAGCCAAAGAGAGAGGAAAGGCCTGAAGACAGATGTGAAAAGTCACCGAAAGATAGTGATTTTCAAGGAGTGAGACACTTTGTAACAGAGAAAACTGCTTACTGGGAGCTCTTCAAAGGAAGGGATCCTTAGACGCTAATAGAGGGCTACACCTAAGGGGAACCTCATGATGACTTTATGACAAGGGGACAAAAATTTCCAGTAATCAGGAATTGTGGGTAACCCCTTCTGGCACCATGTTGTCTACACATTCTTCACTACCATTATATTTCACATTTAAGCCTACTCTTTTCAATGGAGAATGTGCCCCAGATTTCTTTTTTTTTTTGGGGGGGGGTGCCAAATGTTTTATGCTAACCTTTTTTTTTTTTTTGGTGAGCAATTGGGGTTAAGTGACTTGCCCTGGGTCACACAGCTAATTCGGTCAAGTGTCTGGTCTGAGGCCAGATTTGAACTCAGGTTCTCCTGACTCCAGGGCTGATGCTTTATCCAGTGTGCCACCTAGCTGCCCCTGTACTAACCATTCTTAACCATCTCAGTAAATATATTTTTTAAAAGTGCATTACATTCTAGATGACTGATAATCAAAGGGAATTACATAGGTAAAGGTTTGTAAATAATATTAGAAACTCAGTCTATCAAGATTTACCCTGGAACCCCAAGAATCAGAATAATCTGAACTTCTGGGGACCCCATAGTAGGAATAATATATTAACTTAGCATGAGCAGCTCCATTTTATTTTAAGCTTCCATTTTGTGATTAAACAGTTGCTATGTAAGTTGTTTTTCTGTAATAAAATAAGCACTTGTATATAAATTGTTTCATATTTCAATGATTGTGTGTCCCCCAAATCTAGTAAACAACTGCTAAACATGCTAATGACATTAAGAAACTAAACTTTGGTTGGTAGTTTCCATTCCTCATAAGATTAATTAATTGATCACCAATCAGAACTTAATGTAACTGATAAATGCCTTTAGACAGGCCTATAAAAATCCACTAGAGACAATGGCCATCAATCTGCTTCTGGACGGCCAATAGAACTGATTCCTAAATTCCCCAGAGATTCAAGCATCTCATGTTCACTAGCATAAACCCATACTTAGCAGAACACTACCTTGAAAGTAGAGACAGAACTGGGCAGAGGGAAACTTTGGCTTGAGTACTGGTAAAATACATGGTTACCTGGATCTTTAGCAATCAGGTTGATGGTTTGTCCCTATAGGGGTTAATGTTTATATTGTTGAGTGGATAATTATATACAGTTGATTAATAAACAGTGATGAAATGCATCATGAGTGTAAATCTATTTTAGTATTTCCATTGCCTTAGTATATGTAATAGTAAATTGGTTTGGCATGTTCACCATGCATTATAGACACCAAACCACCAGTAGGAGTGACAGTTGGGGAAATGAGCCCAGAGGACTGCTACAAATATAATTGTGCCCTGACTACTCAGGACCAGCAACACATGTTTGGGATATGAAGGTCATGCTATAAACCAAAACTAACCATTCAGGTCAGGCTTCCTAGTAATTAGATCTGCAACCTCAGCCTCGTTGGCACTGTGGTTTAACTCATCAAGCTAACCCAAGCCATAGCAGTTTACTGCATTAGCACTAGGGTTCCCAGACTATTATTTTCACTCTGGAATTATAATTTCATCAATGTAGAGAATATTAGCATGTGGAAACTTCTGCCCTAGATACAGATTGGCAACTCCCCTTCAATAAAGTATTAGAAAGTTGCCTTAGGGGCACTGAGAGTTTAAGTGTCTTATCTATAGTCACAAGATCTGAATCTTCTTCACCTACATTGTTTCTTAGTGACTTTCAGAAACCTAGCCAGCCATTCAGAGACAAAAGTAGCTTAAAAATTGAAGGTTATCACCTCAAGGTGACAAGCCTTTCTTACCAGGGGACTTATTAACCAAGGAAGTTTCTTAATGCTATGCACAAAATAAGGACAGAATGTAAACCTGGGTGCAGCCCTTCCAAATCACAGGAATTGATAAGTCTTGTTCTTCAGAGACTTAAAGTGACCTTCAGAGACTGTCTGTACAGTAACAGCTCCTTGTGTACAAAACATAAGTTGGAGACTGTAGTAGAGGAGGAAGTAAAACAGCTGAAGGAATGCCTCTCTACTGTCTATATTAACACAAATAAGGAAGGATTTCTGGAAAAAATAGAATAGCTCCAAAGGGGATACATAGAAGAAAAAGAATCTCAAAAGTCAAAGTGGGGAATTCTAACCTGAGGTCAGGAAGTTGGAAGGTGTCAAAATATGGCAGAAGTGATGTGGTCCTGGGAACCCCAAAACCACAACACATGGTCTTGTCTAGAAGAATTCAACCCAAGCCTTCTTTCAGCCAAAGACAGGGTTTATTAGAACATCCTCATATTGGGCAGACTCTTAAGGAGTCTGAACATGAATAAGCAAGCAGTGGCTAGATTTTAGAAATCTGAGCAGTGGCTAGATTACAAGAATCTGAGCATCTTAATGGAGACAAGGTGGACCTTATATAAAGAAAGACTGTGGGAGGGACCTAGGAATGGCCAGTAAACTGAAGTGAACAGAACCCCTGGGACCTGGACCTCATGGCCAAGGGAGAATAGAGCCTAGTTAGTATTAAGGGAGGGAAATGGCCAGGGGCCATACATAGGGAGGTAAAACAAGGGAAGACCAGGCTAGATTAAAGGTAACAGAATTGGGAGATCAGGTGTAGCCACAATGAAAGGCTAATTGATGGATTACAGCCTCAGGCAAATGCCAGAGATTTGGCCAAGTGGGAAAGTCCAGGGTTTTTCCTTTCTGGGGTCTAGATCCAAACCCCATCATTAGGACCCATAAACCTTTGGAGCTCCAAATGACCAACTTCATCCTTTATGGGACTCACTAAAAAAAATAAAGTTTTATTACTTCAAGGAATGATTCATAGATGCTGCTGGGGTGCGGCCTGAACCTAGGTCTTTGTCCCTAGCACCAAAGGGAATCTGACTCCCATTTGTTTACAGGCCCAGTCCCTCCTCTCTCTTGGAAAGCCTTAGCCCTATCTTTTAATCTTATTCAGATTCACCTTTGCCCCTGCCCCAGAAAAGAATTTGGTTTCCATTTTAGGTTCCTTATGGACTCCCCTAGTCAACTCCCCTTATTTCACTTTGAAAGCCCTAGCCTCAACTTTTTGATCTCATTATCTATTCCCATTGTCTATTCAATCTCTCAGACCTTCCAATTGGAATTCTCACCCACACCCTTTTCCCAGATCCCCTCCCCCTCACCCAAAGTCACTTTAGTATATAAGATCTACCCTGGCCCCCATTTAGATGCTGAGAATCTCATGCCCAAAAGGCTGAGGCTTTCTCATGCCCACCAGTCCTTATGGGCTTCACCTGGCCTATATGTTTTGTCACTAATAAAACTTTTCCTCTGGCTGGAAGAAGATTTGAGTTGAATTCTTTCCGGCAGAGCCTGGCATCACAATCTCCAGGAGTACCCCCAAACCTCTAGACCTCTTCAGATGCCACCATGAGAGAAATCATCTAGTACTCAGAGGAAGAAGTAGCAAAGAGTGGTGTTTGACAATTTTCCAAGTGTCTTGACTAGATAACCCAATTCTCCCTCAGCAAAATTTTTTGTTGCTACTTCCATAATCAATTTTTCCTTATTGGTCAGAATTAGATCTTGTTTGTCTCACCTTTTAAAGAAAGAAATTGGGGGCAGCTAGGTGGCTCAGTGGATAGAGCTCCAGCCTTAGAGTCAGGAGGACCTGAGTTCAAATCTGACCTCAGACACTTGACACTTACTAGCTGTGTGACCTTGAGCAAGTCACTTAACCCCAATTGCGTAGCAAAAAAAAAAAGAAAAGAAAATAGAAAAAAAGAAAGAAAGAAATTAAGGCAAGTTGTGCACTTGTCAAATGCTTTGTTTTAGCAGACAGAATGTGTGCTTGAAGACATTTTGATTGTTGAAGACTCCTTTTGCTACTGATGCTATATCTTTGTTGTGGGTTTGTGAGGTTTCCTGAACTTGTCATTCATTCCTTTGGTCCATATGGTCTGTATCATAATCTAACCACATTAATTCTATTTGTTCTGTTGGTCTTGACTTAAATATTCTCTCTGCCTTGCTTCATTTTTTTGGTTCGGGGATTTCCTTGTATGTCTAGGGGAATTGGGATAGGAATTGGACCTATGATCCTAACTTCCTTTGGTTCCTTCAAGTACATGAAGCTTCTCCCAATCCCCCTTAATGCTAGTGCCTTCCATCTTTTGATTTTCTTCAGTTTATCCTGAATATATCTTTTTTCTACAGTTGTTTTCATGTAGTCTTTCCCATTAGACTGTGAGATCCTTGAGAGCAGAGACCATATTTTACTTTTCGTTATCTACCCTGCCCTTAGCACAGGACCTGGCACATTAAAGGTGTTTAACAAAAGCTTGTTGACTAATTAACTGATTTCGCCAGCCCAAGGACCTCCCAGATCAGGAAAGGCCATTTACTAATACAGGTTGACACCATCTCCAAAACATAATTTTAGAGAATTGCTTACTTTTATTTACTTTTCCTTTTGAATAAGACATACCTTTCTGTGATAATAATAGCTTTAATGTTTGCAAAGCTTTTTATGTGTGTTATCTCATTGCTTCTCACACATTTATAGATACAAACCCTTGAGGTCATGGGTTTCATTGTGGTCCCTCTTCTTCTAAGTTATCTTCTATGAATGACTGGTCTTCACTGATATTCTTCTTCCTCTACTGTAACTATAAATCTGGGTGGCATCTGAGTTGGTGGATATATACTGGCACCGTTCTTCTTTCTCTTCCCCTCTTGGCTAAAGACATAAATAACACGGTAATCAATTTTTTAGATAACATGACATGATCATGTTGGGTAACAGAGACAGAATCCAAAAACATCTCATAGGCTAAAAATGTGGGCTGAATCTAATAAGATGAAATTTATAAGGATCAGTGTAACATTCTGTATTTGGTTTCAGATTCTCAACTGCAGAAGTATATAGGATATTGGAAGTAAAAAATAGATCTTAGTAGACAGCAAGCTCAATGAAAAAGCAACATGAAGGAAAAACAAAACAAAAAAATGCAAACAGATTCAGTCTTAGGCTACACTAATAGAGGAATAGTTTCCAGAATGACTCATTATCAAATCATATCTAGAGCATTGTGTCAAAAATTAGAAGCCTCTTTCAGGTAGGAATCTGATAAACTGAATTATCTGGAGGATATTGACTAAGTTAGGGAAGGGGATGCTGAATATGTCTCGGGAAGATTGGCTGAAGAGATTGGATATGCAAAACACAAAGAAAATTCAAGGGCAATGTGCTAGCTGCCTTCTAGAATTTCCTAGATTGATGATAACATTTAGAGCTGGAAGAATACTGTTAAGAGGAATAAGGATTTGACTTGTTCTGTTTGGTTCAAGAGGCCCCAAGTACAGTGGATAAAATAGGTGGAAATCCCTGTTGAAGAAAACAATTGACCCTTGCATTTTAGCCAAATCAGTTATTACATTTTTATCAATGTATCAACATACTGTTGGGAAGGAAGTTAAATAGCAGAATGGATAGAGTGCCAGCCCTGGAGGCAGGAGGACCTGTGCTCAAATCCTGTCTCAGACATTAGCTGTGTTACCCTGGGCAAGTCTTTTAACCCTGTTTTTCTCAGTTTCTTCATCTATAAAATGAACTGGAGAAGGAAGTGGTAAACTACGTCAATATCTTTGCCAAGTCACAAAGAGTAGGATACAACTAATCAACAGCAATTCTACTTAGAAAGAGAAATAGATATCAGAAAATTGTTAGAGTTCTTGCTAATCAGTCAATAAAATCCTTCCTTTCAGGCAATTTCCAACTCACATTTTATGTTAATCTTGAAAGAAAAGATGAAGAAATTCCTCAGATTTTACAAAAAGTAAAAATACATAAGTAAATTTCGATCTGAAAGTAATATTTTCCTTTGTTTCGTCTTTTTTTCCTGAATTTTTGTTCCTCCAAAATATTTTTTTATTAGTTTATCTAGCACTACAAAGTATTCCTTCAGTCAATCCAATTGGCGTAGCACTGATTCTATAAAGTATCATCATATTTATTACGTTGGCATGACCCCATCAAAACGTATGGCTTTTTGACTCCAAGTTCACTGCTCTCTTTACTACTCCATAATTCTCTGTAGAAGTGAACTTGAAAAGAATGGGAAGCCTTTCCCTCTCCTGCTGCTCAAAGAGTGGGCTGCCACCATGAATGATACTGTAACAATCAGAACCAGGAAGTTCATGACAGATTTCTTCAGTGTAAACAGATGGTTATAGATGTCCTTCATCCTGGAAAGGCCATAGTGCCCCAGACTGAAATTTGAGAAAAACTGGACAATGTGTACAAGACAACTCTAGACGCCATTTTTGTCTTTGGATTCAGAACCCATTTTGGTGGTAGCAAAGCAACAGGCTCTGGCATGATTTATGATTCCCTTGATGATGCAAAGAAAAATTAACCAAAGCATAGACTTGCAAGGCATGGCCTATATGAGAAGAAAAAGACATCAAGAAAACAGTGAAAGGAATGTTAAGAACAGAATGAAGAAAGTCAGGGGTACTGCAAAGGCAAATGTCGGTGCTGGCAAAAAGACAGAATAAAAAGCACTGTGGGTGATGTTTATCTGTGAAGATAATTTTTCATCAGAGCACAAATAAAATATGTAAAAACTAGAAAAAAAGAGAGAAAAGAATGGGGAAAGATAGAATAGTCAAATCATCTTAGCCCACTTTGGGACTGGCTTAGAGGTTGTATTGTCTTTCCCGGAAACAAGGGAGGAAATCAAGAAAGCCATTTCCCAAGGAGATTAGAATTCAAGACACTTACTTGGTTTTGCTTTTTTTTGTTGTTGTTGTTTTTGCAGGTTGCTGACAAGAATATCTTAGAATCAGGAGTGAGTATTACTTTCTCTGACATCACTAAACTTTTGACTCCAAAAGCAAACATCATGTTGAAGAGCAGCAAATCTTTCATAGCTGTCTTGCTTCTACTGATACAACCAATTAGTTGCATTTATTTAGCATTATTATTTAGAAAATTGGGTCAAAATAAAGTTGGGCTCTTCTGGATAGCCACAGCTGAGTATTTGGAAAACTGCCCTGGAGAGACTTCACTTTCCCAGGATAACACAGTAAATCAAAGACTTAAATTGATGCTAGACCTCCATTACTATGCTTGGACTAACTGAACTCTTATCTACTCCTTTTTATGGTTTTGTGGTTACTGGGTAAGTATATATTGAGTTCTCTGTTGTGTGATGAGTGGGTTGTTCATAACTGTTAAGATGGTATTGACATACAATAGCCTTTCTAAAACTCCTGACTTCACTGTAGAGAACCTCTCCATTGTTTTAAGAACGAAAAAAAAAATTTACTTATTACAGCCTTCGAGTTGCCTAAAAAGTTAATCAGTCAATCCAGGGTCATACAACCAGTAGGCAAACAGAGGCAAGGCTTAAACCCAGATCTTCCTGACTCCAATTCTGATGTACTATTCCATCCTTTCGCTTTCCATTTACACTTAGAAAAATGAAAGATAACTTTGGATTGAAGCATATAGTATCTTCATCTGCTTTAGTACAATCCAAGAATGTAATAGCAAGTAAGAAATGACACCTCATGTTCTCCTAGCTGGTAAGCAACTCACTAGAAGTTACTTAGGCATTTTCAAAATGTGCATTAACTCAAATTAACCACCAGGGTTGATTTAGAGAACTGAAAATTCTAGGTACCTTCATGCAAGAAGAAAATCAAGTCCAAAATCAATATTGTGTTCATCTAAGAGGGAGACTCGTTATTGAAGCTCTAAACTGCCATTATTGTAAGGCCTTCTAAACTTGGCTTAGGTCCTATGAGCTAATAATTAATAATACTTATAGGAGACTTCCATGAACTAAGTTCCTTCAGTAAAACCTTAAGTGAGAAGTTAATTATAAAAATATTTATTCTATTTGGTACTTAATTGAAAAATACAAATTAAAATTAATTTTTAAAGAAGTTAATTGCTCCTTTATCTTACCTTTGAATCTTCTAGAGGTCATCTTTATGTTTACTAACTGCTCATAAGGGAATTTTATATCCAATCTTGGTCTCTGGTACACTCAATGGGATGCTGATAAATATTTAACAGCTGGCTCCCTGGAGGTAGGGGAGGGAATTTATACACATGACACACTTTTCACTTTTAAATTAGTCTGAATAAATTAGAGAGAGAGAGAGATGATAATGGAAGGTTAAAATGATCATTTTCATAATCTTAAGTTTAAAAGCTTTTGCACAAACAAAATCAATGCAGCCCAAATTAGAAGGAAAACAGGAATGGGGGGGGAGATTCACAGCAAGTTTCTCTGATAGAGGTCTCATTTCTCAAATATATGGGGAACTGATCCAAATTTATAAAAATAAGAGGCATTCCCAAATTGAGAAATGGTCAAAGGATATAAACAAGCAGTTTTTAAAAATTTAATTTTTTTGTTACATTTTAAGTTCCAAACTGCCTACTTCCCTCCCTCCTCACCTCATACTAAAGAAAACCTCCATTTCACACACACACACACACACACACACACACACACACACACACGTGTGTACAATATGTAAAACCATGCTATGAGTACTTACATTTATCAGTTCTTTCTCTGGAAGTGAATGTCATCTTTTTTCATAGATCCCTTGTAATTGATTTGAGTATTTACAATATTCAGAAGGGCTTAGTTCCTCACAATTATTGTTCAAACAATATTGCTGTTACTATATACAATATTCTCTTGGTTCTGCTCAATTGACTCTTCATTATTTCATGTGAATCTTTCCATGTTTCTAAAAATCAATCTGCTCATCATTTCTTATAGCATAGCAGTATTCCATCATAATTATATATCACAACTTATTTAACCATTACCCAATTGAGGGGGATCCCCTCAATTTCCAGTTCTTTGCCAACACAAAGAGAGCTGCTATAAATATGTTAGAACATATAGGTTCTCTTTCTTTTTCCTTGATCACCTTGGGAAACAGACTTAATAGTAGTAATGCTGGACCAAAGGGTATATGTAGTTTTACAACTCTTTAGGCATAGGTCCAAATTGTTCTCCAGAATGGTTGACCTAGCTCACAACTCCATCAGTGCAGTAGGGTCTCAATTTTTTGACATCCTCTCCAACATTTGTCATTTCCCCCTTCTATCATTTTAGCCAATATGATAGGTGTGAAATGATATCTCAAAGTTGTTTTAATTTTCATTTCTCTAATCAATAGTTGAATTTCTAGGACTTTCCAAGTATATCATTATATCATTTTAGATTTAGAGCTTTTTTTATACGAGCATATGTAGCTTTGATTTCTTCATCAAAAAATTGCATGTTTATGTCTTTTGACCATTTATCAATTGAGAATGACCAATATCCTTATAAATTTGACAAAGTTCTCTACATATTTGAAATATGAGGCCTTAACTGAGAATTGTCAATAAAATTGTTCCCAGTTTCCTGTTTTCCTTCTAATCTTGGCTATCTTGGTTTTATTTACAAATCTTTTTTGATTTAATATAATCAAAATTATTGATTTTGCATCTCACAATGCTCTCTATCTCTTATTTGTAAATTCTTCCCCTATCCATAGGTCTGATAGGTAATATGTTCCATGTTCTTCTAACTTACTTATGATATCTCCCTTTATAGCTAGATCATGTATCCATCTTGACCTTATCATTGTAAATGGTGTAAGGTATTGGTCTATACCCAATTTCTGCCAGACTGCTCTTTGGTTTTCCCAACAATTTTTACCACATCATGAATTACTATCCCCAAAGCTTAAATCTTTACATTTGTCTCAAATACAAGGTTACTATAATCATTTGCTATGGTGTATTGTATGTCTATTCTGTTCTACTGAGTCATCTTTCTATTTCTTAGCCAGTACCAGATAGTTTTGATAATTACCATCTTATAATATACTTTAAAATCTGGTACTGCTAAACCTCTTTCCTTTACATTTTTTTCATTAATTCCTTTCGATATTATTGACCTTTTCTTCTTCCAAATGAATCTTGTTCTTATTTTTTCTAGCTCAATAAAATATTTTCTTGATAATTTAATTTGAGATGACATTGAATAAGTAGATTAGATAGAATTGTTATTTTTATTATATTGGCTCTGCCTACCCATGAACAATTAATATTTTTCCACTTATTTAAATGTGACTATAAAAAGTACTTTATAATTGAAGTGAAATAAAGTGAAGTGACTTGCCTAAAGTCAAACATAAGTAGTAAGTAGGATCAGAATTTGAATTCAGAACTTCTGACTCCAAACACAGTGCATTTTCCATTGCACCATATTTCAAAATCGTGTCATTCTTCTAAGCACTAACTTCTTGAATGCAACCTAACCACATTCTTCTTGTGCAATAGGCTTGTTTATTTGTAAATATACCTCCCTTTGATATAATCTTTGGATTAAACCACTGATTGGTTCATTATTTTTCCTTCTTTATTTTGTTCATATTTCTCCCACCCTCAAAGAAATGGGAACTCTACTTGTGACTGCTTCTGTTCTTTTACAATGGAAGTTCATGAAATTCCTGGATTTGTTTTAGCAGGTATATTCCTAGGCATTTTATGCTGCCTAGAGTTCTTTTAAATGAAATAGCTTTTATTATCTTTCTTACAAGGTTTTGTTGGTGATGTATAGGAATGCTGATCATTTATGAAGGTTTATTTTATATATCTCCTGCTACTTTGCTGAAATTATTGTTTCAGTTAAATTTCTAGGACTTTCCAAGTATATCATTATATTGTTTGCAAAAAAGAGATAGTTTTATTACTTCATTGCCCATTCTGATTCCTTCAATTTCTTTTTCTTCTCTCCTTGCTATTATTAACATTTCTAGTACAGTATTGAATAATATTGGTGATAATGGACATCCTTGTTCTACTCCTGATCTTATTGGGAAGACTTCTAGCTTATCCCCATTATAAACAAGGCTTGCTGATGTAGTTTTAGATAGATGCTTCTGAAGAGGCATTTTTCAGAAGAGATCAAAGCTATTAATAGTCACATAAAAATGCTCTAAATTACTATTTACTAGAAAAATTAAAATTCAAACATCTCTGAAGTACCATCTCATACCTATCAGACTAGCTAACATGAAAGAAAAGGAAAATAACAAATCCTGGGAGAGAGTGTGGAAAAATAGGTACACTAATGCTCTGTTGGTGGAGCTTTAAACCGGTCCAACTATTCTGGAGAATAACTTGGAACTATGCCCAAAGGGCTATAAAACTATGCGTACCCATTGACCCAAAAAAGGAAATTGACGTGATGCCCATCGATTGAGGAATGGCTAAACAAGCTGCCATATATGATTGTGATGGAATACTATTGTGCTATAAGAAATTATGAAGTACATTCTTGCAGAAAACCAGTGACGACTTACATGAGCTGATACAAAACTAAATGAGCAGAACCAGGAGAACATTGTACATAGTAACAACAATATTGTGAAGATAATCAACTGTGGGAAACTTGGCTACTCTGATCAATACAATGATTCACGACAATTCCAAAAGACTCATGATGGAAAATGCTATCCACCACCAGAGAGAGAACTGATGAACTCTGAGGGCAGATTAAAGCACATTTTTTCACTTTATTTTTCTTGCCTTTTATTTATTTGTTTGTTTTCTGCAACATGAGCATGACTTCATATGTATCATGGGTATCTTATTTCTTGCCTTCTCAATGGATGGGAGAGGGACTGGAAGAAAGGAGAGAATTTGGAAATGGAAAATAAAAATAAATTTAATTTGCTTTTTCAACATTTTATGCATCACCTTTTTAAGTCTAGGCAGGCAACAAAGCAAAGAATCAGGTCTTGACTTGTATAATTTGCTGATTTCTGAAATGTAAATGCTCACACTGAAACTTTAGCAATTGACTCTCAGCAAACAAATTAGAGCTGGCTCCAGCATACTCCTCCTTCTAGAATCACAGGGCTCTTTATATATCTACTTCTAGCATTGAGAACACACATGTATTGTTGTCAGTGAGTATGTGTACAGATATTTTAAAAATTATTTTGTTTTCAAGGGCCCTGTTACTACAAAAGAAACGAATTTTGACTTCAAAATTACTGATGGAAAATATACTGTGAAAATAAGAACAAGAAAGCTGTTTGAAAATGCACCTTGGAGTGAATGGAGTGAGCCTCAAGAATTTGGTAAGTGTGCTACTCTTTAATTCTAATACACATGTTGGGGAAGGGAAATTAGATTGGAATATCTCCCAGAGATCTGGCTGTGGCCACTTTGGCTCCATGGGGAAGGACATATGAAGCAGGTGTCACTTCACTATGCAGCTAAAGTTCTCAAGCTCAGCTCCATGGAATCTTTGAAGAAGATCACATCTGTAATTCATCATCTTAAGAGATTTCTCTGAGGTTCAGAGAGATTGACTTGCCTTTGATCACAGAGGTAATAAGTGTAGAAAGTGGGATTTGAACCTAGGTATTCCTGACTCCAAGGCCAGCACTTTATCCATAAGCCCTGATGCTTTTCCAGCATTGTATGAGGCTTTAGATGTAGTTTTAGATAGATGCTTCTGAAGAGGCATTCAAAGGTTTAGAGCTGAAAGGAACTTTAGAAAGGACTCTACGTGTAGGGTAAGCAAGAAAACTACTAATTAGGCATTGGATGTTGCTTAGTTTGGAAAACACAAATACAATTCCTAGTGTTCTATGCTTAAAAAATAAAATAAAACAAAAACTACCAAGATGAAAACCCCAGATGGAAGGAAAGAAAAAGTTCTGAAAATAGATTTTTTTCTAAAATGATAATACATCTGCGAGGTTTTTAGAAAGAGGTGACCCAGAGTGGAAGCCCTCTCTAGTATAAGCACCTCATTTTTATAGTTGACAAAACAAGGACTAGAAGTGAAGTGACTTGCCTAAAGTCAAACATAAGTAGTAAATAGGATCAGAATTTGAACTCAGGGCTTCTGATTCCAAATATGGTTTGTTTCAAAATTATGTGCCATTCTTCTAAGCACTAAGTGTTTGAATGTATCTTAACCACATTCTTCTTGTGCAACAGGCTTTTTTTTCTTATAAATATACCTCCCTTTGTATAATCTTTGGATTAAGCCACGGGTCATTTCATTGTTTTTCCTTCTTTATTTTGTTCTTATTTCTCCCACTCACAAAGAACTGGGAACTCTACTTGTGACTGCTTCTGTTCCTTTATAATGGGGGCCCAGTGCATGCACAGAGTGCCTCAGCAGCTCTCTATGGAAGATGCTAGGGAAGAACCAGCATTTCTTTTCAAGGAGGAAACTAGGGAAGAGATGGTGTTTCTTCACATGAAGGACCTTAGAGAGCTGCTTCCAGGAAAATGATGATGATGGGTAATAGAAGTGTCTTTGAGAGATAGACTGTGGAGCATGCATAGACATCCTATAACTGATTCAGGTCAGCTAACCACGCTGATTGGCTGCAGTGGTATTCAAAAAGACCCATCAGCTTCAGCTATGAGAAAGTCCTAGACATAAGGAGTCTCTTAAGGTAGTCTAAGATCTTTTAGCTTTTTTTTTCTTTTTTTTTTCTGCCATATCACATTGTTACCTCATATGTTAATGAATCTATTATTCCATGATACAGATATTCCCTCCAAAGCATGGATCATTAGTCATCTACCTGTCCCATCCATCCTATTTAGCTCTTATCCATATCTTCTCAAGAATTAATCTAACAGGCTTTACCCAATGTGTGGGGGGCCTTCTTGCTTTCTCTTGACACCTAGTGGAGCCTAGTGGTTTATTCAACAGTTAGTTCTTGCTCTTGCCACATTGACCACTCCATCTTCTTTTTTGATTATACATTTTTTCGTAACATCCTTTACTCTGGTTCTCCATTATAGTCTCTATGCATTATGAATTACAGCCTACTCACACCCACCATTCACCTCTTCACTGCCCTCTAGGTATTACTCAGTTTCAATTATTTAGTGACTAGTATTCCATTGCACCCAGCCAACCCACCGGACCACTAGAATATTGGTATTGAAAAGATGTGCTTAAAAAAAAAAGATGGGCTTAATTTCTAAGGAAAGTTTGGGGTCATTAAATGAGTTTTATAGCTTCCCGTAAGTAATTCAATCTGCTCCTGACCTGATTTCTCAGTAATCAAGTGCTCAGGATAAGTATTTGCCAAAAGACTACCAATAAGAACATTACAGCTTATGCACCAACACACTGTGTGTGTGTGGAGGAGAGTAGGTGAGTGTGAGTAATCTTTCATCCTTTTAGCCAGACAATGAAGAAAGGTCCCAGCTTCCTACAGGATGGTCTTACCATTTCAATAGAAGTTCTCCTAGGAGACTCTATGGCAAGGCATTTCACCTCAATATGTGTCAGTTTCTTCATCTGTAGAATGAGGAGAGCTGAACCTACAAAATTCAAAGATAGCTTTATATAATATTATTATTTATGTTTTTCAAAAAGCTAGGACAATTTACTTTTTATCCTGTACAGTTTTCATCTATGATTTCTTGAAATATATCTCTGAAAAAAAAATCAGGCTTTAAAAAAAAAAAGCTCATTGTAGGGGCAGCTAGGTGTAGTGGATAGATCACTGGCCCTGGAATCAGGAGAACCTGAGTTCAAATCCAGCCTCAGATACCTACTAGCTGTGTGATCCTGGGCAAGTCACTTAACCCTGATTGCCTTAAAAAAAAAAAGAAGAAAAAAAGCCCATTGTGTTTCCAATAGAGCTACTTGACTAGCCTTTAAATCCAACTCATTCTGGCTTTCACTGAAAGGCCCCCAAGCCCATGCCTCAGTGGCTCATTATTTAGCTTTCGTTGATTTAGGATGAATGTAAACAGTAGTTGTTTCCTGTTCTAGAAACTTTGAGGGTCTACCCTCCCAGATTGGTATTTTTGTGATGGTAAATTAGGCCACCTTTTGTCTCAATTCATTGAATGGGAGTTGCTTCAGACTAAGGAGACCTGGGAAAGAAGCTAATTTTTTTTTAAGGCAATTGGGGTTAAGTGACTTGCCCAGGGTCACACAGCTACTAAGCATCAAGTGTTTGTTCTGATGCCGGATTTGAACTCAGGTCCTCCTGACTTCTATCCACTCTATCCACTGCGCCACCTAGCTGCCGCAAAAGATGTTAATTTACAAAGGCCAAGCTCACTCCTGTATACAGGGCCATCCACAGTCATCTGGACTTTTGTTTTGCCACTGGACTTCCTGGATTCTGGATGAGAAAGTGAGGCTGAGCACTTTGTGCTGCTCTACCTCACTTAAATCCGATTCATGAGCAAGTCAAGACACTACCTTCATGATGTTGTTGGTCCTTTTCAAGAACAAATGATGAAGAACAGCAGCTCTCACTCTCAGTGACTTCATCAGCTTTTGATGGGTTCAACTATCATATCTATAAAAATGACTCCCAACTCGACATATGTAGACCTATCTCTCCTGAGCTACATCTCCACATCTCCAACTGCCTGCTCGATATGTCTTCCTGATATGTGACAGAAATCTCAAAATCAGAATATTTAAAAGAGAATTCATTATCTTCTCTTCAAATCCCACCCCTCTGCCTACCTTCCCTATCTCTGTCCAGGGCAACATCATGCTTCCATCCACCTAGGTCCCCTTGCCTCTGTCCTCTGCTCTCTACTCATATCACAACTAGTTTAGTTCAGGCCCCCACCAAATCTCACCTGAAGTATATTACAGTAGCCTTCAAATTGGTCTCTTTGCCACTAATTTCTCCTCTCTCCAGTTCATCTTCTGTATAACTACCAGTCAAATTTCCCAAAGCTCAGATCGGACCAGGCCAAGCTTCACTGACTCTACCTTGCAAGTGGCATAAAATACAAACCTTCTGGCACTTCAAACCCTTCATCATCTAGTCCCATCTTGTCTTTCCACTTACTTCACATTACTCACCATCACACACTCCATGGTCTAAGTCAATGGGTCTACTTGCTGGTCAGCTGGCTTTTGCATAGGATGTCCCTCTCCTTGCCTGGAATGATTTCCCTTCTCATTCTTAGCAACCCTGGATATGTTTGAACCATAGCTCAATTCCTACCTCCTAATCAAGGCTTTTCCTTGTCCTCCCATTTGTTGGTATTCTTTGGCCACCCCTAACCTGAATTATTTTGTATTTATTTGTGTGAATGTTTATTGCATTTCCCTAGCAAGTTATAAGTTCATTGAGGGAAGAAATTGTTTTCATTTCCTTTGTAGTCCTTAGTACATGTTGGGTAGAGAGGGATGGTGGATAAAATGGACCCAGAACCAGGAAGACATGGATTCAAGTCCCACCTTGACACATACGGGTTGTGGATAGGCAAGGATTAACCACTTAGCACTCTAGACAACTCTTTAAGGGTCTGAATTGTAGAGAAGGTACTGATCTGTGTTGTCAGGAATTTCCTCATCTAGAGAATTCCCTATGCCAATGAAATCATCAGTCCAGGATCAATCCCAATCCCCATTGCCTAATATTGTACCTGACACATATTTAGCATTTAATGTCTATTGAATTGAACTTGTCATCCCTGATAACAAATGACCAAAGAGTTACAGCAGCTCTACAATTGCTGTTAACTCAAAAAAAAAAGAGAGGTCACATAGATTATCAAAATCATAGTTAACTCTCTCTATATAAAATGAAGTAAAATAAAATAAAATAAAAGAGCTAACAGTAGTTATAAGCAAAAGGCTTTCTTTATTCCATTGAAGGAGGGAAATTAGACACGTGTGCCAGGGCCCCCTCTAGTAGGAGAACCACTTTAGTGTGGGAAAATCTCAATACTTAAACCAGTGGCTATGCAGTGAGCTATAGCCCTGACAATGAGAGGTAACAGTAACAATGCGACAAGTTTGATTTATAGCAGGATTTCATGACTGGAACGTGGGTACTACAGGTGTTTAACCAAGCTCTGAGACCACCTGGTGCTGGTGTGAAACAATTCTAGAATTTTGTTGTGGCTGAGTTCATCCAGAGGGTGAGTGCTTATGCCAAGCTCAGGGCATAGTTTGCTTATTGGACCTTAGCTCTGGAAAACAGGGTGTTTAATAATAGAAAAAAGAGAGGAGTAGAAAGAGAGGGATAGTTTTGGCATAGGGATCCTGACAAACTGAATTGACATGGCAAGGCAAAGTTGTATTCATGGGGGTTTATTAACAAAAATGTGATTGTGGTAAAGGTTTTAAACTTATGTGTAGGTTTTTGGACAGGTCTAGCTATGGAGAAGAAGATAATTTCTTTCTCTGCTTTCCCCGATGTAGTCCATCAATTTCACAGGTAGATCATTTATAGAAACACTTATATAGACCATTTTAAAGATGGGCACACATTTGATAAAAAATGGACTACTAAGCAGAATTAGAAAGACAATGATAAGCACCAGCCCTGGAGTGAGGAGGACCTGAGTTCAAATCCTGCCTCAGACACATGATACTCACTAGCTGTGTGACCCTGGGCAAGTCACTTAACCCCGATTGCCGGAAAGACAGAGAGAGAAGAGAGAGAGAGAGAGAGAGAGAGAGAGAGAGAGAGAGAAGAAAGAAGAAAGAAAGAAAGAAAGAAAGAAAGAAAGAAAGAAAGAAAGAAAGAAAGAAAGAAAGAAAGAAGACAGTGATTTATTTTTAGTAAATAGATGTAAGCTACTTCAGTAAACCCCTATGCTCTTTGAGGTCAGGGCTTGTTTTAGTCTTTATATTCCCAGCACCTAAACCAGGGCCTTGCACATAGTAAATGCTTAATAAATATTTGTTGAATTAAACTGAATTCTCTCTACATTGGCTCATAAAACCTGAAAAGGCAAAAAAAAAAAAAGAAAATGGATAAGAATATTTACAAAGGCAGGGTCCAAAAAGCAAATTAATGGAGCACAGATAAAACTCACAAGTGCTAGGAGAAGATAAAGAAAACTGATAACCATACAATATGTGATTCTTTCATCTATTAATTCCTTCAACAAGCATTTATTGAGGACTCACTATTTATGAAACACTGTGCTAAGTTATGGGAGAAGTGTAAAATTTAGGTAAGATGCGATCCCTGTTGTCACGTAGCTTAGAAAAGGACACAAATAATGATAACTACAAGGTAGAACAGAATGTCAAAAGTGCATTAGAGAGATAGAAAAACAAAGTTCGCATGATATTTTAAGGAGAAAGGTTGTATTGACAGAGGATCAGAGAAAGTTTAATGGAGAAGATGGGATTTGATTTGGGTAGAAATGCAACATTTGAAAAGAGGGAAGAAAGACATTCCAAACATAGGGAACTACATAAACAAAGACCTCAAGCTAGGAGGGCATGGTGACTATTAGTGTCTTTTCAGAGAATTCTAAGCAATATTGTGTTCTGAAGGTGTGACATTCATACTGATCATGTCAGCTTACACATTTGTGATTGGTACAGTGATATAATTGATATTAGTATTTAAGCATTCAACCATGCAAAATTTCTCTCAAAGGAACTAGTCTAATTTGTAAAATAAACACACTCAGAAACTGACTATCCAATTACAGTCAAATACAAATGAAGGAAAGCGCTATTTTTTTTCCCCTAAGATGCAGAATCCCAGGTGGAGAATTCCTCCAATGTATCTCTGAAAATGTGTAAGGGACCAAAATATATCTCAGACAAACCTCCTCTGGTCTACTCTTTGCAGATTGGCTGTCTAAGCTCAAGGCAGTTAATGGTCCTCTAAGTCATGGACCTATAGTGTCAAAGGTTGTAAATCCAGGTCCTCTGATTCCAAACACAGCACACTTTCCACTGTACCTTCCTGACTCCCCCAAAGTAATCTGGTTTTACTGGGGCATAGAAGTGTTGATATGAATTAGTGTCATACCAGTTTGTGGAGGGCCTTGAATGTCACATACAGTAGTTGGAACTTTACCTAAGGGACACTACAGAGCCTGTGAAGATTTTGAGTATGTGAGTGATATGAAAAGATCTATGCTTTGTATATCTGAGGCTGGAACAGCAAAAGAAAATTAATCAGCCTTTTAACTTGGGTCTGCATCATTCTGAAATATACTCAGTAGAACATTTGCCATCTATGTGATCCTACAAATAGTTTTTGTTCATGACTTGACAGGTTTATTTGACTTCTTTTTAGATTCATATATTTCTTGTGTGTAGGGGGTTTTTTTATGTTTAATATTAGGGAGGAGAGCCATGTTAATATTTGGGGAGTAAGCTGCTTTCTTTTGAAGTGGCCAACATGGGGCAGGGGAATTTTCATGAATATTTTATATGTTTGGCACAGTGCTTTGGACATAATATGATTTCAAAAAGCTAAGTTCAGCTTCCAAGTTCAAGCAAAGAAAACAGTCCACCTACTGGTCTTTTGTGGTGGGGGAAGTGAGAGGGAGAAAGAATAATTGATTACAGGCACAGGGGTGATTAATGCGGGTACATTCATGACTGCAGTAGAAACAGATGTACTATAGTCAAGCTTCTGTATCTGTGTAATATATAGTCTGAACATGTGCCCCTTTATGATTGTTAGTGACAGAAGTGTTCCTTAAAACAAAGTTTTAACCCAGTCCCTTTACTCTAGAGGAAAGAAGTGTTTTGCATTCTATTACTTGTGAAGTCATCTCCTATTCACTCACATTATTTTTGCTATACTCATTTAACTTTTATTTACATAGTTTAGGCTACTACTATAGAGTCATATATCAAACACAGCAGTAAAAGAATAACAAAAAAGTATTTAACTTTTTTCTAGGTTTTTTTAAACTTTTGTGATTTTTAAAAAAATATTTACTTAACAGGTATGTGTTCAAAAAATAATTAATAGGGAAATAAAGTTATCTTTCCATGGGGATTTAGGAGTATGGCACCCCCATGATCTGAAAGATCTGAATAAAAAAATTTTGGCCTTCCCTTCATACCAGAGAAGTTCGAATTTTTTCTTTTTCTTTTATGGGGTGTTGATGTTATATAGTACTGTACATATATTTTATACATTTCTGAGTTACTAAACTTTTTCTGTGTCAACTGCTGGCCTTCACATGTCACCTGCGGCTTCTGCAAAACTCCCCAAAAAATTCCTATTTAATTTCTTATGCTGACTCAAGATATATCGAAACTAAGATGGAGAAAGTTGAGATGTGGAAGGTTTAATTATAATTCGAGACGCTGGTTAGCTTTGTTGAAAGTCCTTTGAAAAGGGTAGCCATGAAGACTGTCATTGGGAGTAGTTAGGACTCTCTCAGAGCCAAAAAAAAAAAAAGGGAAGCAATGGGGAAAAAAAGTTTTAAGATGAAAGTAAATTAGTTGTCTATGGAGTAGGCATTCCAGAAAAAATAGTGGAAAGGATGGGTAGCCTTAGAGCAGAGGAAGGGGTTGGGTGGATGAGAATAGAAATAAAGGACTGAGTGGTGGCAAATGGAGAATGGATTTTGAATGATGACAGCCAAGGGATTCAGAATCACTGGGATGAGGATAATATGATCTGTTGGGAGTCTGTTAATCATTGAGGAATGAGTGTGGGTTAGCGTAGATGGACCTCCTAACTCTGAGATTGTTGTGAAACATGGTGTAGTAGAAAGAGAGGTGCATTGGGACCTAAGAGATCTGGGTTCAAATCTTAGCTCTGTCACTTGCTAGCTGACTTTGACTAAGTGTCTGATTATTAATTTCTTCATGTAAAAAAATAAGGGCTTGGATTAGATTTCCAAAGTCCCAAAAGTTAACGATTGTAAGCTTCTCCATCCCATGAAAACTAACAAAGGATTTGTCACTAGCAAGGTCAGATGGCATCTGCAAAACCAGGCAGGCAATTTCCACAACACAAAACCACCAGACATTTTGCAGGAGTCATAGCTTTGATGCTCCCTGCCCAAGCCAGAAAACTAAACAAACTGCAAGGTACTTTACAGGAAACAAAAGAAGTTTGAGATTGGCATCTGTGATAATCTAATATTCTTATTCTATCAGGTCATGAAGTCCACAGAGATATTCCTCTGTCAGTATTAATGTTCTCACTTCTTGGAATAGCCTTCATTATCCTGCTCATTTTGGGATATCTCTGTAAAAGGTAAAATAAGTCACTGTTGTATTGCTCTTATAGATTTAATGTTATCATTAGCAATAGTATTTATTTTATATATACTTATTTGTGTACATGTTTTCTCCTCTGATGGAATATAGTTCTTTGAGGGCAGAGACTGATTCATTTTCACCATTGTATTGCTAATACCTAGCACAGTGCCTAGCACACAGAAGGCAATTAATAATGCTTGTTGAGTAAGTGGTTGAAAAATAGCAGCTATGTAACAAATCATTTTATAGGTATAATCCAGGGTCCCCTCAGAGGTGGACACCCTGAAAGTTAAAACCAAGTTTAAGACACATTTTGGCCAGTATCTACCTAAAACTATTATCTTATTTTACCTACTCATTATTTCAAAGTAAAATACAATTAAACATCATATCAGAATAAATGACAAGGAAATCCCCCCCCCAAATAGGGGCACATTCTCCCACAGATTGCCCCATCAAAGCAGGAAAGGATACTAGGTACACATACTTGCTGTAATCCATGGCTACTCCCAACATTACTGCGGCAAGTTCCTTCAAAGAGACTGATCCAGTGACTTCATCAAATTTCCTGTTGTCTTGCTGAGCTTCTGTCTTCAGTGCCCAGCCAACTGCTGGTCCTCCATGGTCAAGGGTGCTTTCAGCTGCCACCTATTGGACTTCTGCTGAATTGCCTCAGTTTTTTGTGGTCCCATGATGAGGGCTTTGGTTTTAACACATTACCTCAGGGCTATCACTCTTTCCTGCCTTAAAGTCCCAAAGCCACAGCCAACCCACCAGCAGAAGCCCTTAGGCTTCCATTAAACCTATCTTTTGAACTGCTTTGATTCTATCTGAACTGTCATTCTGTGAGTTCAGTCCTTTATTTGAGAGAGAGCGAGAGCAATTCTTTCTATACTTTTCATTCCCATAGTTCATGCAAATCACCACCTTAAGAGCTTTAATTAGCAAGCCTGGAGAGGCACAGCAGAACCAACAATTGTTTCTCCTACTTTACTTTCAGTAACAAAATTCCTTCTCTCTCTATTCTAGATAGAAACATGTAAATATTTGTAAATCTTATCTTTTTGTTAGCCTACCTGCCTTTAAAAAAAAAACAAAAACAAAAACCTGCACAACTAAAGCATATTATTTTTTCACTGAAGAGTTAAAACATTTCCTTTCAGTTCTTATTGTCACAGGGAATAAGGCAAAAAGCATTTATTAAAATTTTACTGTGTGCCAGGGGGCACTGTGCTAAGTACTGAGGATACAAATATAAGCAAATAGAAAAACAAAGACAAGGCCTGTTCTCAAGAAGGGCAAAGAGGTTAGAAGGGAGTAACTGAGGAAAAGTCTGGAGAGTCAGAAGCACAGCTTAGAGGGGAATAAAACAAAGATGGCCTGCTTCCCTCCCCAAAATGAAGAATCTGAAAAGAACTCACCAACGAGAGAAGGGAGCTATTGGTACCACAGCTTGGTGTAGTGAAAAGAGCATTAGTTTTGGTGTTGCTGGATCAAATCCCGCCTCATTTGCTATAGTCCTGTGACCTTAGGCAAGTCTTGTAAGCCCTCTGAGGTTCAGTTTCCTACTCTATAAATTAAGACACTAGTTATTTATTTGTTGTCTCTCCCAGTAGAGGGTGAGCTCTTTGAGGGAGGGACTATTTTTGCCTTTCTTAAACCCAAGTTTAACAAGGTACCTGGCATGTAGTAAGCACTTAATGCTTGTTGACTAACTGAAAGGGTTGAACTGGATAGTATCTGAGATTCTTACTAACTCTAAATCTATGATCTTACCATGCTGATGGGATTATAAGTGATGAAATAAATTTCTAAAACAGAAGGTTGATAGAATAGGTTAGTCATGAGCCCCCTGCTTTACAGATAGATTGATGTAGCTTCACATGGCAACTAGGATACATTCCAGAGCCTCCTAGACTAATTCCCACTCCTTAATTGTTAGTCAGCTCCTGGTTCCTTCTCCTAGAGCTCACATAAGTTTTACATACAGGCTGTCCTAAATATCTTAGTTTAGTTTTAAGCTATCAAATCTTAATATCCAAGCAAAGATATAGTAAAAAAATTTCAGTCTACTAAAATCTAACTAAGATGTTTGGGACAGCCCACATAGTTATTTCTATGAATCCATGATATCATTAAAATGGGCTACAGTCGTCTCTACAGATCACAACCTGTCCATGCCTTCTCATCGCCTAACACTCATCTATGTTCTCCTGAAAATCTTTCACAAGAGGTCCACCTGAAGAGGTCTAGGGGTTTTGGGGTGCTGGGACCCCAAGATCATGGTACCAGGCCCCGTCTGAAAGAATTCAACTCAAATCTTCTTCAGCCAGAGGAAAAGTTTATTGGTGGTAAAACATATAGGCTGGGTGACGCCCATAAGGACGAGCGGGCATGAGAGGTTCTCAGTCTTTTGAGCGTGAGATTCTCAGCATCTGAATGAGGGCCAAGGTGGATCTTAAATACTAAAATAACTTTGGGTGGCCAGAGAAGGGGGTTGGGTAAAGGGTGTAGGTAACAATTCTAATTGGGGAGGTCAGCGAGATTGAATAGACAATGGGAATAGATAATGGAGGAACAGGAAGGCAGAAGTTTGAAAGGAATCTGCACAAAATCAAGGTGGGGCTAGGACTTTCAAAAGGAGATAAAGGAAGGCCTTTCTGGGGCCTATAGACAAGAGCCAGATTCTATTCAGGGCAAGGGTTGAAGGTGCATCTGAATAAGATCTAAAGGTAAGCTAGGGCTTTCAAGGGAGGTGAGGGTCTGGGGCCTGTGAGTCAGATTCCCTTTGGGGCAAAGGGTGAAGATCTTGGCTTGGGCCCTGCCCTCATCACACCCAGCATTCTGAGGGGCTTCCTCTACATCTCCTAACATTACTTGTATATTCATGAGACATATCAATTCTTGCTAAGTGACAGGCCACCTCTTTAAACTATCATATATTTCTCTAATCATATCCTTTATACTGCTTCTTCTGTGCAATTTTTCATTGGAAACTCCTCATCCCCAACAGTTAGTCGACTAGTATTGATTGAATACCTACTGTGTGCCACCCCTACACAGTAGGGGTGGGGATACAAAGAAACACAAAAAAATTTCCCCCTTCTCTCAAGGAACTCACCTGGACCCCTCCATTGTCTTGTGGGTGACCCACAACTTAATTCTCCACAGACTAAAGTAATCCTTGATTGACAGCAATATGGCCTCACTGGACCTTCATTTTATAAAAGCACTTGTGGTGGTTAAAAGCACTGTGCTTTTTTGTGTTTCCCAAAAGCAATCCAGTCTATTCTCCTCCATTTGTTTATCTATCTACAGTGCCTATTCAAGACAAGTGGATAGACTAACTCTACATATCAGTCTAGATAATAGGCTTTTTTATTCACTTAATCTACTTCACAAAGATAACAAATGGGGATATCTCCAGATATTCCTTGAATAGATTAGAGCATCTGGTGCAGATACTAAGATCTGAAAGACTGAGGCAGAGAAAGTGGGAGGGGGGGAGAGGGAGAAAGAGAAATCTAGTACAAGTTACTAGCTAATGAGTAGTCCAGGAGGAGGACCAGAACCCAACTATATTGCATGTGTCTTTGATATATATTGTAGAAATAGCAAATTTCAAAGAAAATAGCAATAATAACATGCAAATCTCTTAATTATCAGCCAATATAGACCTTAATGAAACCAAAGAACTACTAATTTTAGAATATTAATTCTAAGTTCAAAATTAACTAATTCTGAAGAACAGAATGATTATATTTTAGTGTCATTCTTAGATAGCTATATTCATGTTCAATTCACATACATTTCTGAATACCCAATATTTTTAACTCTATATGAACTTTCACTTCTGCCCTTTGACAGTATGATGATGCAATCTAATTTTAGGTGCAACTTTTCAGAAAACGTTTTCCAGATGTAGCTTTTATGAATAAAATTATAATTCAGGGTGCAAGTTTATTTTATTATGAAAAAGGATGCATTTTAATTTTTAGCTATTTTTTAATCACAAAAAGTTAAATGGACTACATGCACATTTCATAAAAATACATATTTCTTCGAAAATATTTCTTTTATCTTCATTTTCAAGTAAACAAGAAAAATCAAAATTATAAAAATTTAATATTCCAGCAAAAAACAGTTGCATTTTGGGAGTACTTAATTTTAAATATTGCATTATATCAGGGCTGTAATTTGAGAAGAGCTGCAGTTTGCAAAGCTGCATTTTGCAAGTATTTACTGCAATGTGAACTAGAGCTCTGTGACATGATTTATATGTCTATGACATGTTTTTGTTGTTTTTGTATGTTCTGAAACAACATTTCGTTTTCCTCTTTCATGTAAGACAGGGAAGATCTTTTTTTGTTTTGTTTTGTTTTGTTTTTTGCACATGCAGATTTTTATTCAGTTTATGTTTATGTTTTCCCCCTTCCTTTCTCCTCTTCTCCCATCCCTTTCTCTCCTCTCCTCTGTTTTTCCTTCACTTCTCTTCCTCTTCCCTCTTTTCTACCCTTATTGGGGAAGGGAGTGGTGGCCTGAAGATTTTTTTTCATTGAGCTTGAACCCACTTTCTATAGCTCATTATTTTAGCTTCTCTAGCTGCCAAATTGATTACTGAAATACATGTCTAACTATATTAATCCCCTGCTGAGGAAGCTCCAGTGGCTGCCTATTAACCTTTAGGATCAGACTCAGTCTCCCTTGTTTGGTATTTAAAGGCCTTCACAGACTGGCTCCGAGCTGTTCTTCAGGAACTCAAAGGCATTCTATATTCCAGCCAAACTGGACTATTTTTGATTCCCCAACACAATAGTCCATCTCCTGTTACCATGACTCTAAACAGAATGTTCTCTCAAGCCTACAATGTATTTCTTCCTTACTGCCATCTCATAGAATCTCTAACTTCCTTCAGGCTTTCCTTGAACGCTTATTCTCACGTGAAGCCTATCCTATTTCCCCCAACCTGCTAATACATTTCCTTCCCACTCACCTCACAATTGCTTTTTGTTTACTTTGTGTAAACATTCATTCACATCTTTGTGTTCATGTGTTCCTTGAGGGAAGGGATTACTTCCTTTTTTTTTATCATTGTATCCAATGCCTAGCACAGTGTCTGGAATACGGCAGGCATTTAATAAATGCATGAATTAAAGTGAACTACTTACACACTTGCAAAAGTTGTAGTTCAAATTCTCAAGTCATGCAGAAGGCCAAGGATGAATAACTCTGCTCTGAGCCTTGAGAGTTCCCTCTGCTAAGTCCAAAGTTATTGTTCAGTTATTTTTCAGTTGTGTCCAACTCTTCATGACCCAGTTTGGGGTTTTCTTGACAGAGACACTGGAATGGTTTGTCATTTTCTTCTGCATCTCATTTTACAGATGAGGAAACTAAGGCAAACAGGATTAAATGACTTGGCCAGAGTCACACAACTAATAAGTGTCTGAAGCCAAATATGATCTCAAGAAGATGAGTCTTCATAACTCCAGGCCTGGCACTCTATCCACTGTACCATCTAGTTGCTCTGAGCCTTGCAAGTTCCCTCTACTAACCCAGAGTAGACAATGACATTTGCATTGAGCCCCCCTAGCCCATTAGAAGTAACCTCGATTCCATCCTTTTTTCCTATGTTACTATGAAACTATAGTGAATAAGTGCCAACTATGAGGATTCTAGTTCGCTGACTCCTAAAGAGACAGGCTATGTGATAATCTAATTAAATCCTTTTGTCTGATTTATTATAATATTTACCAAATTAATGTTTGAATTGTGGAGTTCAGTCTGCAGTCATCCAAATCTAATTTTAAAAAATAGCTGAGAAATACATACTTATCAGCACTAATGACACTCATGGGTTCTCTGAAATCAACATGCTATCACTATGCCTTGTCATACATAGGCATACTTCAGTGCCTGCAATGCCCTTTCTCCTCATCTCCTCCTTTCAGAACTCTTATTTTCTTTCAAGGCTTAGCTCAGGCATCACTTCCTACATGCAAAGCTTTTACAGACACCACATCTCTCCCCCTCGACATGTTTTCTTCTCTTCCACCAAAATGACTTTGTATTTACTATGTATAAAATGTTTCCACAACTCAGCCTAAGACTTTGTACACAGGATTTCCTTAATGAATGTTGAAGCCAATGAAATTAAAAGAGGGAAACAGAAACAGATCAAAGGTTTTCACACACACCACACACACACACACACACACACACGCACACACAGAGTTCAACCTATTCCGCACACCTAAATAAGGAAAAGGAACTACTAATAGTTTCTTTTAATTACTTTTAGATGCACTCATGAAAACAATTATGCAATACTTCTGTACCTCACATGGATAACTACCAATTCTGAAAAAATAGGCCCTCAATGAATCCAATTAAGTGACCTACATCAGGAGAAATCAGCAAGAAAATTCTAATCAATAATCAAAAAGTGATGTGATAAGAATCCAAACTTGTCCTTTCATAGTATTGTAAGAAACAATAATTCAGGCTAATGTCTTTCCTGCCATATTTGAAAGATACCTGGTGAGGACAGACTTTTAGCCTTTCCATTAGGAGAATATGTAGACAGTTCTTCAGGAGAGAGATCTATTTAGAGCTCAAACACAAAAGTGTGTAGGTTATCCTTACAGAACTGGCACTGTCTAAGGAGTAAAACTGGCCTCTCTTCTTCACATACCATATGCCATCTCCTCTATGTTCCTATATACCTGAAATTCACATTTAACTAATCCCCACTTCATAGAATTCCTCTCTTCCTACAAGAGGAAGATCAAACCTTTCCTAATCTCTTATACTGCGCAGTAGTGTCCTTCCAAAATACATTATATTTAACTTTCTTGTATTTATTTTTGTTTAGTTGGTATATACTTAAACAATGTGTCCCAAAAGTCTTAATGAAGGCTTAATCTTTGGGGATACATAGTGTATATCCCTCTTCATCTCTCTCTTCATTAGAATATAAATTCATTGCAAAAAGGATTGTTTCATTCTGTCTTTGCACTCCCAGAGCCTAAACAGTGCCTGGCACATACTAGGCAATTAATAAATACTTGTTGATTGACGCACAATAGGGTTTAAAATGAACATATTAATAAATGGGAGGATGGGCAGAACTCTGCTTTGCTACAAGTGACAAAAATAGCTGTGGCTTGAGGACATTGAGGTGGGAAAACAGGTACACTTAAGACTCGAGTTTTTAATCAGATATTGATCCAAGTTCAGTGTCTGTCTCTCCTTTCAATGCATGCTATTTTGTGCTTATTTCATGTGATCGTTATCCAGTTTTACATCTACTTTTCTTTTCCAAGGTATTATGTGATTCAAAAAATATTCCCTCCTGTTCCCCGTATTAAAGACCAAGTTAGTGACAGTTTTCACCAATACAATGAGGTAAGTTGTATTGCTAAAATCTTACAATACTAATTTTAAAGGATGTGAGACGTGTGTGTGACAGAGAGAGAGAGAGACAGACAGACAGACAGACAGAGACAGAGACAGAGAGAGACAGAGAGAGACAGAGAGAAAATGTCATTCTGTCTGCCTGCCTAAGTTCCCCATATTTCCCAAACTCGAGATTACAGGCCCTAGGAGGTGGTGGAGAACAGATGTGTAGAAATTCTGAAAGCTGTTTGGCTATCATTTGACTGTGAAGAAGTCTCTTATTCACCTTCCAAGGCTTTTATCACCACTCTTAACATAATTGTTTTTTTTTTATTTTAAATTGTCTCATCTCATCTCATCATTGTTTACCTCCCTTCCCTATTAGCTTGTGTTTTCCTGGACAAAAACTAGTGCACTAGGAATGTGATCCTGTGCAAGTTACTAAACTTCATTGGGTCTCAGTTTTTTCATCTACAGATTAAGATAACTTCAGATATTTTAAGTAATTTGTTAACTCTTAACAACCTATTAACTTTTTCTAGTAAGCTAGCTGCTTTTATCTTCCTACCTCCTGATTTTATACATATTTTTCCATGTCTGTCTTATGCTTTTATAGAAAAACAAAATAATATTAATTTAATAAATAAATAAACTTATGAAGTTGATGGATACACAAAAGAATGTAATCAAATAACCTTTTTGTCTTTTTCTTTTCTTTAGGTGCTCTGGGAAGAAAATAAAATACTTCCAGAACAATGTAAAATTGAAGAGATACAGGTCATAGGGAAAAAATAAAACTGTCCATAAAACTAAACAAGATTGGATAATGTTCTTAGAAATTTCTTTTTTATAGAAAGAGAAGGAGATAAGAGAAGGGGGGAATGATAGAGAGGGCAGATTGGGGGAAAGGGCATTCAGAATGCCTAACCATCTTGGGGTTGGGGAGGGGAGAGATGGGAAGAAAATTTGGAACTCAAAATCTTGTGGAAATGAATGTTGAAAACTAAGAATAAATAAATTAATTTTTAAAAAGAAATTTCTTTTCTGATCTTTTTTCTTATTTCTATTTTTTTTCCTTTTCTTCCAAATAATTTTATGGTAACACATAAGGAGGAATGTGCTGGCAAATGTTTAACAACTGGTTCTCTGGGGGGGGGGAATAATGTAATTAAGACATACTTTTAAGTTAAATCTGCATTATTAACATTTTCTTCACCACTTTATTAATTCTAGACAACCAATAAAATGGTAAATCAAGCCCTAATTGGTAGTGATGCTCATTTCTAAGTTTTAAATGCTTAAACAGAAATTTTAACAGTCGGCGCTGATGAGATTGTTTGAGCTCACCGAAGCACACTTTCAGACATGTCCACTTACTTGGGGTTAGACTTTTGGAAACCTCAGTAAGAGAATCTGGTGGCATATTCCCACTTTAGCTAAATTAATTTTTTTTGGTCTTTTTTTATTCTGACCTTAAATTCCAAAAAGAAGAAACAATTTCTATGCAGACAGCCAAATACAAAAGGGAGGATTGTATAAAACTGTGAATCTTAGTTTCACATTGCTTGCTTTAAAAAAAAAAGTGTTATTTTCAAAATTGCTCTGCATGTCTGTGCTTCCTTCTGTGCATTTTTTTTAGCTTCTGTGCATTTAAAAAGTGTTTCAATGGTCCTCTTTTTTCATTGTTATTGCCAATTCTCCCTTTCCTCTCTACCCTGGCCCTGCCCCTTAAAAACTGAGAGAAAGGAAAATAAAAACCCTTGTAATAAATAAGCATAGTCTCTTCCCTACAGGAAAATAGAAGGGAAAGGAGATAAGAGAAGTGAGGGGGTGAGATAGAAGGGAGGACAGATTGGGGGAAAGGGTATTCAGAGGCTTTCTTGGGGTGGGAGGAGGGATGAGATGGGGAGAAAATTTGGAACTCAAAATCTTGTGGAAGTGAATGTTAAAAACTAAAAATAAATCAATAAGAAAAAAAGAAAAAACATTTAGAGAACAGAAAAATAATAATAATAGAAAAAAACTAAAAATAAATAAATCAGCAAGAAAGATGAAAAATATTTAGAGAACAGAAAAATAATAATAAAAGAAAAAACACAATAAATAAATAAATAAGCATACTCAAGCAAAATTAATTCACAAAGTGGCCTTATCCAAAAATGTATGTCTTTCTGTATCTTGAGTCCACCATCTCTTTTGTCAGGAGGTAGATAACATACTTCATCATAGGTCTTCTGGACATGGTTAGTAGTTGCATTGATCAGAGTTCTTAAGCCTTTCAAAATTATTTTTCTTTACAACACAGTCCTTGTATAAAGTGTTCTTCACTTATCAATTCATATCACCCAGGATTGTCTATAATTGTATCTTTTGTCATTTTTTTGTTGTAGAAATATTCCATTATATTCATATAACATAGTTTGTTCATCCATTCTACAACTGATTATTGTTTTCCCCTTAAAGTCTATGTCTTTGTTTTTCCCCCACCCCTTTAATTTCCTCCTTCAGGATCAAGTACATATGTGTCTCTTCCCTACCCACTATCATGCTCCCTCTTAATCTCTGTCCTGCCATTGCTTGTTTACATCCTATGTGATTTACTTTCACACCAAACTCTGTGTGTACATATGCGTAACCCTTCTTTGTTTAAGATAAGGGAGCAGTTCATCTGATGCCCCCCTCCCCTTTCTTCATGTTTATATAGCTTTTTCACACACCTCAGCAAAGGAGACTAAGGAGCATTCAGACTAGCAGAAGGAAAAGGAGAGTGATTCAACAAGAAGAGGGTAATTCACAAAGTCAAAGCGTACAGAGATTAAGATAAACGAGGAGGGAGAAAAGGCCATTAGATCTGGCAATTAAGAGATCATTAGTAACTTTCAAGAGAACCATTTCAGTTGAATGATGAGGTGGATAGCCAGACTAAAAACAAAGTCAAAGGAAATGAAGTGGAGACAATTGTAAACAGCCTCAAGGAGTTTAGCCACAAAAAGGGAGGAAAGGTATAGAACTGTCTAGTGGGATGGGAGGGTCTCAGGAAAACCCTCTCTGCGGCAAAGCACTTTTTATAACTCTCTGATCAATTTACTATTAAACTCACAACAATACCTTTTTCTAACTTCCCACAAATGAGGATTTATTGAGGATTGAGGAGACATGGGTGTGTTTGTAGGCAGAAAGGAAAAAGACAGTAGACAGGGAGAAATTGAAGATAAATGAGAGAGTGGGGGTGATAGAGGAGGCAATCTGCCTGAGAAATCAGGATGGAATGAGATCACTTCTACATGGAAAAGGGTTTGCCTTGGCAAGAAGGATCACCTCTTCTTGTGAGACCAGGGTTAATGAAGAAAGAGTGGCTGAAGACATCTGAGTGATGTCAGATGAGAAGATGAAATTTTTTGTGAATGGTCTCAATTTATTCATATGAGGTAAAGTTCTCAGTTGGGAGGGTGGAGGGATAGGAAGCCACGGGAGGCTTGAGGAAAGATGAAAAAAATCTGAAAAAGTTGCTGCGGTGAGTTTAATAGTAAACTGATTAGAGTGTTATAAAGAGTGTTTTGCCACAATGAGGGTCCTGTTGAGGTTACTTAATATAAATTTATGGTGGACTCAAGTCACCCTGGTTTCATGATTTCCTCTAGCTTCATTCGGCAGCATGTAAGAGAGAAGACAGCAGATGGTGAGAGCAATCCAAGGCTGAGCCTTGGCGGAACAAGATCCATGATACGACAAGGGAACAAGGAACCGGAGACATGAGGACAGTGTACATTTGAACTGGTTCTCTAAGGGATCAAGATGGGGAAGGGAGGAGAGTGTAGCTTGTGCAGGGAAAGTGGCCTGGGAAAGAACTGATGGGTCAGAGAATTAAGAATAAAGCAAATAAATAAAATAAAAATAGGAATAAAGAATGGTGTTTGGCATTGCATGGCAGAGAGTGAAGTGGAATGGCAATGAAGAGATAAATTAACTTCAGTGCTCATTAACAAAGAAGAGGAATATTTGTGAGTAATAACAAGATGGAGAGTAAGACAACTATCTCTGTACAGCTGAGGTTAGGAGTGCCTGGGAAGTATGTAATAGGAAATGAATAAGTTGAGGAACCGCTTGAGATAGAATCAATATGTATGGTGAAATCCCCTAGTCACACTAGGGCAAGGACTGGAGAGAAGAGAGACTGATCAAGGCATTGAATTCCTTGAGGAAAGAAAGAAGTGTCCTGGAAGCTGGTAGACAGCAGCTACCAGAATTTTGATTGGGTAGGCCATAACCTCAAAGAAGAAGTTCCTGGGTGATGGTGGTAGAGGGAGAACCTAGAAGTGGCAATAAAGAGCATGAAGTATTCCAACTCCCCTTACCACCTCTCTTGGAGAGCAGTAGGAGTGAAAGTGCAACCAGTGCTGGAAAGTGTGTCCAGAGAAGCTGTGTCATAAGAAGGAAGTTGATTCTTAAGTGCAAGAAGTTGGAAGGAATGAGAAAGGAAAAGGAAGGTTTAATTAGAAGAAAGATTTTTAAAATTTGTTTTGTTCTGACTACAGAACAAACAATAATTGTTAAATTATCTCTCGAACCAATTTTTGTTATTTTTTTTCTTACTATCAGATATCTTACATTTTCTTTTCTTTTGTCAAGCTCTAGATTTTGCTCTAACATTTTATCCTGTTATGGAGTCATTTGATTTCAGGAAGTTTATTTCTAAGGTTTACCATTTTCTCTTCTAAGCTATTTATTCTTTCACATCTTTTCTCCTGAGCTTTCCTTTTATTTTTCATCTCTTGCTTTGTTTCTGTTAAATATTCATGTAGTCTTCATAGAAAATCCTCTCCCAGTTGTTACAGAATTACTCCCTCTTTTAAGGCATCTCCAGATCTACAATAATTTTTGATACTGGTCAGTTTTCTCTTTTACTTGTTTCTCCAGCTTTGATTCCTGAACCAGGGTTTTGTGCCAGGGCCAGGATCCATGCCCTGCTGGGCTTTTGGGTGGGGTGGTTATCTTACTCTGGGCCCTCTGGGTTTCCATCTTTACCTTTACCTCCAAGGATCAGTACCCAATGGATCTTTTGAGTTTCTGAGCATTAGATATTCAAAGCCCTCTATGGCCTTTCAGGACAGAGTGCTAGAGGCCTCAGCATACCCAGATAACTGAGCCATCCTATTGTGAGCCATGTCACTGGTTGCTACTCCCCAGGTCTTCCAAGGTTGTCACCCTGGGGCTTTCTGCCCACTTGGGAAAGGAAGTATCTGCTCTTCTTGCCTCTTCTTCAGTGTTGTAGCTACACGTCTCTGGCTCTCAACTGGTAGTGCTGAAAGGCTAGACTTGCTAATGCTGACTCTGCTGGTAGTCCCTTCTCTAATTGCCTTAGGGCTTCCATTCTGGGGTGGAAGAAGTTACTTATTGTGGCTTCTCATTGGATGTCTGGATTTGAACTAGTGCAAATTTCAGGTTTTTCCTGGAAAAGGTATATGGGAGCTAAGTGAAATGGAATATTGAAACGAATGCTGAACTTGAGGTCAGACCTAAATCTGAACTTGCCTGCCACAAGGCTCTGCCTACTCTATTCCATTCTCCACTCAATTGTCAAAATGATCTTCCTAAAGACCTGGTCTGAACATGTCAACCCCCTACTCAACCCTAACAGCTCCAGGAATACTGTTCAGCATTCAAAGGCCTTCATAACCTGTCTCCTCTATTCTGACTCCCCTGTCCATGTACTTCGCAAACCAGTGACATTGGCCTCCTTGCTATCCCATTGCTCGATTCTGGGCATTTTCACTGTATGTCCCCCCATGCCTGGAATGTTCTCCCTTCTCATTTCTGCCTCATGTCCGTGGCTTCCTTCCAAGTACCAACTAAAATCCCATAGGAAGCCTTTCCTGAACTCCCTTAATTCTAGTCTAGTGCCTTTCCTGCTTATTCCAGTTTATCCTGTGAGCTCCTTGACAGCAGGAATTGTCTTGCTTTCTTTGTGTCCCCAGTGCTTAACATAATGCCTGGCACAACATAGGTGCTTAATGTTTATTGACAGCTGCCAGATTTTGGTATTTTGGTGTTTCTGGGAACTTCCTTTTACTTCCCTAAAATCTTTTCTCAATAACTAAGCCACATCTTTCCTATTTTTTTTTCTCTTTTCATAACTTAATTGCAGGGTTTTACATTTATTCCTACTGATGTCATCTTCCTTTGATGACTTCCCCCTTACTAACATCAAGTGAAATATTAAGCATGATGTACACTAGCCACTGCCTGAAGGATGTCCATCACAGAACACAAATCAAAGAACTTCCATATACATGAGATTCTTGTTTTTAGGTAATTGCCAACATCTATACAGCACTGAAAGGTTTCCAAAATGATTTACACATTATCTCACTTATACTCTCATGAGATGTATTTTAACTATGAAAAGCAGTTGGAGGGGCAACTCAAAGAGCTGGTCCATTAGTAGGTATGTCCTATGGCCAGTGTACGACGCTCAGAACTGAAAATAGGCTGGATTGCCTTTGAGCTGTCCAGTCTTTAATAACCTTAGGCTTCTTCCTGAAACAAAAACATCATCTTTTTTATATTAATAATGTTGTTCCTAATATTAGTGAGTTAATATTTATATGGAGTAGTGACCGACATCAAGAAGACAGGTTTACTTCACTATCGGTGGAACTACAAATTGGTTCAAGTGTTCTGGATACCATTTGAAATCATACAAGAAAAGTGACTGCATATTCTTCGACCCAGCAATCTCACTGCTGGATGTACATCCCTGAAGAAGTCAGAAAGAGATCGATCTGTGTCCTCACCAATTCCAGAATTCCTTACAATGGTGTAGACTGCAGCCCATACATACCTGCCGTCTTGTATAACAGGTGTCACACAAGGTGTTGGAAGCCTTCATTGTTTTCCACCTGTTAGCCCTTGTTCTTACCACATCTTCTCTAGCATAAAACTGTTATGACATTCTCTACTCCTGTTATTCTTTGGAGCTCATTGGTTACTGTTGCAGCCACCTTATGCATATGCACCCTTCCACTGCCCTGTACGATACTCATTTGTAATTCTCCAGGGAGCAACTGTATCCTACGTCTTGCCGTCATATAACAAGGGCAGTGAAATGTTATAACTGAAAACAAAAAACTGAGCCTGTGCTTTCATAAAAAGCTTGGGACTGTAAATTCTGAAAGCAATCCAATCTCGGTTGGCACAGAAGGTAGAATGCTAAATTAGGAACACCTGGTTCAACTCCTACCTCTACCAACCCAATCTTAGTCCAACACCTGGCATACAGTACACACCTAAAGCTTGTTAACTATCGACTCTTACACCTTACCAGTTATGTGATTATGGGCAAGTCACTTAACCTCTCTAACCTTCCATTTTCACCCACACCTGTAAAATGGAGATACCTGTAATACTCCTGGCTCTTTTATGAAATTCAAACTAGTTATTAAGCACTTTTAAAACTTTTAAAGCACCATATAATAGTCAATTATCATTTAAGTGGCCTCAAATTAAGTTAATCTTGGCTTTTTTATGAAGACTCGTTTGCTAGCTACCTTTCCTTTTTAATGCTGACCACCATTTTCCCCACACCTTTCTCAACTCCACCTCACTTAACCTGTCCTTTTAATTAAAATCACTGGACACAAATTACACTATCCTCTTCCAACACTTATCTTGGTCTTTCTGGTCACACTATAACCTTTCCCCATGGCTGTGGAACCTGGTAAATCTTCCTCTTCACCAGAAGCCATCCTAAAGGAATTCAATATACATTTTCATGATCCTAGTTTCTAATTATTCAGTTCCACTTTTACTACAGCCACCAACTGTATTATCACTAAAACAGCTTTACCTGCAAAAATCTAAATAAGAAATTCCCTGATTAATCTTTTGTCCTTTCAACGCTCCCTCTTTTCTCTACCTGTTCATAGCTCTAACCAGGATCTTTGGACCAAACCTTCCTGTTTTTCTCTTCTAGCAACCTTATTCTTGCCTGTTTCTTCTCAATCCTGAACCCATCTACCACTAAGCACCCTTAATAATGCCCTTTTCTCTCCTTCACCCTTAAATCCTCTTGCCTTTTCATTTCTGGTAATCTTCAAATAAATTAGAGTTCTGTCACACTACACCCTAGTCCCACACTTTTCTATCACTTCAATATTACCCATCTTTCTCCCAATACATTTAAAGTGCAGCTTTTCAGTGAGGCAATTAGGGTTAAATGACTTGCCCAAGGTCACACTGCAAGTATGTGTCTGAGAGTGTATTTGAACTCAAGTCCTCCTGTCTTAGCTTAGCTTCTTGCCAATAATCTCTCCCTTTAATTATTGCCTTGATCCTATTCTCTTCCATCTCCTGTGACCTTCCTTTTTCTCTCTCAATTTCAATCTCTACCCAATGGCTCTTCCTTGATGCTTGCAAATATGCCCAGATCTCTATCCTTTAAAAACCACTTAATCCTATCACTCCCTCAAACTATTGTTCTATAATCCTTCCTTTCCATAGCAGAAACCTAGAATTTTTTTCACCAGTTCCATTTTCTTGCCCCCATCTTTAGATTTTAGACTCTTGCAGTACGTGGCTTATATCAGATGCAAAGTTTAATGGCATTTCCAATTTTGATCCTTGCAGTGTGATACTGTAGGAGACTCCCTTCATGATACCATTCTACCAGGGTTTTTGAAAGACCAATTGACTCTAAAAATGTCTGACAAAACTCAATCTTCTTTGTAGGATTATCATGTTCCATCCCCAAAGCATGGGTATAGGTCAAAGCTCTGCCCTAGTTTCTTCTATGGGTCTGTCTCTTGCTAATCTATGATCTCTAGTCCTCATTTCTTTACCCTTACATTTTCACTCACAAGCTTCAAATGCAACATATCTAAAACTCATTTTCTGCTGAAACCCTAATTCCATTTGTCAAACATATCACCATTGTTCCAGCAGGTCACCTTTGCCTCTTCACTATCCCCCACCTCCCAAACCAGTTACCTACTCTCCAGCCTGTACTACCACCTTTAAACTAGTCAAAGTATCATACTCCTTCAGTTGGATTGATTGTATCTTTTCCCTTCTGACCCTTGTCACTGAAATGTTCTCCACCCATCAATTAGGATTCCTAGCCCTTTCAAGTCTCTCCCAATTAAGTTTGTTATTTACCTCTCATCTTAAAAGGACACTGTTGCTAACTCTCAGCCTACAAGACCCTTTGTACTTGACAGGTGCTTAACACTTATTAACAACCATGGTTTCTGTCCAAACCACCACCACCCCCTAGTTCCCTACCCGAAACTCTCCATTCCCTAAGAGGAGGTAGACACCAGACACCTTCCAATTTGGCTTCCAAAAATCATCAAAATGAACATTTTGGTGCTTGCATATTACAAGGTACTTAATTCCCCTTTCTCTTCTCAGAAGTATTTGATATGGTGGACCACTCCCCTTTGTCTGCATTCTTGGTTCCGTTCCCACCCAACACTGAACTGTAACATCTCTACACCAGTAGGGATACTATCACTACTGTTTAGAATGTGAATGATTAGAAGTAGAACGTTTCCATACATGTAACTGCAAGGTCTTGTAAATTCAATTTCCTGACTCCCATCTTTACACTTAGACTAAGTCTAAGTCCCAATCCAATTCACCTAGAGACTCAAAATTGATAGTTAAGTATACATATATACATGTGCATGTGTGTTAGTATACATTATGTAGTTTCCCAATCTTTGTATCCTATCCACTAGGTATACAGATACCTAATACATATTCAGTACTTTAATAGTCAAAATTATTTGCTAAAGATTTTTAAACGAAATGTTTAATAACTTATTGATAAATTTGTGCATTTCCTAATGATTAGCCAGTTCTATGCCAGTTTTTCCCACTAACAGCTACTAATTTTTTTTTTGTATATAGCTCCATTGCAGAAATAAAACTGCTATAAAATGTTAAATGCAAAACAAAGGTCATATCTGTATTCATGGCAGTATTGATACCTTGGGTAGTATGGTTAAAGGCAATGGATGCGCCCAGATTCTGATTCCTGTTATCTGCTCTACTGAGTAACCAGATGTTACCTGTCTGACCTTTGATACTGTCTCATCTACAAAAGATGCTAGTTGAATTGTAGCATAAAAGAATCTGTGCAACTCTGACAACACAGAAAGCTAAAACTTCTTTCATGAAACTACTCAATTTAGTACTTGTTTCATATTACCTTGATTAACTAAAAAAATAAAATTAATACCTTTACTGTGCTCATGACCACAACCAAACCATGTTGGATAATCCACGAGTCTTAGAGTCTTCTGTGTATTTATTGTTTTACAGCAGAATGCCCAACACAGATCATCATAACTGCCAAATAGTCAGCTGTGCAAAATAGTATATATAGTGCTTAAGTACAAATGGGAGACATGATTTTTTTAAATAAATACTTAAACACAAATTTATGGTCCTACAAAAGAGCATTTAAACTAGATGGTCTAAGTTGATCTGCCTCCTTGGACCCACGTAACTGTTATTTCCCAAAAAACCAATAGAATCAATACACTGAATCAACATCAGTTCCACTGTGTGAATAATGGATCACAATAAATGAGTCCCTTTTTCTAAGAGCGTTTCCTGGCTCCCCTAACAAACATGATCTGGCCTGGATAAAAAGACAACAGGAATTTCTTGAAGTTCAATGGTCCAAAATGCTAAGTATGGTTAAGTATTCTACAAGATCTATATTCACTGGTTCCTTTAGTTAGGGTGCACTTAGATTACTTTCTTGAATTCATCATACAGGACAAGCACGAAAGCTCCACCCATGCCTCTAAGAACATTGGACCATGCACCCTTGAAGAAAGCTTTGCCACCCTCATCTTTAGCAATCTTTCTCCAGCAGTCGACTGTTCCAGTGTACATGATATCAGCTGTCAAAAGGAAAAAAAATTCCAGTCAGAATTCAAGACTTACAATTTGTCACAAATTGCTACAATTTACCTAGACTAAAATAAATAGGCCCTTATTCATAAGAGTAAAACCAATGCTATTATAAAGAGACAATAAAGATTCAAGCAGTAGGTGGCTGTCACCACACCCCCACCTCTGCTTTTGTGGCTCTTGTTTCCAAGGCAGAATTCAGAAAACAAAGATGAGGGTAGAAAGAACAAAGACAGCTGAAACTAGGGACTCCAGGTTCTGGGACTAAGTGGCAAGAGCATGTGCTACTACACAAGACATTCCAGAAGCAGATTAAGACATGGAAGCATGAATGAATCAAACACACACATGCTGAAGAAAAGCAACATTTCCCTAACTGGACAATATACTTAGTTTTCTGCCTAAGATTTTCACCATTTTCAGCTTAGCCAAAACAAAATGGGGTTCAGATGGCAAAAGCGTAGTTAAATGCAAAAAGCTATTTTATGACATAAGTATAGTGACTATAATTTAAGAGAGAAAAACTTACCTCCTTTGCGTCCAGACTGCATCATCATTCGCCGCCTTACTGTATCAAAGGGATAGGAGACCACACCTGCTACAGCAGTTACTGTTTGAGCAATCATCCAACTTATCACAATGTGAGTATTCTTGGGATCTGGGAGCATACCTGGAAAATAATCACATTTTGTTAAATTCAAACATCTGATCCTACCCTTAAATGTCAAGCTAATTGAACAGAAGAAACATTAGTTTTACTCTACAGTAAAAGAAAATCATCTTTAAAACCTTAAATTGTTTTCAACTACAGAAAACTATACTTACAATTCTTTTTTTCTGTGCCCTTTAGAGGTTGCAACTAAGGAATATGTTCTAAATTACACTTAAAATTTAGAAGCTATACAAATTAATTTAGCAAAGGCCATTAATGGCAAGAAAGCACTGATTACAATCCTGTTTTGTTTGCTAGGAGTCAATTTGTCTATCAAACCAGATTGCAGAAGGGTTCCAAGTAAGCTACCTTAGAAATGGGAGAACAGGTAATACAAAAACCCCACAAAGCAGTTATAATCAAACTTATTTGATCTATTTATAACAGAAAAAGAAACAGTCATAAATGTTATTTTTTAACATCTAATAGCAATATTTTAAAAGGACTTACCTTTTGCTGTGTCATAGATTCCAAAGTAAGCTGCTCTATAGATAATGATACCCTGCACCGAGACATTAAAACCTTGATACAAGCCACGAATTCCATCAGACTTGGTGATTTTCACAAGGCAGTCTCCCAGACCTTTGAATTCTCTCTCAGTGCCAGATTTTCCAACATCAGCTGCCAAGCGGGTTCTTGCAAAATCCAAGGGGTAGACAAAGCAGAGGGAAGTGGCTCCAGCTGCACCACCAGAGGCAAGATTGCCAGCAAAATACCTCCAAAACTGTGTGTGCTTGTCCACTCCTCCCAAAAACACCTGCTTATACTTATCCTTAAAGGCAAAGTTAAGGGCCTGGGTGGGGAAATATCTGATGACGTTTGCTAAGTTACCCCGCCAGAAGGAAAGGACCCCTTGTTCCTTTGGAATTCGGACTATACAATCCACTATGCCTTTGTACTGCTTATCTGCAGCAATTTGTTTACTTGCATGTTGCACCTAAAACCAAAAAGCATAAAACAAATTGTTAGGATAAAAGCCCCCCCTCCCCAAACAGGCAATAATCTTTATACAAAAATAACTATTAAAACACGCTTTTGGAGAATAAACCTAGCTCTTAAATGTCTTTTTTTTAAATTGCCAATCTGACGAATGAAAAGGTTTAGGATTTCTGGTTAAGAGCTTCAATTAGCAATTTATAGTCTTTATAGGCCCTGAAATATAGGTAATGTCAGAACTCTACTGCTGCATCCATGTAAGATGTTAATTAAGAGGAGGAAAGGAGGCTTAGAGTTCATCCAGGTCAAGGCCTATATTTTACAGCTAAAGAAGTGAAGCTAGGGAATGCCTTGACTGAGGACAAAGCTAATCAGGCCTGGGTTCTACTTCCCATTCCAACATTAACCACCTGTATCACCTTAGGCAAGTACAGCCTGCAGCACTCCCTAGGTTCCTTGTTCTTAAAACAGGTATATTAATATCAAAGTCTAGCAAAATAATATACAAAATGTGCTAAGTATGCACTTAATAAACATTAAATTTAATTGCTACATTCCAGCCCTGCCTACTTCACAAGGTTATCTACCAAAAGGAAGAGTAATGAAGCCAGCTGTGACCTTGGGACAAACATGTCATTTCATTGCTCTAGGCCTCAGTTTCCTTTTCTGCAGTCTACAAGGATAAAGAACACCCACTCCTGGTCACAGGCTGGGGGTTCTGATTCCAGCTCTTGTCACTGTTAGTGACAAGGAACTTACTGACATACTGGACTCACTGGGCCTAAATTTCCTCAATTTTTTTTAATATAGGGGGCTGTAATAGGCCATAGGATGTTTTTCCCCTCTCCATTTCCAAATCCTTTTATCTGGCCGTGCTCTATGTTTAAGAGAAAAAAAAAGGCTGGGAGGGGCGGAAACTTTTCTCCAGAATCGATTTAAAAAGGAAAAAAAATGCGGAGGCCAAGACACCCAACGCCCACGCCTGCACCTCAAAGGGGGGTGAAGCCCAAGCAGGGGGCGGCAGGAGGCAGAAGACGTGGGCAGAGAGACAAGGAGGCCCGAATTAGCCGGGGGAGGGAAGGGGAGGGGCGCGCGGGTGTCACCATGACAACCCGAGACGTCCCCCACCCCCCATCTCCTGCCGCATTCAGTCCTCGCGACAGCCCAGTGACTGCGGCAGCAGAGCCGGCGCCACGTGACCAGCTGACGTCAGCCCCTCCCGCCCTTCCTCATTCTTCCTCTCCCTTAAAAGGGCAGCAGGGGTAAAGTTGCCGGGGCGGGGCGCGGAAGGACAAAGACCTCCCCTACCCGGCGAACTTACGCACACTTCCGGGAGCTTCGCGCCAATCCCCAAGGGCCCGAGGGGACGGAGGGAGGGCAGAAGCCCCACGTGTCATTGAAGACGTGCCTCCCCCCTTCCCAACACCCAACCGGGGGCTACTTCCTCCCCGTCACCTTCCCGTCCCTCCTACACGACCTCCTCGGTCAAGGACGGGAGGGAGGGCGCGCGGGAGCGCGCGCTCGTATCCGGCTACGAGATTGGCGAGAAGGCTCTGCGACCACTCAGGGCGTCGTCCGCCCCCGCCTCACAGTGAAAAGTACAGCGAGGGTGGGCGCCTGGCCTCAGCGGGGATCCTTAGGCCTACTACCCCCACCCCAGATACCCACCTTCCCCCCCATGTGCACTCCCTCCCCGGGCCCTGGTTGTCCCCAGCTGGGCTGCGGGCCTGACATTGCATGCCCCCCAGGCTCGCACCTGCAATAGTAGCTTCACTCTCTCGATGGGGGCCACCGCAGTCTTGGAGATGGCAGCGGCGATGCCACCGGCCAGAAAGTCCTTGGCGAAGGAGATGGCTTGTTCCGTCATAGTTACGGGAGGGAGAAGGTGTTAGAGTTGGAGAAGAAAACCGGAGAGAGAGGGCCAAAACCGGGGAACTCGCTGCTGCCTGCCGAGCCACTTGCTACAGCTCAGACCGAAAGGACACGGTGCCCCCGGCGCAGGCGCTAAAGCCTTCTCGCTCCGCCCCCTGCGGCCTCCTCCGGATGCTCCCATTGGCTCGTAGGGAGCTGGGGGGGGAAAGGAGGCTGTCACCAAGTTGGGGCCTCCCCTCTAGACTCCCGCCCTGAGCCTCGCTTGTGTCTCTGGGAGAACAAAAGCCCACATCCCGGCATCTGGGCCTTGGCCTAGCAGACAAGAATGGGTATCTTTGACCTGCTGGGGCCGCCGGTCATGCTCTGGTGCTGAGTCGGTGTGGGGACCAAGAGGGGCCCTCGTTTGTGGTCAGCGGCCAGGCGGTAAATGATGGATGAGCCAGGCCTAGGGCCTGACATCGGCAAGCTGCTGATCCCCAGATAGTAATCGGCTTGACTGTCACCCTGAAGGACGCTGTCATCTGGGGGAACTTGGCTTCTGAGACTGTCCACCCATTCATGGGATGCTTTCCACCCCCAACCATTTTGACCAGCCACCCCACTCCACGTAGGGAGGAGACCCAGCTGCACTTAGGTCTGGACAGCTGTTGACAAACTGTCATGTCAGACTGTCATACCCCCTTCCTTGCTCCCAGCTGATCCATCGCACCCTAAGGGCCACATTCCCTGATGTGCAGGGACTTGCTATCTCTTACAAAGCAAAAATTTCTCCCAGATTAAGTAAAAGTAAAACAGTAAAACTAATCAATACATAGCAAATAAGGAGTGGAGGGGTGTAGATGACTTAGAATTTCAAACGTGGAAGTAGTACAAAAAACCCCTGAAATTTGGGAACTGAACTTCTGTGACCTAGTCACACTAGGTCTCAGATTTCTTAGGCTTCTGAAATGGGGGTTTGATTGAAAGGCCTTTTAGGCCACTTCCCCACCCCCACCCCAGTTCCATCATTGATATTCCTCTTTCTACTGCAAAGAAAACTGAATTGGAAGTTAAAAAGACCTTTTTTTTTTTTAAAATGTGGCTCCCTCCCGTATTTTAATAGCTGTCACTTTTCGAGTTATTAAGCTTTCTGAACTTCAATTTCTTCATGGAAGATGAGAATAATAATACTATATATGAAAAGAGCCCTGAATTTAAAACCCAGGTTCAAATTCTAATTCTCTCTAACTCTATGACCTGGAGCAAGGCACTGAACCTTTCTGAGCTTCAGTTTCCTGATTTGTAAAATGACATTACTGATAGTGTGGAAAGAACCCTAAATTTGGAGAAAGAGGCCCTGAATTCAAATACTACCTTCATAACCTTGAGGAAGTCACAACCTCTCTGCATTCAGTTACCCCATTTATAAAATAAGGGAGTTAGGGGGCATCTAAGGTCTGTTTTACCTCTAATTCTCTGATCCTGGGACTTAGGTCATATATCCTGCTGACCAAGGTCATATATCCAATTCTCGGCAGAGCCAATTTTCCCTAACTGGTGCCTAGTCCAGTGCTCTTCCCCTCTACACTGGTAGTGCACGCTGCTCACATTTCACATGAAAGTTAAATACTAATGAGTGGCAGCCCCTTCTAACAGTTACCTTAGGATTTCCAGTGACCCTGGGCTTCAATTTCCTTGTCCATGTAATAAGCATAATTCTAGTTGTATTATTTATCACCATAGGGTTGGTGTGTGGATCAAGGTCACAAAATCAAATATGAGTGCTAAAAGGAACCTTTAGAAATCATGAAGTCAGACTAACTCCTTTTTATAGGTGAGAAAACAGGCCTGGAGATGTGATGTGGCTTTTGAAATGACTTTTTATAACTGGAGTGGTATTTGGCCATAAATTATCATGTGGCTCAGTGTCAAAATAAGTAGTTCTGATGGAGGGAAGAAAAAGATAGGTGAGTAACCTGAAAAAGTTTATATTAAATTATAGGAGTCAATTTTAACTGGGCCTAGAAAAGTATGATTTGAACAGATCCAGAGAAGACTTGAAGCTATACTCAGTAATAATGGTTACGTTATCACAGCAGAGAGTTGTGACATTAAAGGCCTGTGTAAATTAATTGAAAGAAATACTAAACTTCAGTTACAGGTTAATGAAATTAAAGATGTTATTTTTTCCCTTATGAAAGTTCATAGACCCCATGAAGTCTCTATCCACTGTGGACACCTTGTTATGAACATTGCAAGTTCAACAACACTCCTTCCCCTTCCCTACCTCTTCCGAGTTACTAGCCTACCTGAGGTGGGTCATATCCACTTTTTCCTAAAGTCTCAAGTTCATTGATGAGGGTTTCCAGGGAGAAAAGGAGAAAAGAATGGAGATATGATGACAACAGCCATTTCTAAATGTAGATTGTTCAAAAGTTGTGAACTTATCTGTAGCTCAGAGGTCATTTGTCTTACATTTCGTTTCCACAGATCCAATATATCAAAGTCCATCCCCACCCTCAGTCCTCTTCCCCCTCCCATCAGCTTTTCCTGGAAAAGAGAAGCATTCTGTGTTGGGTCCCTGAATGAGGTGTGGTAGTGCAGTGGGGTCATTTGAAAATAGGGCACTCAGAAATATGCCCTTTATTTCCCAATCTTATGTAGAAGTTTGTGGAGGGAACAAGTTACTGGTGCCCAATAAGCCTTAAAGCACTATATAAATGTTTACTCACATTTATACGCTAAAACGCCCTGTTTATTCCCTTCCCTCACCCAAATAACCCTGTGAGATAGGCAGTACCTATAATATTACCACCATTTTGCAAATGGGGAAAATGAGACTCAGAAAGTAACTCACAAAAAGTCACACAGCTAGCTAGTAAGCCACAGCACTAAGACTAAAATCTTAGTCTAATGACTCCAAGATCCTGGGTTCTTTCTGACTCACCTGACTGCCTTACTAAAATTCATTTTTGCAAAGAAATAATATTATAAATGGTAGGAAAAGGCAAAATATTATACAATGTTATTATACATAACAAAGATACATATATATAATATATAATGTATTATGTAATGTATAACATATAATGTATATTACGTAACCTCAACCGGGCCCTTGCTTGCTGCTAAGCAGTCCTACAAAACCCTACTATATAGTACATTTTGTCTCTTCTTAACCACTTACAATCTGACTTCTGACCTTATCGTTCCACTAAAACTACTCTTTCCAAAGTTATTAATGATCTTTTAATTGCCAAATCAAACATCTTTTCTCACTCATCCAGCTCCCTGACCTCTCTGACCTTTCATGCTGCTGATCACTCACTTCCTGGACATTCTCTTCCTTCTAGGTTTTCCAGGCACTGCTCTTCTCCCGCATGACTAACTATTCCTTCTGGTCTGCTTTGCAGGATCTTCCTCCAGATCACACCAGCTAACAGTACTTGTCCCTTAGGGCTCTGTCCTGGCCCTTTTCTCTTTCAGTACTATTCCACTTGGTGATCTCATCAGTTCCCAAGAATTTAATGACTATTTCTATGCAAATGATTTTCAGATTTACATATCCTGCCCTAATCTCGCTGCTGACTTCCAATCTTTCATCTCCAGCTATACCTCTGATATTATGAACTGGATGTCCAGTAGACATCTTAAAATCAATAATTTCCAAAAACTCATTATCTTTTACCCTAAATTCTTCCCACCTCCTACCTTCTCTATTACAGTGGAAAGCAACACCCTACTTCTACTCCCTCAGGCTCCCAACCTAGAGGTCATCCTCAATTCCTCACTGTCTCTCACCCTTCATATACAATGTGTTACCAAGGCCTGTTGAGTTCATCTTCCCAACATCACCCAAATATTCCCCTTTATCTTTTCTTACACAGCCATCACTCTAAATGCAAGGCCTCATCACCTCATGCCTTGATTATTGCAATAGCCAGATGGTAGGTCTGCCCGTCTCAAGTTTCTTCCTACTCCAATCTATTCTCCATTTAGCCACTGAAGTAATTTTCCTAAAAACACAAGTCAGATCTTGTCACACACACCCATACCCCCACCCCCACCCTGCCCCACTCAATAAACTTCAGTGGTTTCCTATTGCCTCCAACAAATACAAATGCTCTGTTTGGCTTTCAAAGCCCTTCATAACCTAGCTCCTTCCTATCTTTCCAGTTTTTTCACGCTCTGCTACTGCCTGATATATACTCTGATCCAGTGACATTAGGCTTCTGGCTGTTCCAAGAACAAAACTCTCCTATCTCTTGGCTCTAGGCATTCTCTCTGTCTGTCCCTAATGCCTGGAATTCTCTCCCTCCACTACTCTGACTACTAACCCTTTGGTTTCCTTTAAGTCCCAGTTAAAATCTCACTTTGTACAGGAAGCCTTCCCCACCCCCTCTTAATTCCAGTGCCTTCCTCGTTAACTATTCCCTACTTGTCTTGTGCATAGATTGCTTTGTATGTATTTGTTTGCATGTGATCTCCTGGATTAGATTGCAAGTTACTTAAGGGCAGTTGTGTTTTGCCTTTAAAAAAATGTATATGTGTGTGTGTGTGTGTGTGTGTGTATATATATATTATATATATATATATTATATATAATATATATATATATATATATATATATATATATATATATGTATATATATATGTATATATATATATGTATATATATATATATGTATATATATATATGTATATATATATATATATAAACCCCATATCTTAGCACAATGCCTGGCACATAGTAGGTGTTTAATAAATGTTTATTGATTGATTAAAATAGTCCCTTTAGATATAGTATGGTGAAATAGAAATAATTTTGGATTTGGGTTCCTTGCTGTGATACCTACTAACCTGTCTGACCATAGGAAATGCATTTAATCTAGCAAACAATTAACAATGAGATTAATTAATCAATAATATGGTGTAATAGATGGAAGTCTGGACTGCAGTCAGAAAGACCTGCTTCAGGCAGAATGGTTGTTTGACCTTAGAGGTGCACTTGACTTTTCAGTGCTTCAGGCAACTCCCTTAAAACTACACTGTGCAAACCTAATTGTTGATTTGTGTTGGTTGAGACCAGGAATTCCAGGAATTCTGGTCTTTCAATGAAATCTTTATTTCACTTTAAAGTTTATAAAACATTTTACTTATCTCATTTGGGTCTCAAAACAGCTGCCCCCCTCCCAAAAAAATACCTGAGGCATTTTTATCACCTTTTTACAAATGAGGAAACATAGTATAAGTGACTTGTCCCCATCACAAAAGAGATTTGAACCCAAGGTAAGGTTTATTTTTTTTTCTTTTGCTGCAATTCCAGCACTTAACTACTACATCTAGTTTCTTAGGGCTTCAGTTTCCTCATTTAAAATGAGAGTGGGGATCAAAATTCAATTAGAAGGTTGGCTTTAAGGTTCTGGTTCTGGCTGGCCCTAAGTCCACGAGTAAGTGATAGGATTGTGGAAAAGAACTACTGATTTGAACTTCCAATTTATTAATAAAAAACTGAATCTCAAAGAAGTCAAGTGACTTGCCCAAGGTCACACAGATAAAAATAGATAGGATACTAACCCACGTTCTCTGACTCCAAAGCCAGCTTTCTTCCCAGTTTACTATAATATGGTCAAATATTGTTTGTTAGGCATTTCATCCCTTTGCATTTGCCTTTTTGCCAGATACCATTTTCACTTTATTTAAACTGAACATCCACCTTTGAATGTTTAAGGAAATTTTCCAATTAAGGTTAGCTAAATAAGGATCAAATCTAGGCAGGATATCCACAAACATCCCACAGACTGCTCCTTTAAAAAAAAAAAGGAGGAAGAGTAAGAGAAGAATCTTGTATATGGCACACTTGTATACTTGGCACACTAGGTGAATAAAAAAGAATCTTCATTGACTTTGTCAACAGTGAACCTCTAATGGGAGAATATAGTGTACTGACAAATGAGGATAAGCTTGTAAACATGTTCATAAGGCTCCTTTATATAGAAGGTATTCTTCATCTTTGCAAAGCTGAAATTGATTGGGAGAGATCTACTGGCAATCTTTTTTTTTTTAATGAAAGGTGCAAAGGTGTGAGTTGCCCCATTTCTTCCAGAAACATTACCCCTCACCTCACTGATGCCCTCTGTGTAGGAGCCCTTCACTGCTATTACTGTGCCCCAACACAGCACTATTGCTATATGCTTCTCCTTATGTTGCCAAAACAGCTACCCCAAAAATGGCACAGATGAGCAAGGAGAGGGGCTCAGAATGGAGGAAGATTGGATTACATTTCAGAAATGCTACCCTCAGTGTTCCCAAAGTGCTCATTGCTGCAGAAATCCATTTATTCAACTAATGATGTCATATTGATACCAATCACGGAACATCATGATTCTAGAAAAAAAATGAAATTATACATAATCAAAGGGCAGTGGAAAGATGCATGGTAGCTAGAAGCATCCTCTATAGCATGTTACCAACTATGACATTGTTGAGGACAAGAGTAAAAGGACAATACAGAGTGAGAGCAAGTAACAAGAGATGAAGTGGTCCATTCGCACTCCTGAGATACTAAAAATACTAAAAGAAAGATGACTTCTAGAATATTGGGCAGATCCTGTGTGGAAAACCTGTGGAATACAGGGACAAGAACCCAGAGAATACAAAAGCATGCAGCAATTGTACCAAGAAGATCATGAATTAATCAAAATTCCCGAGTCAAAACAAAACAAAATCCTGCACTGTGAGTTACAGAATTACATCGTCCCAGAACTGGAAGGGTCTTCAGAGGTCATCAAGCCTAACAAATAGGTTTCTTGTCTTACAACCCTGACAAGTGGCCATCTAGCCTTTATTTGAAGACCCTTTAATGATGTTACTTCCCAAGGCAGCCCATTCCACTTTTGGAAAGGTGATATCTAGCTTTCACATCACTCAGCACTGGAAGAAAACTCATGACAGTTGGCATATACTAGACAAAGAAGTTATCATTGTACACAGGAGACAGAAAAGTGGGTCCATTTATTTCTTATCCATTTCTTATCCATTTATTTCTTGGCTTAAGCATCCTAATTTGAAAGTACTTTGTTTTTTGTTCATGGGAGGTGAAAGGGACAATAGGAGAGGAACAGAGAAAATAGTCACAGACTTGATTTTATGCTGAGAAACTTCATTCACCCTCTAGAAAAAAAATCTAGCTCCTGTGGTTACAGTATTTCCTAACAAAATTATTTAACTCATTTACTTCTATAAGGGTGGTGGCAGTTGTGACTCACTAGAAGATGAAAGTACTAAAAAGAGTAATTGAAATAACTAATCTTGGCTCTAGGGAAGGGATAAAAAAAACCACAAGTCCTTTCAGGGAGTGGAGAGGGATGACAGTGAGACTGCTAGAGACTGGATGCTGTATGCAATGTCACACTCAGTTTACTAGGTTGTTTTTTTTTTTTTGTAGGGGGAGGATTTGTTTTTTGCTTGTTTTTGTTTCAAGGAAAGTGAGGGTAAAGGGAAGTGAGTGTCCATATACACAAATGTTTATAATATAAAAATATTTTTAAAAGTTTATTGATTTTTTTTCTACATCATCAAAATTTCTCCTCTCCTCTCCCATAGAGCTATCCCATACAACAATTTTTTAAAAGAAAAATAAGAGAGGAGAAAAAAAAAGAAAATCAGCAAGATCAATAAATATATATCAAAATTATGAAAATATATGCAATGTTCTACACCTGTGGATCTCCCACTTTTGCAGAGGAGGTGGGCAAGTATCTTATTTTTCTTTTTTGGAGACCATGTTTGTTCTTTGTAATTTTTTAACATTCTCTTAAATTTTTTGTGGTTGTTCTTCCCATTTACATTGCTATTGTCATTGTGTATATTGCTTTCTTGGCTTTGCTCACTTTACTCTGCATCAGATTATGTACGTCATTCCATGCTTCTCTTATTCATCATATTCATCCTTACTTATGGCACAGTGATATTCCATATTCATGTAGTGGAATGTAACCATTTAAATTTAACAATGTAGCCATTTCTCAGTGGGCATCTGCTTTGTTTACAATTCTTTGCTCCCACAAAAAGTGCTGCTATAATTATCTTGATTTCTATGGTAACATTTTTCCTTTTCAATAACCTCCTTGGGACCTAGTAATGGAATTTCTGGGTCAAAGGATATGGACATCTTTATCACTTTATTCCAAATTGTTTCCAAAATGGTATTCATAGCTCTACCAGCAATACTCTAGTGTACCTATTTTTCCATAACCCCTCCAACACTTGAGCATTACCATCTTTTGTTATCTTTAAAAATTTCTGGGCATGAGATGAACCTTTTGGACTGTACAATAAAAAATTTTAAAGTGAGGACTAATCTGTTATCTATTTTATCCAACACATTTTTTTCACATTTTCCAAGAGTTATTTGATGTCTTAGCCTCTCCTAATCTTAGCCAGTTTCCTAATCTATAAAATGGAGATCTTACTTATATTCACAACACTACTGGGTTACTGTTCAGAAAGGACTTTGTAACCTCTAAACACTATATAAATGTGAGTTGATATTAGTGATGATTTAAATGTGACCCAAACTAAAATTTTACTCTGTATTCTCTTAAAAACTGCTACCTTATTATGACAGAGTTCTCTTCCTCTAGCTTAATTTTACTGATAAAAGCACCAAGGAAACTCTTAAAGGGAAAAAAAACCACAACAGAAAATCAGCCAATTAAGAGTCACCAACATAGCTTCAGTTAATGCTAATGTCAAGAGATCTGTGATCTATTGATGTGGGTTCTCCCTCAGAGAGTAAAGATTGCAACCCTTTTATCCCTCCTCATCTAGGGCAGTTCTGGTCCATTCCTACCCAAATTCTTTAGAGAAGAACAACCTCTTAGGGGAAGGACTATCTCTAGGTATTTTAACATGACAAAGATAACTCTAAGTTTCCAGTCATTTCCTTGTCCAAGCATACATTTCCTGAATGTTATCCTCTACATCCGAGCCCTCTCACTCACCTCTAGCAGCCTGTAAAACTTCCAAGTGAGCTGGACCAAATTAAAATGCAATTGGTAAATGTTCAACAAAATAAATAAAAATATAATGCAGCATAATGTTAATTTGTAATTTTCTAAGTCAACATGAGGCTTCCTGGGATCCATCTATATTTGAGTTTGACACTACTGCTCTTATATTACTTCCATCCAAGCTATCACTGATTAAACAATGCAATTTGCTGACTCCCATCATGCCTCTCTCTATTGCCTTTTGTTTTTAATATCAATATTCTTCCAGTGGTTTTGTGTCATGGAACTCCATAGTCTCTGAAGAATCAAAACTGATCCAAGGAGCTGTGGATGCTACTATATTGTTGCTGTGAGGAGAGACCTATGTGAACTGTAAAGTGCTATTTTATATAATTGAACTATTAACTATTATACATTTAAAAACATACCAAAAGGTGGCAGGTTCACATACCATTTAACAATAATGTCTTTTGGGTTGTTGTTGTTGGTTTTTGTTCTGTTTTTTTTTTTATTTTATTAGTGTCAGATCTATGATTTCATTGTTATAAGGAATTCTTAATGATGAGGCAATTCCCACAATAAATCAATGAATCAACAAGTATTTATTAAGCAGCTACTATATGTGGGACATTGTGCTGGGCACTAGGTGGTTCAAATTGCAATAAATGAAACAATCTCTACTAGAAAGCAGTTTACATTTTAATGGGGAACCCAAGGACACATATAAGTACATACAAAATAGACATAAGGAGAATGAATACAAATACATTCAGTGTAGCTAAAAAAAAAGGTTGTTTGGGAAGGTGAGCTCTATTAAACAAGATCAGAAAAGTCATCATGTAAGACTTGGTGGTGCTTAAGCTTAGCCTTGAAGGGAGGGAGGGACTGATTCTAGGTGGCAGACCTGAGAAAATACATTCCAACCATGAGGAACAGCCAGTTAAGTACAAAGACACAGAAATGGGAGAGAAGAGCATCTTTTGCCAGGATCAGAGAGAAGACCGATTCGCCATAATCCAAAGTGTTGGACAGAAGTAATCCAGAATGAAACTGGAAAGGTAAGTTGGGGCCAGGTTGTGAAAGGTTTTAAACGCTAAATTTGATCCTAGAGGCAATAGGGAGCCACTGAAATGTATTGAGTATGGAGTGACTTGGCCTTAAAATGAGGGCCTAGTGACAGTAACATCAAACTCAAATAGAAAGGTATCCCTGCAGGCTAAATATTGATTTAGAAAACCACAAATGAATATTGTCTATGTTGTATTATATTTTTATTTATTTTGTTAAACATCTCCCAATTACATTTTAATCTGGTTCACACTGCATTTGGGAGTTTTGCCTGCCCCTTGCTGCCTTCCTTTGACACTTCTGGAGCATTCAAATTTAGCCATCTGAATCCCTCTCTGTTGAATAGAGCTAACAAAACAGAAGAAATTCTTCTTGGTTTTCTCCAGCCATAATTCTCCTTTGGGGGTAGAAGGAAGACAGAATGTTTGAAATATATAATGTCTTAATTATTTTTGTCATTACTCAAGGTAGACCTGGATCTTTGTTGATAAACCAGCTTTAATCCAAAGACCTCTGTGCACTAACAATGCCTTGTGGGAAATCTTGTCTCCATTAGATACTTGGGAAAAGGGCCAGAACACAGATAAAGGTTTAGAATTTGGCTTCTATCTTCACCACTCTACTGAACCTGCTCTCTAAAGTCACTAATGATTTCACTGTCAGATCCAACGGCCCTTCTCCAGTTCTCTTTGAACTCTCTGCAGCATATAAAGTTATTGGCCAGTGCTTCCTCCTAAAAACTTTCCCTGCCCTTGGATTCCATGACATTGCAAAAGGTTCTTCATCTACCTTTCTCTGGATGTTCCTTTGCTAAAGCTTCTTTATCCCACTCCCTACATGTGAGTATCCCCCAGCTTTGTCCTTTGCTGTTTTCTCTACATTCTTTCCCTTAGCGACCTTATGGCTTCAAGTATTACCTCTATGCAATTAGCTGTGAAATCTTTCTCTCTAGTATTTCTTTAGCCTGAAGGCCACTCCAACATTTCCAGTTCCTGCTGGATGTCCTTTCCTCACTTCCTAACCTCCCTATTTGTGTTGATGGCACCATCACTCTACCAGCATTAAAATCATAATAATAATAATAATAATAATAATAATAATAATAATAATAATTACACAAGAGTACCTTGAGGACAGCTGAATAGTGTGGTATAACCTTTCTTGGAGTCAGAAGACACAAGTTCAAGTCTAGTTACTAATAATATACTTCCCTTGTGACACTGGGCAAGTCATTTAGCCCGAGTCTCACTTTACCAATCTATGAAATGGAAATAATACTTGCCCTACTGACCAAACACAAAACCTTGGAATTATCTTTGACTGTTCATAATCCCCTATACTCTATTAATTCTGTCTCTGAAATTTCTCATTCATCTACCTTCCATTTCCATGACTAACATCATGCCCTTGCTATCTCTTACCCGTGCTACCATAATGATGCCACAGAAATTCTCCTCATGACCAGATCTGACCAGTGACTTCTCTGCTCCAAATTCTTCACTGGCTCCCCATTAATTACTAAGAAAACAGAAATTCCTACACCTGACATCCACATTCTGGTTCCAACTTTCCTGTACAGCTTTCCCACCTTCTACTTCCCTGCACAATAGTACCTTCCATACAAACTGTAATTCTTTCTATTTTCCTATCTTTTAGTACCCTTTCCTGTCTCCAGGCCTTTATGTGTTTGTGAAGTTCTAGCAAACAATGTAACCAATAAACTCTTAGCCATCACCCACATATAATTTGTTCTACAGTCCTAAGCTAAGCAAGGAAAAGCAGATCTAAGTGTAGGGGGTTAATGCTGTCTTCTGCTCCACTGAATATTTAACTGATAAGGAAATACTACCAGCCTGTTATTTAATGCCCAGCACTAGGCAGGTCTCTAAGCAACTGCTTCACCACAAGAATTGTCAGTTAAGATCTCTGAATTTCTTTATTTTGTTGTTTTATTAACATAAATGGAGGGATAAGACCTTATTTTTCATACTGGTACCATGCTTTTCTTTCAAGATCAAATACTTACCTCTCTTCACCATATCCTTGCCCTTCAAAACCATTACTACTTAAATGTTTGCTTTCTGACTGGGATTCTAATCCTTACAGGTAGGGGGAAAGCTCATATTAACTTTAAAATACTGTCCATCTATCTGGATTTATAGCAACAGAGGAAAATTATGAAGCATTATTTACTATAAGTTGCTTATATTTTAATGTGCTGTAATTTCATCAATGGGAACTTTGAAAATTTCTATGGCCAAAAACTTCATTACTCTGAAGTCGATCTAGTGATGCACCTCTCTGAACTTAAGCTAGAATGATCCTTTGACAACAGACCTATATGCCAATACCAGACCCTTGCTCAAAGAAGTTTTAGAACTAATTAAAATGTGAAGCATCAGGTTATAATGGCTGAGATGATGTCTTATTTTAAAAGGATCCCTCTTTGACTGTCATAAGCATTTTGTGCTTTTCCTATCATAATGCATAGCTTATAAAATACAACATGGATAGCAGAAAAAGAACCAGATTTGGAATAAGGGAGACCTATGTTCAAGTCTTATCTGTGACACATACTAACTGTGATATTGAGTAAGTCACAACCTCTCATTTGCCCAGGGATCGCTAAGGCTTTAAGTTACAGACTGGTTGTCAACCTGAATCCTCTACATCAGGGGTGGGGAACTTGCAGTCTCAAGTCCATACGTAGCCCTCTAGGTCCTCAAGTGTAGCCCTTTGACTGAATCCAAACTTCACAGAATAAATTGTAAAACTCTAAGTCAAAAGGTCACAGCCCAGGATCTAGAAGGCCATATGTGGCCTTGAGGCCTCAGGTTCCCCACCCCACCTCTACACCAGTGAAATCACAGGTCCAGGGGTCCAGGACAGAGGGTCAGGACGGCAACAAGGACTGCCTATGTAGATTAGACACTCATCTTAAGGAACTGATGACACCACCCAGAAAGAGAAGAGGAGGGGGCCCAGTCCTGAGGTGTGGAGGCAGAACATGAATGATGGTCTTGCAAATGAGACTAATGCTGTTGTCCTGACAGGTAAGAACAGAATCACAACAGAATAATGTCACAAAGATTCCAGAGAGAGTATTTCAAAGTGGATAATCAGTAGTGTCAAATGCTTCCACAGGTTAAGATTAGAGTTAAGAAGAGGCTACTTGATTTAGCAATAAATAGATCATTGGTGATTTCCAGGAAAACACAGAATGTTCTAAAAGTCTCAGTGCAATTCTAAGCTATTAAAGCCTTTAGTGCACCAAGTATATGTTTGTTGCTTGCATTCATTAACTAGAATTAAGTGAGCAGAAAACAGTGGAACAATTCATACAGTGGCTAGAACTTTGTAAAGGGAAACAACTGTGAAAGGTCTAAGAATTAGGATCATTTGTGTTTCCAGAAGACTGATGATAAATCATGCTGATCATCTCTTAGAAGAGATTTGATAGAGTAGTACAGAATGAGACACACCTTTGGACATGATCAACATATAGATTTGTTTTGTTTGACTATTTGTTATAAAAGATGGCTTTTGGAAGTGGGGTGGAGAGAGAGGGACGGGGGAAGAATAGTAATGGTGATATAAAAAAAGGGGGGAAAGAAAGAAAATAGCATCCATGAATCATTTAAAAATATGTAGGAGAAGGGGCAGCTAGGTAGCTTTATTCATGAATAAAGCACATCCCTTGGAGTGAGGAGAACCTCAGTTCAAATCTGGCCTCAGACACTTACTAGCTGTGATCCTGGGCAAGTCATTTAACCCTGGATTGCCTCCCCCTCCCCCCAAAAAAATGGAGAAGAGGAAGTTCAGAATAGTCATGGACTGGTAGGGAAATGTTGGAACTAACATGTTAAATTTGAAATATATTTTTAAAAAACAAAGAAAGGTTTAGTTGCTGGGCATGAAGAAACACACAAAAGACTGTTCAACTCTAAGTACAAAAGAAATCTTATAGAAAAGGCCTGGGAAATGCTCAAGCTAAACAACAGCTTTGGCTAAAATGTGTCATGTAAGGGGCAGCTAGTTGGCACAGTGGATAGAGCACTGGCCCCGGAGTCAGGAGGACCTGAGTTCAAATTCAGCCTCAGACACTTACTAGCTGTGTGACCCTAGGCAAGTCACTTAACCCCAATTGCCTGGGAGAAAAAAAAATGTGTCACGTAGATGTTATGCATTTGAAAATCATTTAAAAAAGGAAAAATTAGAGAAATATAGATGTCAATGTATCTAAGATGAACTCTCAAAGCAAGTCAACATAAGAGCATAAAAAGAAAACATATCTAATAAAAATGCTATGAAGATATGGTAATGAAGTTACAACAATCGATTTCCATTTTCTCATTATTCTTCCTAGTTCACACTGCCTCCTATGGTGTAAATGCCGAGTGACTGTGCATTTTAAAAACCCTCAAATATTCACTGAATTCCTCATTGTTACAATATACTTTAAGGTCAGTGATATAGAAGGATTCATTATTAGTTCGCATTTATTGGAAGATGGGAAATGTTTTATAGATCATAGATATATATATGTTTTCAATAACCAAATAGGCCCATGTTATTTTTACAAGCCTTTAAGTTGAAATGATATTAATTTAATAAAATTTCATAAAAGATTTATTTTCAAAATTTATAAATGTACTTGAATATATAGAATACAGCCAGAGAAGCAGTATGATTTTTTTCTTTAACACTTAGTGCATAAAATTATATCTAACAAACTTCCTGTTTGCACAATTTCTACATTTCTGAAACCATGTTGTTCGAGTAAACATCTGTATTCGTAGCTGCTCCTCTCCTTTCCCTCTGTCTGGACAAGCATGTTCAAGGACTGCAGCCACGCACTTCTGTTTCTCTTCTTGTCATCTAAGACCATCTCACTCAGCAAAAGGCCAGATCCTGATGTTGAAAATGCAAGACAAATGTTGAAAAATTGAAATCATCTTAAGAACTGCAAGGAGTCCACCATGGCAAGGTCTTGCTTGACATTAAATATCTGACTCATATCATTGCCATGACAAGTGACTGAAGGATATAGAAAAGGTAAAGTCAGCATATGGTTCATAGGAAGAGGGTTGTAAAAAAGGTGACGAGCAAAGGAATAGAATTGAAATAGATACACTTAGGAAGACCTGAACTCTCACTAGAGTGAAACTGTTCTTCTGAGAGGTAGCATGGCATAACAGAGATAGAATGGTAGATTTAAGAGTCCAGAAGACTCTTAAGTTCAACCTCCATTTCTGACATTTACTCTGTAACCTTGAGCAAGTCATAACTTCTCTGAGAGTTCATTCCCTCATCTGCATAAAGAGGGGATTGGACCTGATGGTCCAATGATCAGCTATCATAGCTATGGTCAACTATGATCCTATGATTCAACAGCAGATGGCAAATGGTAACACAAAAAGACACAAAACTATACACACATTAATGGCTATGAAAGCTTTTATTGAAACAAAGGCAATTTTACTTTCTTTCTACTTTCTTCTACTCATTAGCCTTTGGCTAGCATTCAGGATTAACAGTCACTGATGCACTCATTCAAAATCTAACTCTGTGTTAACCTTCGCAGTTCACTTTTATCTATCTGAACAGAAGTAGGTGAGATGAAGTCAGAGCTATGGTACACTAGTGCTTTGAAAATGGTTTGAGTTCAAGATTCAAAAATTCTTGAAACTAAGTGCATGCTCATTTTAAGTTCCAAAATGGCATTTCATAATGATATTCAATTTCTGAAAAATCAGGCAAAATTTGCCTATAATTTCATATTTCCTAAATTGTAAAGAAGTAACAGAATTACTTGGCTAGCCCAAAAAACCAAACCAAACCAAAACAAAAAACTGAGCTAAATTTCAAGAATACACACAAAACATGTAACACATAGAAATTCAAGAAAAAAAAAATCCAGGCCTTCCAAAAAACTTGGCATAAGCATGCCTGGAAACGTGCCCATACAACAGAACACTTCTTCATTTATAATCTGATCAGCGGTGCAGTCCTGCAGTCTCAGAGATGAGTCCAGTGCCTGTTTTGAATGCCAAGAGATGATAAGGCAACTGGGATTAAGGAGCCTAATACTTTGCATCTATCCTATGGCTTAAGTTGGTATGGGTGAGAATATTTGCTTGCATACCCACAGACCATCATTACAGCTATCCACAAGTAGGACCACACTGTTTGAAAGGTTTAGGCCCAGGAAGAATCTGAGAAGAGCTATAAAAAAGGTCCAAGTGATGACATGAAGACTTTTCCCTAGATGACTAAACTTTATTTATGAAGGTTATGTTATGAAAATAGTTGAACTTCAAAATCCCAAACTGCTTAATTCATGGTATGTGTGGTTTTTTTAAATCCCAAAATAGCATCCAAAAAGTTTCCTGTTATCTTAATTTGCACCTGGGTAAATCCATATTTTTCCAACAACTGTTTGTATTCTGAGCTACACCTCTGCTTGCCTTCTGTGATACTAAGGGACTGCAGCACAGCTCCTGAAGGGTCTATCTTTTCTTCGCCAAGTACAATTTCAGCTACTAGTAAGGCACAGCCTGTATTTTCAAAATAAACCAAAACACAGTTCATTAAATTGACAGGTTTCTTTACACACATGCAGTTGATTGCTTCTAAACAAAAACCCAAGGCTAAGCTAGGAAAGAATTCAGAATCCTAATGAGTGGGCAAAATTGCAGAGTCTCTATAACCCTCCACTGAAAAGGTAAGGTCAATAGCACAAATTTTATCTTTTCACAGGGTAGCAAAAGAACAGGAGGATGGACAATTATTAGGAAGACAAGATAACATGAAACCCCTTGCAAGTATTTTCCATGCCTGTACTGTTTCTTTACTTACACAGATTCTGAAAGTATTAACATCTTATTTAAATGGGAAGTAAAATCAATAGATCTAGCTGTGTACAAATCCGATAGGTTCACAAGACACCAGAACAACCAGCAGATGGATGATTATTAGAAAAACAGGCTATCTTGAAGCAAGCTGTTAGATGGTGCTTGGGATAGAATGCAGGGCTAGGCAGAAGGAAGACCCGAGTTTAAATACTTCCTCTGACCCTGGGCACATCACTTAACCTCTCTCAGCCTCAGTTTCCTCATCTGTAAAATGGGGATTATAACACCCAGGGTCATTGGGAAGATCAAATGAGATAATATATAAAGCACTTTGCAAACCTTAAACTCTCTGTAAGTATTAGCTATTATTATTATTATTATTATCCAGCATATGTCTATGGTAATTTATGTATCTAGTATCAGAAAATATTAACATGCCATTTAAATGACAGATAAATCAAGTCATAAACTTCTAGTTCTTTTTATTATTAGCAAATGCTCTGGTTAAGGAATGAGCAATTTCTAAAAAGCCATTATATAGTAATATATTATTATAATGTATTACAATATACTATAATGTATCATTAATATATTATAACCACATATTACACACTATATTATAAAAGATACATTTTTACTGTATGTATTACATATAATTATATGCCATATAGTTATATGTAGTAACACATCTGATACAATATATCATTATAATATATTATGATATTATGATAATATATTATATTATTATAATGCAATACAATCTATAACATTTTATCAGCATGCCAATAATTCTAAAGGTTTAAATGCACAGGCAAAATAAATCAAATTATATCTGCCATGAATAACAGGAAATATTTTACATTATAAGATGACAGAAGTAACTTCCCTTGATAGGCGTAAATTTTGCTTGGTCATAAACAGGTAGAATACAAAAAGCAGAAATCTGACTTTACTTTAAAATCGTTTAAAATAATTTCATAAATGTCCTGTACACTGCTGTGAGATCAAAGTATTCAGAACCCACAGAACTAGCTTAATGGTTATTATCTAGGTCAACTTTGGTAGAGGAAGTACTCTGGCCCAGAGAGAGGGAAGAGGGACTTGTGGAGAAGCCACCTAATATGGGTGTCATCTGAGGAGCAGCTCTAGCCCAGCCCTCTCACAACTTCTGAAACTGAAAGTCTTACCTGGTGTGCAAAGATCTGAAATTTTACTTAGTAATGCATTAATCTTGTCATCTGGCCAGTCATGGAGAACTCTTGAAAGAATGTAAAGATCAGCTTCTGGGATGTTATCTTTGAAAAAGTCACCTAGTTACACAAAACAAAATGAAGAAAAGTTTTAGAAAGCGTAAGGCATTTCAAATATTCTTAATGAAAGGGCCTATGAGACTTTTGCCCACAATGCAGAGATGTGAGGATAGGGACTGGAACCACTATTTCATTGTCACTATGGCAACTCCCAGGTGAGGAGACTCCCTTTAGTAATGCAGGTCAGCACCATCTCTGTAACCTATCGTCTCAGAGAGCTGTCTTGAGCAGAGGTGTGAAGTATGCACAGGCCACATGTAGCCAGAAACACTCCAGAGTGTGGCTGGAACCAGATTAAAATGTAACCGGGAAATATTTAACAAAATTTTTAAAAAAAGAATAAAATATGGATAATGTTAGTATGTAGTTTTCTAAGTCATAATATGCATCTACAGGCATCCTTATGTACAGTTTAATGGCCCCTATATCTATTTGAGTTTGACATCACTAGTCTGGATCACTGAGAAGAGTGACTTGTCCAGGGTCCTATAAATAATATGCACCAGAGGTACTTGAACTTTAAATTTTTTTTTCAGTTGTTGAGCATTTTTTCCCCTCCCTCCCACTTTCCTCTCCCCAACCATGAGGAAAAAAAAAAAAGAAAAAGAAAAATGGAAGCTTTGTAAACAAGTGAGCAGTGAAGCCAAACAAATTCCCATGGTGTCCATGTACAAAATGTATGTCTCCACTCAGGAAGTGAGTAGCGTTCTTTATTATTTATCCTCTGGAATCATGATTGAACCCACTGACTTCAAGGCCAATTCTCTATCCTACTAGGCCATATTGCCTCTCACAAAGAAGTAAAAAGAGGCAAGATAGGGAGGCAGAGTAGGACAGTTAGAAATAGGACTCAGAGAAATAGAAGAGTCTATATGTTGTTTGTAAAGGTCATACTTATTAAAAAATAACCAATTTCCTCCCAAATTCTGTTATCATTATATTCTAATCATTGCCAGCAAAAGAAGGCATGCACAATGAGAAGGTAAGGCTGTCTTTTGTTTTCAATTTCAAATCAATCTAGGTCTAAGCCCACATGTCTGAAAGCTGAATCAGGAAAAATATTAAGGTGAAATCTTCCATTTCTTCCTGCACCCTATCTGAACTGTGCTAGGACTACAATGATAAAGAGTTCATAGCTGAAGCCGTCTTATCTTAACCACCTTGATTCTTTTTTTTTTTAATTTTTAATTTTTAGGCAATTGGGGTTAAGTGACTTGCCCAGAGTCACACAGCTAGTAAGTGTCAAGTGTTTGATCTGAGGCCGGATTTGAACTCAGGTACTCCTGACTTCAGGCCCAGTGCTCTATCCACTGTACCACCTAGCTGCCCCAAACACCTTGATTCAAGGGCTTTACGGACTCAATCTAGAGGACAGATGAATTCCAGAAATAAAGAATACACACAAAGAGGGGCAGCTAGGTGGCGCAGTGGATAGAGCACTGGCCCTGGAGTCAGGAGGACCTGAGTTCAAATCTGGCCTCGGACACATAACACTTACTAGCTGTGTGATCTTGGGCAAGTCACTTAACCCCACTGCCTCGCCAAAAAAAAAAAAGATTAAAAAAAATACACTCAAAGAAGTCTTAAATTATTCCAATTTTCATTCTGGTCCATGAAGCATAATGAGACAGTGGGACCATTTTCTTTTAATAACCAAAGATATGTTAAAGCAACCTTTTTAATTATGATGCTCAAAAAGCTTTCAGATTGAAAAGTTTTTTTTAAACTAGCAAGACATTTAAAAATTAAAACAAAAAATTATTTAAAATTAAATTAGAAAATTACAAAAATTCTCAAATTTCCCTTAACAACCCATACCAGTTTTTACTATTGCTTTGAAGTTCTAACTAAGATCTGACCCTCGCATTCTGTGCTACATAGAGGCAAAGCTCTATTTTGTGTACATGATAATATAACACTCTTAGGATTACAGCCCTAGAGTGGTAGGGACCTTAGAAGTTATTTTGTCCATCCCCCCATGCTTTATAAATGGAGAAATGGAGGCATATAGAGGTTAAGTAATTGGCTCAAGGTCACACAGTTAATAAGTGGCATATCCAGCATTTGAACTCAGATTCTGTGACTGAAAATACCCCCACTGCCTCTCAGCTTTCTTTTCACTTTACATTTAAAATTACCTGATGTGAAAGTTATTCGACTGGTGTCTTGTCCAGTAGGCTGAAAACCAGAAACATTTTCAATGACATCAGGAAGGTCAAATACAGTCACTTTTAGATGTGGGTATTCTTGTATTAGCACTTGGGCCAAAGCTCCCGTGCAGCCTGTAGGCAGAAAAGAATTCTGAACCAAAAATACTTTCCTGGCATTTATAAAGAGCTTGAAGCACAGCCAAGTTTGCCTTTCGGCAAGATGGAAGATACAAGCTGAAAGATGAATGTTAAGGAATTCTCTCTAATTATAGACTTCAACACTGCAAAGACCTGTTATTTTGTAAGTGTGGGTAAACCCTCTACCTACTCAGACTACAACCATTCTATAACTTACCAGATAGGCTTTAAGAGTCTGTGGCTAAAAAAAAAAAATCCATCACCCTGTGACCAGCCTGACAAGCAGCTTCACAAAAAGCTTAGCAAAGTTTGTCTTTAGAAAACAGAAATGCAGTAGAGACCACTATTCAAAGCATTTCTAGGTTAGTGTGTTGGAATGCTAAAAATACGAGTAATACCATTGAAGAATGATGTAATGCAAGAGAGTGCTTCTGCACAGCTCTCTTTCTGTTCCCACGGTCAGTGACCAATCATAGAGATTACTACACTCAGGTGTGACTCTTGACTAGCTCTGGTGATATAACTTTTTTTTTTAAAGTATCAATAAAGTATTCACTAGGCATTTGACACAAGAAAAGTTTCAAGCATAAAGAAGAGCTCTTACATCATTCCAGTCTTCAGTTTGACCCTTAGCTTGAAACACTGATGAGATGATGGAACCATTTTATTTTAATGCCTTAAGATAGGTTAAACCAACTTTTTTCATGATGACATGATGCTCACAAAACCAGTTTGTTCTTGAAGGGTCTTCATATAGCCTTGTAACAAGAAAACCTGCAAATATGCTTCCTATTTCTATAATCTGCACAATTCCATTTAAAAAAAAATTTATTTTAAATTCAAATGCAAAATGAGGGGAAGAAAGAGAACATTTCTATGCACACAGCAGACCATAAAATGAGGATTCAATATAAAACCATGAATTTCCATTTCAGAATGTTCACTTTTTTTTTTAAACATGAAAATTTTTTACTATGACAAAGGCAACATACAATTTTTATGATCTCGGTCTTTCCTTCTCAAGCCTTTGTACAAGGCCAGAAGAGAAACATTTGCAACTTTTACAACCTTGAATTGGACTCCAGGAATATCACCAACAGCATGACCTTTTCGACTAAATCCAGCAACCAAAACTTCATCATTTTCCTCAATAAAGTTCAAGCAGCCATCATTGGGAACACAGGCAGTGATGTTTTTTCCATTCTTAATTAGCTGGACTCACACACACTTCCTGATGGCAGAATTGGGCTGCTTGGCTTCCACACCAACTTTTTCCAGGACAATCCATTTTGCGTGAGATGCCCCTCCAAATGGGTTGGCCTTCAAGGCAGTGCCCAAATGATCTTTCTTATATTGTTTGTCAGGCCACTTTTGGTCTCTCCTGTGGCTTCAGAGCTTTCTAGCAGTATGAAGACCACGGCACTTACTCATGCTGTCACTGTCTGGGCCGAGAGGCCACTTTTTTTTTTAAAAGCCATATAATAAACTATATCCAAAGGGCTATAAAAATGTGCATACTCTTTGATCCAACAATAGCATTTCTAGGACTGTATCTCAAAGAGATCATACAAATGGGAAAAGGACCCACACGTACAAAAATATTCATAGTAGCTCTTTTTGTGGTGGCAAAGAATTGGAAATTGAGAGGATGCCCATCAGTTGGGGAATGGCTGAGCAAGTTGTGGTATATGAATGTAATGGAATACTATTGGGCTATAAGAAATGATGAACAGGCTGACTTCAGAAAAAGCTGGAAAGACTTATGTGGTCTGATGCTGAGGGAAGTGAGCAGAACCAAGAAAACTTTGTACACAATAACAGCCACGCTGTGCGATGACTAATATTGACAAACTTAACCCTTCCCAGCAATACGAGGATCTAAGACATTTTCAGAGGTCTTGTGATGGAAAATGCTATCCATATCCAAAGAAAGAACCATGGAAGTTGAATTGCTATTTTTTTTCTTTTCTGTTGAGTTTTGTTTCCTCTTTCTGATGGCTGCTCTTATTTGTTCTAATTCTTCCTCACAACATGACTAATGTGAAAATATGTTTAATAGGAATGTATATGTATAGTCTATATCAGATTGCGAGCTGTTTTGGGAAGGGAGTAGGAGAGGGAACGGGAGAAAAATTAAAAACTCAAAAGCTTATGGAAGTGACAGTTGATAAATCAAAATAAATTAAGAAAAAAAAAAGAAAAGCTATTTAATAAATGCTGTACATTGTTTTAAAAGCTACCCTGCTTTTCTGTGCTTCCTTCTAAGTTTTCCTTTTTATTCTGCTGTGCACTTTTAATTTTTTTCTCCCTCTCTCCCCATTCCACCCACCCTAGAGAAGGCTACAATTAAATGTGAATATATACATATATGTAAAACCATACTACAGGTTCAGCCAGGAGCCAGTATGGCAAAGTAAGAAGTAAGTCTCTTTCACCCTCCCTTATTAACCTCTTAAAGCTCAGAAAATATAGCCCCATGAAAAATCCTGGAACAGCTGAACCAGCAGAAAGATGAGAAGTTTGTAGCTTGAGGAATATAGTGGACAAATTTCAAAATTACCAGGTCAAAGAGAAAATAATAAAATAAAATAAAAAATAATTTAAAAAAAATTAAGCAGCCAGAAAGAAACAACTTAAGCTACAAGTCCAGTAGCCCAGGAAGCTTGAGGGATTAATAGGAAAGGCCCCTCTTGCCCTGGGGGAGGGGGAGCAATACAGAATGGGAGATGTCTCAGCAAGCTAGAGGAAAGCCCCACCTCAGCATACCAGGGGGAAATCCTGAACCCCTGGTGGTGGAGCAGGCAAGCATCAACACCAGGACCCCTGAGTGCCTCAGTATGGGCAGAGGAACCAGTGGAAATCGGCTTGGAAAACCACCATGTGCCACGGCATTCTCCAGCAGCCAAGTCTCCCAGTGCCTTAGCAAAACTCTGGGAAGCACAACTGCAAGAGGCAAAGCCCCAAACACAGAAACATCCTGCAGCAGCAAAACATCCATCTGCATGGAGCCAAAGAAAGCTAAAGGCCCAGGTGAGCAGGCAGTCTCCAAGGGCCAGACTCCCCAGCCCTATCCCTAGAGCTCCAGTGTGCTGATTCCAGCCCAACACCAGATAAGCTGCCAGAACCCTACAGCCTCCAACTGCCACCATCTGAGGCCCCAGCACACAAAGCCAGTGACCAGGCCCTGGGCTCGCAGCACAACAAGCTTGGGTCAGTGCCCCCTGCTCCCCAGCGAAGGAGAGCTGAATTTTTTTAAAGGCCAGGAAATAAGTAAACACCATGTACAAAAAGAAAGATATCATAAAATGCTTATTATGGACAGTGAAGATCAAGGAAGAAATTCTGAAGAGGACAACACTGTCAACCAACCCACATCTCTTTTTTTTTTTTTAAACAAACCCATATCTGAAACTCAAAAGGAAATATGAACTAGTCTGAAGCCCAAAAAGCCTTCTTGGAAGAGCTCAAGAAGGATTTTAAAAGTCAAATAAGAGAGGTAAAAGAAAAATTGGGAAAAGATATGAGAAGTATGCAAGAGAGAGTCAATAGCTTGGAAAAGGAAGGACAAACATTAACTGTAGAAAACAAGTCCTTAAAAAAAATACAATTGGCCAAATGTTGAAAAGGAGACAAAAAACTCATTGCGGAGAATTCCTTAAAAAATAAAATGGGCAAAATGGAAAAGAAGGTTCAAAATCTAATGGAAGAAAACAATTTGTTAAAAATTAGAATTGGGGGGCAGCTAGGTGGCGCAGTGGATAGAGCCCCGGCCCTGGAGTCAGGAGGACCTGAGTTCAAATCCGGCCTTAGACACATAATACTTCCTAGCTGTGTGGCTCTGGGCAGGTCACCTAACACCACTTGCCTCACTTAAAAAAAAAATTAGAATTGGGCAAATGGAAGCTAATGATTATATGAGACAGGAAGAATCGGTCAAACAGAAACAAAAGAATGAAAAAATAGATGAAAACATAAACTACCTCACTGGTAAAACAACTGACCTGAAAACTAGGGGCAGGAGAGACAATTTAAAAATTATTAGTCTACCTGAAAATCATGACGAAAAAAAGAGCCTGGACAGCATCTTTCAGGAAATCATCAAGGAAAACTGCCCTGAGGTCCTAGAACCAGAAGGTAAAATAGCCATAGAAAGAATCCATCTCTCACCTCCTGAAAGAGATCCCAAACTGAAAACACCAAGGAATATAGCAGTCAAATTTCAAAATTACCAGGTCAAAGAGAAAATACTGCAAGCAGCCAGAAAGAAACAATTTAAATATGGAACCACAATTAGGATTACACAGAACCTTGCAGCTTCTACATTAAAAGACTGTAGGGCATGGAATATAATATTCCATAAGGAAAAGGAGCTTGGAATACAACCCAGGATCAACTACCCAGTGAAAATGAGCATGATCTTTCAGAAGAGATGGACACTCAACGAAATAGGGGACTTCCAAACCTTCCTGATAAAAAGACCAGAGCTCAACAGAAAATTAGATCTTCAAATACAAGACTCAAGAGAGACATAAAAAGGTAAACAGGACAGAAAAAACAACATGTTATTAATAAGGGCAAACTGTTTACATCCCTACAAGGGAAGATGACACATGTAAGTCTTGAGAACTGTATTGTTATTACACCATATTAAAGGGGTATACCCAGAGGGGGTGGGTATAAGTTGACTTAGATGGAAATGATTTAAAAAAATCTAATCAAGTGGGTTAAATGGATCTAAGTAAGTGGATTAATCTGATCTAACTAAGGGATTGTACTGGGAGAAAAGGAAAAGAGGCAGACAAGGGTAAATTACAGTTTCAGGAAAAAAGCACAAAACCTATTAAAGTAGAGGGAAAGAAAGGAGGGAGATGAGCATTGTTTGAACCTTACTCTCACATCAGATTTGCCTCAAGGAGGGAATAACATAATCAGTTAGGTACAGAAATCTAGCTTGCCCTATAGGCAGTAAGACAGAAAAGGGGAAAGAAAAGCGAAGGGGCTAACAGAACAGAGGCAGGTGGGTGAGGGAGGTGGTGGTCAAAAGCAAAACACTAGTGAGAAAAGAGAGGGAGAAAGGAGAAAGAACAGCATAAATAGGGGGGAAATATAGGATAGAAAGAATGACACAGATAGTAATCATAACTGTGAATGTGAATGGGATGAACTCTTCTATAAAACATAAGCAGTTAGCAGAATGGATTAAAAATCATAATCCTAGAATATGTTGTTTACAGGAAACACATCTGAAACAGAGGGGCACACACAAGGTAAAAGTAAAAGGCTGGAGTAGAATATATTATGCTTCAGCTGAAGTAAAAAAAATCAGGGGTAGCAATCCTGATCTCAGACAAAGCAAAAGCAAAAATAGATCTTATCTATAAGAGATAAGGAAGGAAACTACATCCTGCTAAAAATAATCATAGACAATGAAGTAATACCACTACCAAACATATATGCACCAAATGGTATAGCATCCAAATTCTCAAAGTTCAGGGAGTTACAGGAAAAAATAGACAGCAAAACTGTGCTAGTGGGGGACCTCAACTTCCCCCTCTCTGAAGTAGATAAATCTAACCACAAAATAAACAAGAAAGAAGTTAAGGAGATGAACAGAATATTAGAAAAGTTAGGTATGGTAGACCTCTGGGGAACACTGAGTGGGGAAAGGAAGGAATATACTTTTTTCTTAGCGGTACGTGGCACACACACATAAAACTGACCTCACAATCCAATACAGAAAGGCAGAAATATTAAATGCATCCTTTTCTGATCATGATGCAATAAAAATTATATGTAATAAAGGGCCACAAAAAGACTAAAAAATAATTGGAAACTAAATAATCTAATCCTAAAAAATACATGGGTCAACAACAAATCATAGACAACTGTAACTCTTAAGAACTATTGTTATTCTATGCCCAAAGGGCTACAAAATGTGAATACCCTTTGATCCAGCAATAGCATTTCTAGAGCAATATCCCAAAAAGATCAAACAGATGGGAAAAGGACCCACATGTACAAAAATATTCATAGCAGCTCTTTTTGCGGTGCAAAGAATTGGAAATTGAGAGGATGCCCATCCACTGGGGAATGACTGAGCAAGTTGTGGTATATGAATGTAATGGAATACTATTGTGCTATAAGAAAGATGAACAGGCTGACTTCAGAAAAACCTGGAAAGACTTATATGGTCTGATGCTGAGTGAAGTGAGCAGAACCAAGAGGTCTTTGTACACAATAACAGCCATGTTATGTGATGACTAATATTGTTATACTGAACCCTTCTCAGCATAACAAGGATCTAAGACGTCTCCAGAGGCCTCGGGATGGAAAGTGCTGTCCACATCCAAAGAAAGAACTACGGAAGTCGAATCGCTATCACTTATTTTTACCTTCTGTTGAGTTTTGTTTCATCTTTCAGTTGGTTCCTCCTATTGGTTTTAATTTTTACTTACAACTTCACTAATGTGAAAATATGTTTAATAGGAATGTAAATGTAAAGCCTATATCAGATTGTGTGCCATCTTGGGGAGGGTGGCGGGGAGGAAGGGGGAGAAAATGTTAAACTCAAAAGCATATGGAAGTGATTGTTGATAAATCAAAATAAATTAATAAAAAAATAAAAGAAATAAAATAAAATAAAAAATAAGAACTATTGTTATTACACCATGTTAAAGAGGTATACATAGAGGGGGTGGGTGTAAGTTGACTCTGATGTAATGATAAAAAAAATTTAATCAAGTGGGTTAAATGATCTAAGTAAGTGGATTAATCTGATCTAACTAATGGATTGTACTGGGATAAAAGGAAAGGAGGAGGCAGACGGGTAAATTACATTACAGGAAAAGGTACAAAAACCTATTAAAGTAGAGGGAAAGAAGGGAGGGAGATGAACATTGTTTGAACCTTACTCTCATCAGATTTGGCTCAAGGAGGGAATAACAATCAGTTAGGTATAGAAATCTAACTTGCCCTATAGGCAGTAGGAGGGAAAAGGGGAAAGAAAAGGGAGGGGAGACAGAAAGGAGGGAAGAAGTAGTAAGGGTAAAGGGGAAGAAAAGGGAGGGGGCTAATAGAAGGGAGCCGGGACTGAGGGAGGCAGTGGTCAAAAAAACAGATACTATACACACTTCTATTTATGAGTTCTTTCTCTGGGGGTGGCTAACATCTTCCTTCATAGGTCTAAGACTTTCTATATTTTCTAAAATCAATCATGTCATCATTTCTTGTAGTGAAGTAGCATTCTATCACAATCATAAAACACAACTTTTTAGCCATTCCCCAATTGAAAGGCACCTGTCATTTTAGCCTATCTGATAGGTGTGAGATGAGATCTCAAAGTTGTTTTAATTTGCATTCTTCTCATCAATAATGATTTTGAGAATTTTTTCAAGGAAAAACTGCTAGTTCATATTCTTTGACCATTTATTAATTGGGGAATGACTTATAGTTGTATAAATTTGAGACCTTTATCCGAAAGATTGTCTGAAAATTTTAGAATGGTAATGTGTTCCATGTTCTTCCAATTTTCTTGTAATATCTCCCTTCATATCTAGGTCATGCATCCATTTTTACCATATCCATTTTACATGGCTTCCCTTTGACTTAATAAAAGGATTTGTTCTCTAAAATTTGGACACAGTCAAAAGGCTGCACCTAAGGACCTAGAAGGCCACAGGTTCCCTACCCCTAGTTTAAAGTATTGGTCTACACCCAATTTCTGCCATAATGCTTTCCAGCTTTCCCAATAATTTTTACCAAATAATAAATTCTCATCTCCAAGACTTAAATTCTTCAATTTGTGAAATATAAGGTTACTATAATCCTTTACTAATATGTATTATATGTCTATTCTGTTCCAAGAATCTACCTTCTATTTATAGCCAGTACAGATAATTTTGACAATTACCATCTTATAATACAGTTTAATATCTGCTAAACCTCCTTCCTTTACATTTTTTCATTAGTTTCTTTGAAATTCTTGACCTTTTGTGAATTTTGTTATTATTTTTTTCTAACTTGCCAAAATAATTTTTTTTAGTAATTTAATTGGGATAGCATTGAATTAGATAAATTTGTCCTTTTTACTATATTGGTTTTGCCTACCCATGAAAAATTAATATTTTTCAATTATTCAAATCTGTCCTTATTTGCATAAACAGTGTTTTCTAATAACGTTCATATAGTTCCTAGGTCTGTTTTGGCAGGCATACTCTCAGGTATTTTATACTGTCTGCAGTTATTTTAAATGGATCCTCTTGCTGTCTCTTCTTGCAGGGTTTTGTTGGCAATATATAAAAATGCTGATGATTAATGTGGTTTTATTTTACATCTTACTACTTTGCTAAATTTTTTTATTGTTTCAACTAATTTTTTCAGTTGAATCTCTAGAATTTTCCAAGTATATTATTATATCATCTGCAAAAAGAGATAGTTTATTACTTCCTCTCCCATTCAGATTTCAATTTCTCTTTTCCCCTCTTATTGCTATTGCTAGCATTTATAAAACAATACCAAATAATACTGGTGACACATAGTGTAGTTTCCCTGTTTATCTCTTTTAACTGTGACTATTTGAGCTTTAACTCTGAGATCATGATTGTTACCCCTGCATTTTTTTCATCACCTGAAGCAGAAGAAATTCTATTCTAGCCCTTTATTTTAACTGTATGTATCTCTCATTTTTAGTTATGTTTCTTGTAAACAACATCTCCTTAAACTCTGATTTTTAATCTATTCTGCCCTATGTTTCTGTTTTGTGGATAAATTCATCCCATTCACATTCAAAGTTGTAATGACTAGTCCTCTAATCCTAGTTCTTAGTTTTCTCATCCCTCTCCCTCTCCACCCCTTTAAGAGTCCCTCTCCTATCTTCTCCTTACCTCCCCATCCTCCACCTTAATGTACCCACCCTTCTAAAAGTACCTCTTTTATCCTGTCTCCTTGTTCTCATTTCTTTTATCCACATTTTAGAGGTAAAGAAAAACTAAGGCTAAGAAGATTTAAGCTGGGGAAAAGGAAGAAAAGCATAAGCATTTATGTAATGCCTACTCTGTACTAGACACTGTGCTAAGTGCTTTTTTTTTAAAGCAAATATCTCATTTGTTTCTCAACAATTCCATAAAGTAGGTGCTATTATTATCCCCATTTTACTGATGAGGAAACTGAGGCAAACAGGACTTGCAGAGCCACATAGTATCTGAGGCTAGACTTTTTATTTATTTATTTCCTTTTATCTATCTATCTATCTATCTATCTATCTATCTATCCATCTATTTATTTATTTATTTTCTGAGGCTAGATTTTAATCAAGTCTTTCTGACTCCAGACCTGGTGCTCAATCTACAGCACTACCACCTGCCTCTATAAGTTAAGTGACTCACCCTAAGTGAAGTGACTTGCTGAGGGTGTACACAGATGTTATTTGTCTGAGAGTTGAGTCAGGCAGTTCCTAGCCTACCTACATGTCCCTTAAAGAACTTAAAATTTCCTTTGCTTTAATTCTTTGCACATCAAGTACTCTTCAACTTGGGAGAACAATTAAATTAACCCACTAGAGAGGATTATCCTGTTCAGAAAAGCAGTCTGGTTATCAGGACAATTATGTCCCCTACTGCAATAAATTTGGTATTGGGGTTTATGTCATTCTGTTGTGAGTCTGGCTAATGTTTTCTGTCCTTCCCTTCCCTACCCTTCTCCCCAACTTCAGCAGCCCAAGCTAAACCGGTAAGATTGTTAGCAGATGTTCCAGCACCAGACTTTGGAATGCAGCGATCCCATCAAAGTAGGGGAAGCTTAGAGTTGCAAGAGACCTCAGCAATCGTCTCATTCAATTCAGACCCTAACAGGAATCCCTTCTACATCATACCTGACAAGTAGTCATCTAAGCTTTGGAAGATTTTTATACCCTTCTCGATGTATATGTTGTTCGCCCTTTAACCCAGATCTGATGAGAATAAGGTTCCAGCACTAGTAGCCCTCTACCCCTATCTGCTTCCTTTGTATCAGTTCTTCTTTTCACCTCATTTGTATGAGACAATTGCTTTTTTTACCTTTTCCTACCCAATTTTATTTTTCAGAATCACCCCATCATTCTCAGCTTAGCTCCAACCTTTCTTTCAAACTACCCAAGTAACTGATGACAGTCTTAAGAATGCTGACATTTTCACATATAAGAAGTAAACCGTTTGACCTTGCTGAGTGCCTTATAATTAATCTTTAATGCTTACCATATATTTCTCCTGGATCTTGTATGTCAAATTTTCCACTCAGTTCTGGTCTTTTTGTCAAAAATACCTGAATGTCTTTCAGTTTGTTATATTGATTTTTTTCTCATTCAGGATTATACTCAACTTTTCTGGATAAGTTACTTTTGTTGCAATCCCAGCTCTTTTGCTCTTTGAAATAGAATACTTATGGTCTTTTAATATAGAAGTTTCTAGGTCTTGTGTAATCCTCATCGGAGCCCCACAGTATTTAATTTTTTTTTTCTTGTTGCTTGTAATATTTTCTCCTTAACCTGAAACTTGGCTATGATACTCCTCCAAGTTTTCAAACTAGGATCTCCTACAGATGGTGACTAGTAGATTTACTTTCTATTTCTATTTTACCCTCTTATTCTAGAACTTCAGGGCAATTTTCCTTAATAATCTTTTGTAACATTGTATCAAGATTCTTTTTTTTTAATCATAACTTTCAAGTGGTCCAACAATTCTTATATTTTCTCTCCTTGATCTGTTCTTCAAATCAGTAGTTTTTCTAAATGAGATGTTTCATATTCTCTTCTAGTTTTCATTCTTTTGATTTTGTTTTTATTATTTCTTTTGTCTTACTATGTCATTAGCTTCCCCTTGCTCAATTCCAGCTTTCAAGGAGTTATTTTCTTCCTTAAATTTTTGGATTTCTTTTTCAATTTGATTGACTTTCTTCTGATCATTTTCCTGATCTTTTTGGATTGCTTTTATTTATTTTTCTAATTTTTCTTCAATTTCTCTTATTTGATTTTTCAAAGTCCTTTTTAAGTTCTTCCAAGAACTCTTCTGGGCTTGTAACCATTTGATGTTTCTCTTTGAGGTAGGAGTGGCTATTTTTACTCCACTCTCTTTCTCTGAATATGAACCCAGATCTTCTCTATCACCATAGTAGCTGTCTATGGTTGGGTTCTTTCTTCTTTGTTCATATATTTTTACTTATTTATATTGTTTATTACTAAATATTATTTATTAAACTATTTTTTATTTCATTTTATTTTTAGCAGCTTGTTATTATAATCAAGGTCTAGTTCTACAGTGTAGGTAATGGTGCTACCCCGACCCCAGGGGGCCCAATCTCAGGTACTCTTTTCCATCCCTAAGCCATGACTAGGGCCCCAGCCATGCTGTCCTTCTGAAGGCTGTAAACTTCTGCTCTCCCCTCTGGCAAGTACCCACAGCCAGCAGAGTCCCTGCACTCAAGCTGAGGACCTTCTCTCTCTCTCTCTCTTTTTTTTTTTGGCTAGGCAATGGGGGTTCAGTGACTTGCTTAGGGTCACACAGCTAGCTAGTAAGTATCAAGTGTCTGAGGCTGGATTTGAACTCAGGTCCTCCTGACTTCAAGGCAAGAGCTCTATCCACTGCAGCCACCTAGCTGCCCCTTAGTTATCACTTTTAAATAACAATCCTCTCACTCCCACCTCATATATGCACAACAGAAGTCTTCATTATAACTAAGAAAAAGAAATTAACAAAATCAGTCAACACACTGACCACACCTGACAAAGTATATACCTTTGCCTACCTACAGACTATCACTTCTGTATCAAGAAGATGATGATGATGATGATGATAATAATAATAGCTAACATTTATATAGCGTGTACTATGTGCCAGGCACTGTGCTAAGCTTACAATTATTATCCCATTTGATCCTCACAACAACCCTGGGGAGTGGGTGCTATTATTACCTGCATTTTATAGATAAGGAAACTGAGGCAAATGAGGTTAAGTGACTCGCCCAGAGTCACAAATCTATTAAGTGTCTAGGACCAAATCTGACTTCAGTACTTCCTAATTTTAGGCCTGGCACTCTAGCCAACGCACCCTCTATTGTAGACCTGCACAACTTGGCAGTAGGTAGGGGCCAAAATTAAAAAAGGCTAAACTTCTTTGAGCCACAGATAGGTTAGACTAGAGACAGACATGTGACAAACCGGACAGTGTGCAGTGGCAACCCTACATTTTTTGTGGGCCTGCCTGAAATCCTTTGGCGGCCACAAGTGACCCAGAGGATGTATGTTGTGGAGGCTTGCACTCTTGGCTCTTTGGAAGCAATGCATTTTATTTTGTTTTGATGCTTTTTGGTGTTGTTTTCATTTACATTATTGTAGTCATTTTGTATATGGTTCTCCTAGTCCTCTCTCATCTTAAAAATGTTTTTAATTCAGTGCAGTTTAACTTAATTAGAAGGAAAATCATTTTGACAGAACAAATCTCAAAAACAAAAGCAATTTATGTTTGCCTTTTTCCTGATTGTAGTAAGCTCTGTCAGAAAATATTCACTCATCTTGCTACTAATTTCCACCTCCTTTCCAACACTCAGTGGGATGTGAGAGGCATTAAGACATCAAGTTGGTATTATGCTGTGAATGAATGGCCATTTGGCAGAGGAGAGAGGCTGGTCTTGGAAATTCCAGTCCTAGCTTGGATACATACTAGCTATGTGACTATGGAATGATCTAACAACCTCTCAGTACCTAGGCAACTCTAAAGTTATAATAATATTTCATTGTATTCTGCAACAATATCCTATTATATTTAAATACCACAATTTGTTCAGCCATTTCTCAATGGATTGGACCCAATTTCCTTCTAATTCTTTGCTACTACAAAATAAGATGCCATAAATATTTTTGCATATATACCACATGTCTAGTAATGATATCCATGAGACAAACAATTTATATGGTTTAGTGATTCTATTAGTATAGTTCCAACACATTTTCTAGATTTTTGACAAACTACAGAAATTCAGTGACAACAACAGATACTGCAGGTAGCCTGCAAGAAAATATTAAATATCAAGGATAACTGATCGATTTATGAAGGACTTCTTGTTTAGGAGAAACTAAGGAAGAAGTGGAACACAGTACTGCTGAAAGCAAAGCAGAGTGGAGTTTGTACCCCAAAGTAACACATCCTACAAAATTTAGCTTAATCATCAACGAAAAAAAAAAGGCTTTCAGCAAAAGATAAAAACTTTAAGACATTTCTTCAGAAGAAAACAAGTGAGCAGAACATGTATTAGGAAAAACCATCAAACAAAATACATAATAAGAAAGGGATACAAATATTATTAATAGGAAAAGATTAAGCAGTGGAAGAATGAATTCCTGCCTCTAAACCTTGACAAGCAATCGGTTCATGACAATATAAAAAAAAAATTGCAACCTTTGAGGTCCACTGAGACATAACCCCTATAGGTATAATTCAAAAGGAATTAAGAGAATACTAAGGAGAGAACTGAATTAATATTTTGTGGACCAGAATCCAGACTCCCTCATAGTATAAGAGATATTTATAGTAAAAAAGAAGGGGGAGGGAAGGGATCTAAGGTCACAAGGAGAAGGCTGAGGGTGGTGTTATTTGTTTGTTTTGCTTTATTTTCTTGGTTTCTCAATCTGCCTGGGGGGCCCTGGGAGAACAAGGTAAGAACATTAGTAGAGAAGTACCTAAGAAGGGGATAACCAAATGGCTCTTACCCCCTGGAGAGAAATCATTCCCCAGATTTCACAGCCAACATGCAGGGGCCTTGAAATGGGTTGCAATCAGGAATAGTGTGCACTTCATTAGGTATTCTCCCTTACTTTTCAAAACTGACCTCTATTCCAAGGTAGCAGGGATTCCTATGAGTAATCCTAATTTCTGGGAGGACCTAGTGCTAAGGGAGGGTGGAAGAAGCATAAATTCACAGGGATGATTAACTGTCCCGAGAATAAACAGATGGTGAGTAAAAGGGCTTGTAGTTTGATAGGCATCCCTGAGTCTGGACAGGAGGGAGCTCTTTCCACCATACCCTATTGCTTCCTCCATTTCTTAATATTTCTGAGAATTTGGCTCCTCAGAGAAAGATCCTTAAAAAAAATTGCAGTTGGAAAGCAAAAGAGAGAGATCTATAATTGCACTAACAGGCGGGGTGTTCAGGTGAGAGCAATGCTTTTGTTTTCCACAAGTTCCACCTTCTATAAGGAATACAGAGAGAATAAAGCAGAATATTCCAAGCACAAAGGCCCACAAATAAGAGATTAGTAGAAGGGGAAAAGAGTAAAGATAAGAAAAAAAAATTTTCTTAGAAAAAGATACACAGAATTTGGTTTGGAGCACTATTTCACACTGTATACCAAGATAAGGTCCAAATGGGAATTTGACTTAGACATAAAAGGTACAACAATAAGCAAATTAGAAGAACAAGAAGAAATTACCTTTCAGATTGCTAAATGGTGGAAGAATACAAGATTTTGACCAAAGGATAAAGAGCATCAAAGAAGTTAATGTGAATAATTTTGATTGCATTAAATTGAAAAGGTTTTGCACAAGTCCAACGCAGTTAAACTTAGAAGAGAAACAGGTCACTGGAAAAAAACAAAACTTAAACAAGAAATTGGTATCTTAGATTATTCTCAGAAAGAGGAATGAAATCGGGCTCAAATAATTTACCAAAGGAAATAACTCCTGGTCCAGACAGAATTCACTCATAAATCAAACAATTAAAGAGAAGTTAATACTTTTGTTACAAAAGCTATTCCCTATTAAGAGAGGGAAGATGCTTTATTAAACTCGGCCCTGACACAAGCACAACAGCCCCAAAAGAGAACCCACGAAGCCCACTAAGAGGCAATAGCTATTTTCTTGTGGGCAGGCTAGCAACCAATCAGATAGGTTTGAGAATAATCAGCATATAAATGGTAATTAAATCCATGGAAGATGAATGAGATTATCAAGTGAAGTAGAATAGAGAAGAAAAGAGGTTCCAAGACAGAATTCCATGAGAAGCTTCTATTGTATACTCTGACTTTGTGTTGGAAAAGAGGATAAACATGTTAATAAAGGAATCATAAGCAAAAAACACAGATCTAAAAGGAGACTGAAAAAACGACATCTTCAATAACAGGTGAATCTATAAACCAATCAACGAAACAATAATTGAAAAAAGATAACAATGACAAAGCACATACCAAAATTACAGGATACAGATAAAATAGCCCTGAGATCCCAATTCAATACATATCATAGATCTTGAGCTGGCAGGGACTTCAGAAGTCATCTAATCTAACGCACTTATCACACAGATAAGACAAACAGGCTATGAGTGCTGAAATAACGTGCATATGATGACATAGGTAGGAAGTGACAAGGCCATGATTCAAACCATAATCCTCTGTCTCCAGTGTTATTTCCATTATAGTGTATCATTGAATACAAATTGATAAATGTGAAAACAAGGACTAATGAACTGAGTGTACATTTATGGAAACCTAGAAACATCAACAAAGCCACCAAGAAAATAGGAAAATCAAGGGGAAAATGTACAAATGTTAAAAATAAAAGAATATTGAACCCTTCTAAAAATTAGATTACAAAAAGACATCAACTATATACTGGGGAATAGCTCTTATTCTTATTGATCTTAATCAGTGCTTTGTATATCTTGGCTATGAGATGTTTGCCGTAGCCTTTGACACGGTCGGACACCCTCTTCCTCTCGATACTCTTTTCCCTCTAGGTTTCCATGATACTTCTCTATCCTCATTCACCTCTCTCTGTCACCCTCCATATCCAATCTGTTGCCATCGATTGGACTTTTTTGGGCAAAGTTCCAAGTTGCTTTCCAGTACAACCATATCAATTCACAGCTCTTTTGACAGTATATTAGCACGCTTATTTTCCCTCAGCCCCTCCCACAAGTGTCATTTTCTTTTCTGTCATCTTTGCCAATCTAATGAGTATAAGATAAAAACTCAGAGTTGCTTTAATTTGCATTTCTCTAATTACTAGTGTTTTGGAGTATTTTTTCACATGGTTATTAAGAGCTTGGATGTCTTCCATTGAAAACTGATACCCAAATGAAAGTAAACTGAACCGGTAAACTCAAGGGAACTGATTTTCTTGAAAAGACTAAACAAAATCTATACATCATTAGCTCATGAGAGAAAAAGAGAAACAGAAAAGGGACATGGTAAAATTCACAATGAGTCATGGGCAGCCTGGTAAGTCTATGTATTCCTCAGAATAAATTTTTTAAAATGTATAAAATAAATACATTAGATTACAAAAGAAACCAACTACATACTGGGGAATAGCTCTTATTCTTACAGATTTTAATCAGTTCTCTTTATCTCTTGGCTATGAGACATTTGCTATAGCCTATGACAACACAGTGGAGCACCCTCTTCTCCTTGATATGCTTTCCCCTCTAAGTATCCATGATACTTCTCTATCCTCATTCTCCTTCCTCTCTTTGTCACTCTCCATATCCAAATGCCATCTATTTTACCTTTGTTGATTTTACCTTTGAAACAAATATTTTTATACACATGAGTCTTTTTCTTCTTTCTTTGCTCTCTTTGGGGGTACAGACTTAGTAGTGTCATCTCTGGATCAAAGGACATATACACTTTATTGAACTTTTTGGGAAAAGTTCCAAGTTGCTTTCCAGAATGACCATATCAATTCACAGCTCCCCTGACAATATGTTAGCATGCCTATTTTCCCTCAGACCCTCCAAAAATTTTCATTTTCTTTTGTCATCTTTGCCAATCTAATTAGTATAAGGTAGAAACTCATAGAGTTGCTTTAATTTGCACTTTTCTAATTAATAGTGTTTCAGAGCATTTTTTCATATGGTTGTTGAGAGCTTGGATGTTTTTCAATGAAAATTGATACCCAATTGAAGAATGGGTAAAGCATACAGAAAAAACAAAAAACAAACAAAAACTATATTAAACTCTTTCTATGAGAAAAAACTTGACCCTGATACAAGCATAAAAGCCCCAAAAGAGAACAGTCTCACTACTGAATACTGAAGCAAAAAATGTTATACACACAATTATAAACAACTGTCATTCCCCAATAGATAAGTGATCAAACGAAGAACTGCAAATCCCAGCCATATGTTCCAAATTACTAATAAGAAAAATACAAATTAAAACAATTCCAAGGTTTCTTTCACCTTATAGTCAAATGGTTAAAATGATAAAAAAGAGGAATGTGTATTGGAAAGGTTATGGGAAGACAGGTACACTCATGTACAGGTAGAACTGTAAATCCAATTATTTTGGAAAATGATTTTGAATTCTGCAAGCAAAATTAAATAAACCATTCATACCCCTTCACCTAGTGATACCTACCAGACATGAACCCCAGAGATGTTAAAAACAGAAAGTAAGGTATCATGTATGTTAAAATATTCATAGTAGTACTCTTTATGGCAGTAAAATGGAAACACGGTGCTCATCAACTAGGAAAGGGTTGGAAAAAACTGGCCTATGTATGTAATGGAATGTTGTACCATAAAAAACAATAAATGTGAAGAACTCAAAGAAGCTTGAGATTGATGTAGAGTTAAGCACAACAACGTGTACAGTAACAACAATAATGTAAATCCTTTGGTTTGTTTTTTGAAGGTAATTGGGGTCAAGTGACTTGCCCAGGGTCACACAGCTATTAAGTGTCTGAGGCCGGATATGAACTCAGGTCCTCTTGACTCCAGGGCAGGTAGGTGCTCTATCCACTGCTGCCCCTATAGCTAGCTGCCCCAATAATGTAAATCAAAACAGTGTGAAAGGCAACATAGGATCAGAAATTTGGAGCTACAAGGGACCTCTGAGGTCATTTAATTCCACTCCCTCATTTCACAGCTGAGGATACTGGAGGCCAAGAGATTAAATGATTTTTCTCAAGGTCACACAGATAGTATCAGAGACTCAATTTAAATCCATGTCCTTTAACTCCAAACTCAATACTCTTTTTTTTTTTTGGTTTACCCAATGGGGTTAAGTGACTTGGCCAGGGTCATACAGCTAGTAAGAATTATGTGTCTGAGGCCGGATTTGAACTCAGGTCCTCCTGACTCCAGGGCCGGTGCTCCATGCACTGTGCCACCTAGCTGCCCCCCCAATACTCTTTCTGCCCTACTATACAAGCTTAATTAGCTGTAATGGGCAATTCTGGTTTATCAGAACAGCCAATGAAACACATTTCTTTCCTCCTGCTAGAGCCAAGAGTATACACTATCAGACTCGTTACTCAGAGCCCCTTCTAGCTGCTCACTAGATTCCTGCCCCAGCCTCAATTACTGAATGGGCCTGACTACAACCATATTCAATGATCAGAATAAGACAAACTACTTTCCTAAGTAAAATTCTTTTATCAAAACCAGAGGACCCAACAGATAGGTAAGAACAGCTCATCAGCTTTTTCGCATAAGCCATAGTAAAACATTCTCCTACCTCCCAAATCACAGGCAGAGCGAAATCTTGACAGATCAAAAGCTGTTGCCACACCCCTTGCAGTCAGCTTCATAATGCTATGCATGGCATTCATGAAACGCAGTTTTGTCTCCATGCTGTGATAATATGAATCCTGAAAATAACACCATGTCCTGAGAAAAGACACTATTCAGACGCGCGACAGACACATTTGCATCTCATTCTATATTTCTTCCAAAAGAAGGTCAAGGTCCAGGTTTAAATCCTGCATGAACCAGGTATCTTCTCTTTATCAGTTCCACAGGTACTGCCTACACCTGGAACTAAGCCAGCTATCTCCCAAAACATGCCATTGGTCAAAAAGGGAATCATGTTTGAGTGAATGAATGAGTGAACGTAAAACTAACCCTATAATCAGAAAAAGAAGTCAGAGGCTATTTGCTTGCTGTTCAGTCATGCCTGACTCTTCATAAGCCCATGTGGGGTTTTCTTGGCAGAGATACTGGAGTGGTTTGCCACTTTCTCCAGCTCATTTTATAGAAACACGTAAACTGGGTTAAATGACTCCACAGGGTCACACAGCTAGTGAGTGCCTGAGACCAGACCTGAACTCAGGAAACTGATTCTTCCTGACTCCAGGCCCAGCACTCTATCCACTGTACCACCTGACTGCCCAAGATATTTCCTATTTATCTTCAAAATAGAAAAACAAGATATGCCATTTATGTTTTATACTGTCCATAAAGTACTAGAACACTGGCATGGTGCAGTAGCATTGTTAATTTGGGTACTTGGTAAAATGGAAAGAATGACAGATTTGTGCTCAAAGCACGTGGATTCACGTTGTAGCTCTGTCACTTACTACATGTGTGACTTTTGGCAAATCATTTAACGTTTTGGATTTCTCTTTTCTCTTCTCTTATATACTGGGTCTTTGTATCTCATCCAGGCTGGAAGTGCAGGGGTCTGATCAGCATGGAAGTTTTAAATTGCTCTGTTTTTCCAACCTGGGCCAGTTCACCCTTCTTTAGGTAAACTGATGCTTCACCCTCTTCCACTCCTGAGAATTCACCACATTGTAGCCTGGCTAGTACAGATGTCTGCTTGGCTTTAGTGCAACTGCAACTTATATAACACTCAAGCTCAAATGATCCACCAGCCTAAGCCTCCACGGTGGCTGGGATTACAAGATTTATAATCATTCACTCCTGAGTGGTTCCCTTTATGATCAGCTGCACATCTGGAACATAGCTGACTCAGTCTCAGGTATAGTCACCATGACTGGCTTTCAGTTTCTTCACCTAGAAAATGATGGAGCTACCACCATTTGAGCTCTTGAAGCCCCTTAAGGCTCTAATTCTACAATCCTGTTCCTCTGGAGAAACAAAAAGGCAATCACTGTCAGTATCTCTTCCTCCCTCCCCCTTCCCTCAGCTGCCTACATATTAATGATTCACTTTTGTACATTAGTAATTTCTCATACTCCTTGCCTAAATCCCCCTCTGGGCTCTATCCACATGTTGTTAAGGCCTAGGGGAAAGAACAAATCAGAAGGGCTCCTCCCAGGTGTATAAGGTTCAATAATTGGACTTTTGCTTTTCAAACTGGATACAAGAAGGCACTGGCCTTTTGTAGGAGGAATAAGGTAAGGTCAAGTAAGGAGTTAGTTCTTCCTCTGCCCAGTTTACAAGCTGAGCCTATGGGACAGTGGAAGTCTATGGGCTTCATAAATGAAATATTTCTATATTCCAAAGTCCACAGATTAAGCTGTAGACTCAAGGTAAACCCCTACAGTTTAACTTGGCTATTACTAAATTATTCATTTAGTGACAGCTACTTCCATGGTCCAGGGGCAAAGTACAAAATCTTAACAGTTCCCAGGCTGTCACAACACTAATGATAAAGTGGCAATCTTCTGGCCAAACCAAATGTTTGGTCCCCTCAGTATATGGGGATGGGTAGGTATTTGGAAATCAATTGATCAGAATTTATTAAGATAATGGCAGGCTGAAATGACTGCTACCAGCAATGTGTCAGTGACGGGCTAGGCACTGGGGATATAGAGATGAAATCTGAATAATCTCTACCCTGAAAGCGACAATTGTACAACAAGTACATACATAAGCAAATAAAAAACAAATATAAAATAATTTTGGGGTAGGAGGATGCAGTACCAATGAATGGGGTAATCAGGAAAAGCTTCTTTTAGAAGGCAGCACTTGGGTCTAGTCTGATAGAGAGCTGGGGATTCTAATAAGCAGAGATGAAAAAAGAAGTGCATTCCAGACATGAGGGACAGCTTGTGCAAAGACCCAGAAGTAGGAAATGGGGTGTTGTTCATAGAGAACATTAAGTTACGCAGGGCAATTTGGCTGGAATGTATGATCCTGATTACGAGTAATATGAAATCAGCCTACAAAGATAGGTTGAAGCCAGATTGTGGATGTCAGACAGAGGAAATTTATTTTATCACAGAAGCTTTTCCTCTAGACACATAGGAGAATAGGAATAACCCTACTAGAAGGAGAACTTAGTCCCATGAATTTTTTTTTTTGGAGGCAACTGGGGTTAAAGGACTTGCCCAGGGTCACGCAGATAGTAAGTGTGTGAGGCCAAATTTAAACTCAGGTCCTCTGACTCCAAGGCCAGAGCTCTATCCACTGTGCCACCTAGCTGCTACACTATGAATCAATTTTATAACCAATGATGTTCCATGGACCACCTATTTCCAGTTCTTCCCCTCTCCTTTCTATTATTCATGTTGCTTATTATTAATACTTTTCCTACAGTGCAGGAATGAAAAGAAAAAGCTGTTTAAAACTCACAGCAAGCATTCTGTTACTTGTTTTTAGAAAAGAGAAAAGGTTTTTCAAATATGTTAGTTTCAAAACTATTCATCAAAATGAAGGTTTGTAGTTATTGATGGATTTCTGTGATCAATACCATGCTTGGCCTTGGTAGAGATGAGAGTCAAGAGGTACATAGTTGGTTTGCATGTTGTCTCCCCCATCAGAATGTGCTACTCCTTGAGTTCAGGGACTTGTTTTTACCTTTCTGTATTCCCACAGCTTAGTACAGTGCCTGACACACAGTAATTTCCTAAGAAATGCTGGCTGGGGGCGGCTAGATAGAGCTCTGGCCTTGGAGTCAGGTGGATCTGAGTTCAAATCCGGCCTCAGACACTTGGCACTTACTAGCTGTGTGACCCGGGCAAGTCACTTAATCCTGACTGCCTCACCCAAAAGCAAAAAAAAAAAAATGCTGGCTGACTTAAATATGCCATGAAAAATCTAGAATTTTAGGTTCTACTGCATCTAGATAGAGGTCATTATTTTTAATCTCATTGCCTTCCTCTCAAGATTATGGATATGAGAACATCTGAACTGCTGATTCATGTTTTATCCCCACCAGGAAGATATAAGCTCCTTGAGGGCACAGACTGTTTCTGGGTCTTTACATCCTTAGCACCTGGCACAATGCCTTAAATTTATTAGAAGCTTAATAAAGGTGCTTAATTAAATTAACAGTTTTTTTCAATCCTGCTAGAGACTCTGTATAATTCCATGACCTTGGGTCTTTTTCAACCACCAAAGTCTTTTAGTAAAAAGTATACAAAACTTGAGATTGGCCACTCTAACATACATTACCTGAAATAGGTCCTGAGTGTTCTTTCCAAAAGCTCGATGGTTCTGATTTGTTCCCTCTTTGACAGCAGATTCCAGATGTGTGAAGAGTGGCCAAACGTGATCGTTAGCATGCATGATATAGCCATGCAGAGAATATTCACTGTCAGACACCAAGTACTTATCAGCCAATTCTGTGTTACTGTAACCTGAAAAATAATGTGGCTGATTTTGTCATTCCTGAACTTAACAACTGAAGCAAACTTTAAATAAGTTTGTTTAGCATTACTTGAAATATTAAATATAACATAGATTATTTTTTATTTTATTTTTTAAAATTAAACAATTTATTAATTTTTGGTTTTCAACGTTCATTTCCATAAGATTTTCAGTTTCAAATTCCCCTCTTCCCCCCTTCTTCCCAAGACAGCATACAATCTGATATAAGCTCTACTTATATGTTCATATTAAGCATGTTTTCACATTAGTCATGATGTAAAGAAGAACTAAAACCAATGGGGGGATCCACAAGAAAGAAGAATCAAAACAAAACAACAAGAGAAAAGGACAGCAAACAGTACATAACATAGACTATTAACACTGATTACTGTCAATGGTGATATCTAGGGTGATGCACCTTGAATTCAATGCAGACAATAAATTGTAAAGCACCAAATACATTTTTTTTTCTGTCTTTACAACTGTTACCTTAAAGTCTTGTAGGTAACATCTGCCTATTTCCCCCAACTGTTGGCAAACAGTCTTTCAGATACTTTTCCTATCTGGCCCCTTTGAGAATATTTCACTTAACATGCCTGAAGCAACTTTTAGACATCCCTCAAATGCTCATGTGTTCTTTTTAAACTTCTGTCCCTACCCATATTGGATCCATGCCTTTTAAGGAAAAATATCATGGGAAGGTATAGGTAGATAAAAGTTTTTGATCTTTTAATCTCCTTCCCAGATTTTGAAGCAGGCTCTGACAGACTTTCAACTGCAAAGATTTCTGGGACCACATCCTATTAGCTCAAGTTACCTTGGTTGGTTTTCTTTAATAACTGAAGTGCTGTGCAGGAATCAAGTAATCTCTCGGTCCCACATACAGATGCACTGATGTGGTCAGCAACATCTTTGGCCTTCAGATGGGCTTTGCCTTTGAGCAGATCAAACACCTTTAGCTTACAGGCTACAAACATTGCCTGTACATTAAAAAGACAAAAGGACTGGTCTTTAAAAAGATATACAGAGGATTTATTTAAAGTAGGGGTTCTAAGATTACATCTTTATTTCAATATAGCTGTTTTCCCTAATAATCCTATGTGTTTCCTTTTAAGCATTTAAACACATTATTTTGAGAAGGGGTTCAGAGGCTTCACCAGGTTGTCAAAGGGGTCATGACACAAAAAAAGTAAAGAAATCCTAATCTAAATGATACTAGAGGTTCCTTCAGGTCTCATGCCTATTAAAAAATACGAGTAAAACCAAAATTTAAGAGACTTACTCTGGTTTTAGGGAAAGGGCTGTTTATTTGATTGGCAGAATAAAGCAATGTAAAATCAAGGTTAGGTCCCATCTAACTAAACTGTCTTCAGCAGATAATACTGGATCTACTCTCTTTCTAGAGTGGGTTTTTCCAAAGAGGTAAAGATTGTCAATGATTACCAAATAGCAAAACTACTCCCACAGGGTGAGATCCAGTTGTTAGATTCAGTGATCTGGTGATGAAATTTTTTTTTTTTTTGGCGAAGCAATTGCAGTTAAGTGGCTTGCCCAGGGTCACACAGCTATTAAGTGTCAAATGTCTGGTCTGAGACTGGCTTTGAACTGAGGTCCTCCTGTCTCCAAGATCAGAGCTCTATCTACTGTGCCACCTAGCTGCCACTCGAAAAATTTTAAAAATCAGGACACTATTGGTTTCCCAGATTCTTTCACTAGACATAAACCCAGTTAATTAAATGAAGATGGATTCCTTTGAATGTAATCCAGTGAAGGGCCAAATACTTCCTTTTATCTTCAATTATTTCTAATCAAGTTAGCAAGATTAGGCATGCTCTGTGATTACCTAAAATACTTTACTAGATATAAAAAAAATTACTGACTTAATAATGCCTCATACAAGTTAAACACAATTGTGCCCCTTTAAAACACTGGGTAGAATGTTTCATATACAATTACAAAAGATAAATTAGGTCTGGTTGGTGACAGTAAAGAAAAATAATAATAAAAAATAAATAAAAATAAATAAATAAAAATAAATAAAACACTAGGTAGAGTGATAGGATTAAACGTTTCTATATTAATTAAAGAAATTATATAGGGTATTTCTGGCAAATACTTATGTTTTCGTGGGGGTGGGAAGGAAGTAGGATATCATTTGATCCTGCACTGGCATGTTATAAAAGGGCTTTATGAATTCTATAAATGACATCTTTCTATGTACAATTCAGCAATCTGATTATTCCCATCATCCTTGAATACAAGTCTTCCCATTTGAATAAGACCGATGTGAATTTTAATAATAACCAACCACCAAATAGAACTGGTCTGAAGCAAAGGGGTTCTATGATGAAAATGGGAAGGAATCAGAGGCTAAAATATTACCTTGAGCACTGACAGACCACCACATAAAGACTTGAAAAGAATCTGAGACTTTAGCAGTCATTCTACAAAACTGTTCTAGCTTTTCTATGACTGTTGTTTCATTACTTGGCTTAGATTTCATTCACGAATATGGGGGCTGATGGGTGGGGAGTAGGAAGGTATGGCATTAGCCAGTTATTTTGGGACAGGATGGGATACTGGGGAAGATGTGAATATATGTTTTTTAATCAATTCTGCTATCCCTTCTGTTTTATGGGAGAGTTCATCCCATTCACATTCACAGTTATGAGTACTATCTGGGTCTTTCTCTCCATCCTATTTCCCCTTTCTTTCTCTTTTCTCCCTTTCCCTCCTCACTAGTGTTTTGCTTTTGGCTACCTCCTCCCTCAGCCCCACCTCCTTCTATTAGCCCCCCCTTTTCTTTCCCCTTTTCCCTCCTACTGCTTATAGGGCAAATTAGATTTCTATACCTAACTGATTATGTTATTCCCTCTTTGAGTCAAATCTGAGGAGAGTAAGGTTCAAACAATGCTCATTTCCTTTCCCCCCCTTCTTTCCCTCTACTTTAGTAGGTTTTTGTGCCTTCTCCTGACACTGTAATTTACTCTTGTCTGCCTCCTCCTTTCCTTTTCTCCCAGTATAATCCCTTAGTTTAGATCAGATTAATCCACTTATTTAGATCCATTTAACCCACTTGATTAGATTTTTAAAAATCATTACATCAAAGTCAACTTATACCCACCCCCTCTACATACACCTCTTTAACATGGTATAATACCAATACAATTCTCAAGAGTTATAAGTGTCATCTTCCCTTGTAGGGATGTAAACAGTTTGCCCTTATTAATAACATGTTGGTTTTTTCTGTCCTGTTTATCTTTCTATGTCTCTCTTGAGTCTTGTATTTGAAGATCAAATTTTCTGTTGAGCTCTGGTCTTTTTATCAGGAAGGCTTAGAAGTCCCCTATTTCGCTGAATATCCATCTCCTCCCCTGAAAGATTATACTCATTTTCACTGGGTAGTTGATTCTTGGTTGTAATCCAAGCTCCTTTGCCTTATGGAATATCATATTCCATACCCTACGATCTTTTAATAGAAGCTGCAAGGTCCTGTGTAATGCTGACTGTGGTATCACGATATTTAAATTGTTTCTTTCTGGCTGCTTGCAGTATTTTCTCTTTGACCTGGTAATTTTGGAATTTGGCTATTGTATTCCTCGGCGTTTTCAATTTGGGATTTTTTTCAGAAGGTGATTGGTGGATATTTTTTGTGGCTATTTTACCCTCTGGTTCTAGGACCCCAGGGCAGTATTCCTTGATGATTTCCTGAAAGATGCTGTCCAGGCTCTTTTTTTCATCATGATTTTCAGGGAGACCAATAATTTTTAAATTGTCTTTCCTGGATCTATTTTGTAGGTCAGTTGTTTTACCAATGAGGTAGTTTATGTTTTCATCTATTTTTTCACTATTTTGTTTCTGTTTGACTGATTCTCCCTGTCTCATAGAGTCATTAGCTGCCACTTGCCCAATTCTAATTTTTAACAAATTGTTTTCTTCTATTAGATTTTGTACCTCTTTTTCCATTTGGCCCATTTTACTTTTTAAGGAGTTGTTCTCCTCAGTGAGTTTTTGTGTCTACTTTTCTGTCTGGCCAATTGTATTTTTTAGGGACTTGTTTTCTTCAGTGTACTTTTTTTTCAGTTGGCCAACTGCATTTTTTAAGGACTCGTTTTCTTCAGTGTACTTTTTTTCCATTTGGCCAATTATATTTTTTTAAGGACTTGTTTTCTACAGTTAATGTTTATCCTTCCTTTTCCAAGCTATTGACTCTCTCTTGCATACCTCTCATTTCTTTTCCCAATTTTTCTTCTACCTCTCTTATTTGACTTTTAAAAACCTTCTTGAGCTCTTCCAAGAAGGCTTTTTGGGCTTCAGACCTTTTGAGGTTTCACATGTGGGTGTGTTGACAATGTTGCCCTCTTCAGAATTTCTGCCTTGTTCTTCTCTGTCCCCATAATAAGCATCTATGGTATGTTTCTTTTTTGCTCATGGTGTTTGCTTATTTCCTGGCCTTTAAAAAAATTGAGCTCTCCTGCTGGGGAGCAGGAGGCACTGACCCAAGCTTGTTGTGCTGCGAGCCCAGGGCCTGGTCACTGGCTTTGTGTGCTGGGGCCTCAGATGGTGGCAGTTGGAGGCTATAGGGTTCTGGCAGCTTATCTGGTGTTGGGCTGGAATCAGCAACACTGGAGCTCTAGGGGTAGGGCTGGGGAGTCTGGCCCCTGGAGACTGCCTGCACACCTGGGCCTTTAGCTTTCTTTGGCTCCTTGCAGATGGATGTTTTGCTGCTGCAGGATGTTTCTGTGTTTGGGGCTTTGCCTCTTGCAGTTGTGCTTCCCAGAGTTTTGCTAAGGCACTGGGAGACTTGGCTGCTGGAGAATGCCGTGGCACATGGTGGTTTTCCAAGCCATTTCCACTGGTTCCTCTGCCCATACTGAGGCACTCAGGGGTCCTGGTGTTGATGCTTGCCTGCTCCACCACCAGGGGTTCAGGATTTCCCCCTGGTATGCTGAGGTGGGGCTTTCCTCTAGCTTGCTGAGACATCTCCCATTCTGTATTGCTCCCCCTCCCCTAGGGCAAGAAGGGCCTTTCCCATTAATCTCTCAAGCTTCCTGGGCTACAGGACTGCTACACCCCATCTTTCTGCTGGTTCAGCTGTTCCAGGGTTTTTCCTGGGGTGATATTTTCTGGGCTTTCAGAGGTTAGTAAGGGAGGGTGAGAGGGACTTACTTCTTACTCTGCCATCCTGGGTCCCAGAATTGGAACTCAAGAGGTGGATATATGAAGCCTTCCCGGATGGACTTTTTGCTAAATGGGAATTCCGTCAGCTAGGAGACAGGGGTATGGTGGGTGGAGTTATATAACAGAATTGTGGGTATTCAGAAGACAGTGCCGTTTGTACCAGTGCTAAAGTGAAGATACTTGCTCACTTAATTCAATACCATGAAATGGGGAGTATGTGGGGCCTCACAACGTAATGCCCTATTACAGACCTGCATAACTTGGCAGTAGGTAGGTGCCAAAATTAAAATAGGCTAAACTTCTCTCAGCTGCAGATAGTTTTTAGTGGTTCACTTTCCAAGTAAAGGTATAATTAATGACTAAACTATTTTGCAAATAAACCATATTTTTAAAGAGGAGAAATTTCAATTAATAATTAATTACACTTATTACTTAAGATTTTCGTTTATCATGAAATCGCTCTTCTCAGACTATAGACAGACTGACCGACAATGGATGGTTGTCATGGGTCATGTGACAAACGGGAGAGAGTGCTCTGTGGCTACCCACCTGCCAAGTTAGATGATGGGCACAATTGTGACTAGTGGAAGGCAGGTTAAGCGGGGCACAGACAAAGCACTTGTTACATCTTTACTTTCTATAATATCCTCTACATTTTTCTTGGGCCACCTGAAATCCTTTGGTGAGCTGCAAGTGACCTTTGGGCTGTATGCTGTGCAGGCTTGTTCAATGGTAACATTTCTTAAGCAAGGGTCCATTAATTTGTTTTTGAACTATTTTGATAATTGTGTTGCTATAATTGGTTTGTTATAATCCTATGTATTTTATTTTGTATATTTAAAAACATTCTGAGGAGTCTATAAGCTTCACCAGATTGCTAAATAAGGTTAAGAACCCCTGCTTTAGGGGATGCTTAGAATAGTCAGATCACAGGGGGATTCAAAGAGAAGCTCTAAGGGGGTATTCCAAGACAGAACTGCATGGTCTTAGCTTCTCTTCTAGCAACACCACCACAGCTAGGGAAAGTTCTGTGGAGCAAGTTTTCAAGCAGCATAGGACACCTACTCTGACCCAAGCATCCCTCCAGGCAACTTGGTGAACCCCAAATATCTATCTCTACATCAGCACAGGTTCAAATAGCGTTGTCTCCTGGATAACCACTATTCTATTACATAACTCTCTCCACCTTATCCTTTCTAGCTAATAGAATTCCCACTTAGTAATATAGTCCATCTAGGAAAGTTTCATATAGCTACATCTATCCGCAGCATCCAATCCTGCCCCAAAATAACCGGCTAATAGCATGTTTTCCTCCTCCCCACTTACCTGCCACCAACTCAGGTTATCTTGAGTCTCAACCGGTTTGTCTCATTTTGTGCACATTCCCTTACTCCCACAACGAATTTCTGTAGGCACAACTTTTTGGTAATCAAATAATTGAGACATATAGTTTTGGTTTTAAGGTCAAGGTAGAACTCAATCCAATTCACATTTAGGAAAAAAAAAGTTTGAGAGCAAAAAAGTAAGCAAACAAAAATACCCATCAGAAATTTATCCTAGGGGCAGCTAGGTGGTGCAGTAGATAGAGCAACAGCCCTGGAGTCAGGAGGACCTGAGTTAAAATGTGGTCTCTGACCAGACACTTGACACTTACTAGTTATATGACCGTGGGCAAGTCACTTAACCCCAATTGCCTCCAAAAAAAAATTATCCTGTTATAACATTTTGAGTACAGTTATACACATTACAACTCACTTACAAGGCAACAACTTGCAAATTTGTTTGGATCACCCTTAGAGTGCTTTCTCCCTTGTCTATAGTGTTAAAATCAAATTGTTGTTTTCCTTTTATAAACTCTTGGAAAAGATTTTGAATCTTCCATTTTAAAAAGCCTAGTTTGACCTTTTCTGCACTGGAGACTTTGGAGGAGTGTTTGCTCTACACTCCAATGTGCACCTTTTTTTGAAGAGGTTAATTAAGGGGAAGAAAATGGCAAATGCAGAGCACCTGCTTTGGTAAATTGACTTAGAATGTCTTTTCTTTCCCTTTAAGAAATCTCCTGAGGAAATCTAAGGCAATGGGCTGAGAAAAAAATGTAAGATACATGGTAGGCAAGTTTATCTGTATGGGGACAGCTTTGGATTTCTACTCTGAAAGCCTGAGATTTAGGTCATTTTAAATTAATCTAAGTCAAATTTGAATGTTTATTTTTGAGGGTTTTTGTTTTCCTGGTTCACCTCAGATGCATTAGCATGTGGTTCAAGAATAAAGCTAAGTTGTCTGTGAGTGCACATCCCCAGGAAATGAAGGACATTCACACTTATATGTAAACTGACATCTCTTTCTCAACCACATTATTTAGTTTACAAATTACCTAAGGGTAAGAAAGTTGTATCTCTTAGCAACTTCTTTAACCACACCCTGAACATGGTGTGATTGTTTTTTTTTTTAACTGTGCTTATTTGTTGTTATTTTTGCAGGATAGCTAAGGGCTGTTTAAAGCAAGGACTTTGAGATGCTTTCCCCAAATAAGATTTCATTTATATGTACTATGATGACAACCACTTAGCTTGAAAATGGCTTTTCAGCTACTGAGATGAGAATTTTCTCTTTCTTCTTTGGCAAGGTCATTAATTAGAAGGAGAAAAAAAATCATGGCACAATACCTTTGAAGCTTTAAAACCATCCAAAAGCTCTACAAGAGTAGATGGAAATTTAGTCAGGCTTTCCATGTCCCCACTGCATTTCTCCACAGGCTCTCCCATCACATCTTGGCCTATTTTGTTCTTTCCTAGGCTCCCAGGAGCTCCAGAAGAGAATGCATTGTCACCTTCTAGCTTGATGGTCAAATTTCCTTGAGTTGAACTGCCATGTTCTTCATCACTTAGTACTTCAAAGGTTTCTACTGAAGGGACTGAGTCATACTTTACATGATGTATGGCATCTCTAGGGGGTGGATAATACAATTCCACCAACTTTTTGCAAAAGTGGTTCAGTGGGAACCCTACCACATTCAAAAAGTCTCCATGAACATACTCAACTAACATGCCCCCAAGGGACTGGTATGCCATAGCCACCAGCTTTGTCCCTGGAAGAAGGAGAACAGAAAGGCAGAGCAAAAGCAGAAGATTAAAAGAGGAATTAAACTCTGTAGGCTAAGAAACTAAAGCCAATTCTAGAATTTAATTTCATGCCAACCAGTTGAGGAATATAAAATAAAGCCATTTATCTCCATTAATGGGATGGTTTCATATATACAAATATGTATGCATTTGTATAAATATTTTAATTTATAAATAAATATCTTTGTATAAATAAGTATAATATAAAAAATACAAATATTAAGAAGGTGAAGATTTAGCTCATATTGACATTAATTCCAAAGGTAATACAAGCCTGACTGATAATCTATTGTTGGGATAGAAATTTTCTGACTGTGAGATGAAGGTATCTTTGAAAATTATTATAATGTGATAATGGCTTATCCTACATATGTCAACATTCTTCAAAATGGCAAAGAAATACTCCAACATACTATTGTACTATATTTATACATATGTAATAAAATGGAGAACTGAGGTAATTACATTTCAGTGTCTAGTCCATGTGTAATTACATTTTTAAAGAAACTTTCCCTGTTAGAATCAAAGCTATCTTACTGCCAAGGTCAGAAATAGGTCTTTGGATTCTCTTCTTTCCTGTTTGAATTTCTTGCCTGCTCTCATTTTCTCTGCTAATTTTCATTGTTATGTAAAAATTATTCATTGCTTAAAAACTTCTCATGCAATTTATAGTGACTTATCATAGCAACAAAGCACTTCAAAAATCTAAAAAAAATTCTAATAGTAGTATTTTGGTTTTCTTCAGCAAAATCTTGATATTTTGGGCAAAATTTGAACAAGATGACAATAGATAAAGATCCTATGTCAGCTGTACTGTTATTAATCTGAATTTGACAAGTTTCAACAAACATGCATACTTCTATATTCAAAGAACAGAAAAATATGTATGTATACTCTATTACATATAGCTAGCATTTTAAAAGGCAAATAATAATAACTTTAAGGTAATAATATGTTCTACATATTAGCTTTAAAGCTGCCCTGTTTGTCTGTAGCACCTATTATATGAAGACAGTTAAGATTTCTATAGAGAAGTAACACAGCATTGTGATCAGAAGACTATTGGAAGTCAAAAACATCTGGGCTCAAGTTCTGCCTTAAACATATACTACTTGCTATATTTCTTGCCTTCTCAATGGGTGGAGGAGGGGTGGATGGGTGGGAAAGAATTTGGAACTGAAACATAAAAAGTTAAAAAAATAACAAAATTAAATGAATGGAGTTGTGTTAAGGGATGGGGCATGTTGGCTTTTATAAAACACTTACATTGGTTCTCCACTATGAATGTATTCCCATAAAAGCTCCTCTGACAGGTCAGAAAATTTAACTTTGGTTTCCTCATAGAATTTAAAGACTTCTGTTTGTAGCTGGTTATCTGAAACAAAAATTCTACCATAAGCCAATACTTCTATCCCCAATGAAATTAATCAAGAGTAAAGACAAATTTTAAGGATTAAATTTAATAGTTTAAAATCTACAACATTTTACATCGGTCAAATCCTTTTAACCTTTAGTTGCCTTAGTTTCCTCATCAGCAAAATGGGGATAACAATTCTTACATTCCCTTGTTTTACCTATATGGGGTTTAAAAAGAAAATTTTAAAATGCTTGTGATAGCCAAATTTACTTCACTGGGTTTGGCATCCTGATGGTCTCAATGTAAGATAAGTACCATTAGGTATTTTATAGACGACAACAAACATAAATGGAATTTTAAGCTAGGAAGGAATAAACCACTATAGAAACAACACGTAAAGGTTCAAATCGTTTCACCTCACCCCCTTCCAAACTCTGGTGTGTACAGAAAATGTAGCACTGATCACATTGAACTACAGTGCACAAGGAATCACCAAGCATGTTATCTTTGTTGTCATTCAGTCAATAGAAACAGTCAAATCTCTCCATTAAGTCTCTAAATGCATGATGTACTTTAGGGCAAGGCAGGGCAGGGCCATGAAAGATATACTCTTATATTGCTATTTGCAGATTTATGGGTTATTTTAGAAAGTCTGAAGAACAAACTCTAACATATGACTATGACTTAAGTCATTTCCTGGGCCCTCCTTCATCTCTAATAATTAATTAAAAAATATTGATGTCTTTGTGCTTTTCTTTCACTTTCATTTTCCAATCCTCACCTTCCCTACCCAATGAGTCATCCCTTAGAGAAAAGATCAAAGAAATGAAAAAAAAATTCAGCAAAACTAACCAACCTATCAGTTTAGTTACAAATTATGTGGAACATTCCATACCCACCGCCTCTGCAACCAAGGGAGGGAGGTGCCTTCTCCTCTCTCTTTTCGGTCTCCAAGCATGGTCATTATCATTACACAGAGTTCAGTTTCAATTTTTGCTGCTCTTTGCGTTTACATTCACAATTAAAAAAAAAATTTTTAAAAAGCTATCCCCAGATTTTTAAAACCACTTTCATATCACAACTAAAAACAAACAAACAAACAAAAAAAGGTAAAAAAATTGGATCTCTGGAAATATTGCATAACCATATAATCTTCCTTGGGTACATTTTCTATAGTAAAACTTTCTGACTCCACATGTGTACACACATGTGTCTGTATGCATGCATATACGCACACATACAAAGCATAGAACGCACAAATGTACTGTGTAAGTTTATGCACATGCATGTACACAAATGTAATATATGTAGTATATATACCTCCGTATACATACATGCATATCGACATCTACATGTATCCCTAAGCTACTTCCACAAGACCTTTAGGCATTTAGTGGATGGATACTGGAAGCAGCCTGTCAAGAACTGCCACCTAGTGGTGTCTCAGAGCAGTATGGTCGCATTTTTTTTTACGGTGGTAGTGATAGTGGTGAAGGCCTGAACTCATGATTTTATTTGTATAGGGAACTCCCTACAATGTAAACTCTTTCTGGTAACGTCGACTGACACATCACTCTCCACTGTGGAGACTTGGAGAGCTGCCTGGAACAATGACAGGTGAATTGACTTTCCCAGGGTCACACAGGTTTAGAGGGGACTTGAACTCACATCCTCCTGGCTCTAAAGCCAGTTCTCTATTACCTATCCTAACCTGCCTTTCATAGTACTTGGAGCATTACTTAGTACCAAATGCTTTATCTGTTTCATATTTTGTCACTGTATATAAGGGCAAAAAAAAAAACTATTCCCCAGACATATAATAGTAAGAAAATGGTTTGACTGGTGAAGGCATGAATTTAGATTCACTTTCTTATTATTTGAGATACTAGAGATGCAATCAAGTCACCTAACCGTTACAGGAGATACATATGCCAAGGAAATCCTTCATGCTGTAATCCTGATTACTTTCTGCTAATAATGAAAATAATAACTGGTTTATAAATATCAACTCCCTTATCCCCAAGTTCTTTTTAAAAAAATTTGAACATTTTTATTTCAAGTTTTGAGTTCTAAATTCTATCCTTTCCTCCCTCCCTCCCCTCCTTGAGATAGTAAGCAATCAGATACAGGTCATACATGTGCAATTATGTAAAATATTTCCACATTAATCATTTGGTACAAGATGCCTTGAGTAAAAGAAAAAAAATGAAAATGTGAAAAAATAGCATGTTTTAAGTCTGCATTCAATCAATATCAATTCTTTCTCTGGAGGCAGACAGTATGCTTCATCATTAGTCCTTTGAGATTATCTTGGATCACTGTATTGATGAGAATAGCTGAGTGATTTACAGTTCTCCATTGAACAATACCCAACTTTTTTTTAAAGAAGATGGGTGAAAGAAAGGAACTATCAACAGAAATGAGGGGAAAGAAAAAAAAGGAGAGCCATTGTTTAAAATGTACACAGAAGAGAAGATCAGACTAGAAAGACAGGTATAAAACTAATGCTGAATTTATTATATCCTTTAAAAAATGGAAGCTGTGCTTAAGACATTTGTGATTCTACATAGAATCCTCTTTTTTCATTCTTCTGTGTATGTTTTGTTGTTTCATTTATAACCCCATTTGGGCTTTTCTTGGCAGAGATACTGGAGTAATTTGGCATTTCCTTCTCCAGCTCATTTTACAGATGAGGAAACTGAGGTAAAGAGAGATAAGTAACTTCCCCAGGGTCACACAGCTAGTAAGTGACTGAGGCCAGGTTTGAACTTAGGAAGATGAATGTTCCTGACTCCAGGTCCAGTGCTCTATCCACTGTACCAGCTACCTGTCTTCTGTGTATCTAGAAATACTCATATTTGATGTCTGTTAAGTACAGAACAATAAAAATATTTTTAAAAAAATATTCACAGAGCAAGTATTTTTAAATGACTTCCAGGTCACAGTTTGGTGTTTAAAGGAAGAGTCACATGACTTGGATACAAATGCAGGCTCTGATACTTAGCTAGTTGTGTTGTAAGCTTAGGCAAGTCATAAACTCATTAACCTTAGTAAGTCAACCAATAGTAATTCACTAAGTACTTACTATGTATTTGGCACTCTACTAAGTGGGAATTTAAAAAAACAAAAGACAAAACCATAGTCCCAGCCTTCAAGGAGCTCACACTCTAATGAGGGGGATAACATGCAAACAAGATACACACAGTGTAAATAGGAGGCACTCTCAGAGTGAAGGCACTGTTGGGGCACAGGGCAAGGACTTCTGCAGAAGGTGGATGAAAAGTATGGAAGGCAGTCAGGGAAGCCAGAAAGCAGAGGTGAGGAGGAGGAACATTCCAGGAATGGGAAAAGGCTTGGAGGAGGCAGATGTAGCATCACGTGTAAGAAATAATAAGTAGCATGGGACAGACATGGAAGGGAGTAAGGTGTGAGAAGACAAGAAAGCTGGGAAGGGCCAGGTCTTAAAAGTCAAACAGAGGATTTTATACCTATTTGACTGTGAAGGAAAAAGGGAAGCTAATGGAGTTTCCTAAGTTGGGCCTGATACAGACCTATACTTTGGTTTTTGGTTTTTTTGTTTTCTTTTCTTGCTTTTTGGTGAGGCATTTGGGGGTAAATGACTTGCCCAGGGTCACACAGCTAATAAGTGTCAAGTGTCTGAGGCCGCATTTGAACTCAGGTCCTCCTGACTCCAAGGCCAGAGCTCTATCCACTGTGCCACCTAGCTGCCCCTCAGATCTATACTTTGGGAAAATCACTTTGGTAACTAAGTGGAGGTAACTAAGGGGAAAAGGACCCACATGTACAAAAATATTCATAGCAGCTCTTTTTGTGGTGGCAAAGAATTGGAAATTGAGAGGATACCCATCAGTTGGAGAATGGCTGAGCAAGTTGTGGTATATGAATGCAATGGAATACTATTGTGCTATAAGAAATCATGAACAGGCTGACTTCAGAAAAACCTGGAAAGACTTATATGGTCTGATGCTGAGTGAAGTGAGCAGAACCAAGAGAACACTGTACACAATAATAGCCATATTGTGCGATGACTAATATTGACAAACTTAACCCTTCCCAGCAATACAAGGATCTAAGACATCCCCAGAGGCCTTGTGATGGAAAATGCTATCCACATCCAAACAAAGAATTATGGAATTTGAATGCGGATCAAAGCATTCTATCAGCTATTTTTTTTCCTCTTCTGTTGAGTTTTGTTTCCTCTTTCCGGTGGTTGCTCCTATTGGTTCTAATTCTTCCTTACAACATCACTGATGTGAAAATATGTTTAATAGGAATGTAAATGTATAGCCTATATTGGACTGTGCGCCGTCTTGGGGCAGGAGGTGGGGAAGAAGGGGGAGAAAAATTTTAAACTCAAAAGCATATGGAAGCGATTGTTGATAAATCAAAATAAATTAATTAAAAAAAAAGAAATAGTCCAAGAGCGGAGGCTTAGGAAAGCTGTTGTGAAGACAGAAGTGACATGAGATGGCAATGAATTTGATATGTGTGGGTTCAGTACAAGAGGGGGTGAAACTAAGGTTGCAAGCATGATTAACCAGGAGGATGGTGGTGCTCTTAACAGTAATGTTATTGCTCAGTTGTTTCAGTTCTATGACTCTTCAGGACTTCATTGGGGGTTTTCTTGGCAAAGATACTGAAGTGGTTTGGCATTTCCTTCTCCAACTTGCTTTACAGATGAGGAAACTGAGGCAAACAGGGTTAAGTCCCTTGCCTGAGGTCACACAGCCTAGAAGTGTCTGAGGCCAGATTTGAACTCAGGAAGATGAGTCTTCCCAACTTCAGGCCCAGCACTCTACCCACTGCGCCACCTAGCTACTCCCTTACCAGTAACAGGGAAATAGATCAGAGGACAGGGGTTGGGAGGAGTAAAGGAATGTAATAAATTCTATCCTAAACACAGTTAAGTTTGAGATTCTATGAGAGATCCAATTTGAGGTGTCCAAGAGGCAAATGGTGACATGAGAGTGGAGGTCAGCACAGAAATTAGGGATCAATAAACAGAACTTGGAATCATCTTTATTAGGATGATAATTGAACCCCCAAGAACTCATGAGATTGCTAAGTGAGACAATATAGAAAGGAAAAGAGAAAATGGCCCAGGCCAAAGTCTTGGATACACTCACAATTACTAGGTGTGACTTGAAGGAAAACCCAGCAAAGGAGACAGAGGTGCCAGATACATATGGCAGCTAGGTGGTACAGTGGATAAAGCACAAGCCCCAGTGTCAGGAAGACCTGAGTTCAAATCTGGCCTCAGACAGTTACTAGTTGTGTGACTCTGAGAAAGTCATTTAACTTCTGTTTGCCTCAGTTTCCTCATCTGCAAAATGAGGATAATATAACACCTACCTCCCCAGATTGTGGTGAGGATAAAATGAGATATTTGTAAAGCACTAGTTAAATGCTAGTGATTGTAATTTGGAAAACCAGGAGAGACCTGTGTCACAAAGACCTAGACAGGAGAGAGAGTATACAGGAGAAGGTGATCAGTAGTATCAAAGGCTGAAGAGAGGATGAAGACTGAGAAAAGGTCATTAGATTTGTCAATAAAGAGATTAATGGAGTAGCTAGGTGGCACAGTGGATAGAGTTCCAGCCTTGGAGTCAAGAGGACCTGAATTCAAATTCGGCCTCAGACACTTGACACTAGATGTGTGACCCTGGGCAAGTCACTTAACCCCGACTTCACCAAAAAAAAAAAAACCAAACTGAAAAAAAAAAGGTGGATTAATGGTAATTTTGTTTTTTTTTTAATTTAAAAAAATTTTTTTTGATTAATGGCAATTTTGGAGAGACCTCATCAGTAAACCAGGGGCAGCCTACTTCACAGTGCTATAAAGAATAAAACAATTGTTAAATGGCAAAGAGGTAGTGTGATATAGTAGACAGAGTGCTGAAATTGGAGTTAGGAAGACCTGGGTTCAAATATTGCCTCAGATACTCCCTAGCTATGAGACCCTGAGCAAGTCACTTAACTCAGTTTCCTCAGCTACAATGAAGGTGGATCTGATGGCCTCTAAGGTCTCTACCATTTCTAAATCCATTATTCTACAGTCCTATGAAATAAAAGTAACATATTACCTTTACTGCTGCAATGAACGATTGTTACTCCAGTAAACACACTGTGTACTTTTCCATTTAACCTACAAGATAAAGATGGTGTCATACATTTCTTATTTTTCACACTACAGTCCTGAATACAACCACAACAACAATTTCTTCTCTAACTGAAGTACAGCCAAGAAAAATCACATTTCCTAAATACATCTACCCCTACAACCACATTTCATAAATTGTAGTTTAATTTTCCCCCCAGAATATCTGGTATTTTTTCTCCTCCATCCTTCTAGTCACTAGTCCTAAGACAATCAATTTGTAAAGCAATTAGTAAATATTAACTGACTGTGAAATTTTAACTCTTCATTTCTAAAATCCATAATATCTATTGGTTGAAGCCTCCTTACAGAAGGTACCCACACCCATAAGAGAAAAAAAAACCTTCACAAATGGCAACAGAGGTGTGGCTAAGCCATGCTATAGGAGACTTAAAGGGTAGGAGTTTAAGGAGTCTCACACCCTAAGTGACATTTGAGGACAGGTTGTAGCATATGAATAGAAAAATTTGGGAATCTCCAACAATCTATTACTTTTCTCAAAAAGCTACCATATTAGTGCTTGCCTCTTTTTTAATTTTTTTTAGGCAACTGGGGTTAAGTGACTTGCTCGGGGTCACACAGTTAGTAAGTGTCAAGTGTTTTGGTCTGAGGCCGGATTTGAACTCAGGTACTCCTGACTTCAGGGCCAGTGCTCTATCCACTGCGCAACCTAGCTGCCCCATTGCTTGCCTCTTCTTAAGAAAGTATTAATACCCACACATACTGTAATATCAAACACTTCATTGTTCCGGGAAGGGCCTCTGGATTATGGAGGGGATAGTCCCTCTGCATAGTGACCTTTCAATATGACTACACCTACAGTACTCTATTCAATTCTGGGTGACACATTTTTGGAAGGGCATTGATAGGCTGAAGGGTACCAGCAAGTACCAGAGGAGGATAACCAGAACAGCGAAGGATCTCAACTAAGTTACTGCTAATATGAAGTCTAGCTGAAGCAAATGGGGTAATTTAACCTGCAGAAGGGAAGATTAGGGAAGAATATGAGAGCTTCAAGCATTTGAAGAGTTGTCATTTGAAAGAGGGATTCAATGAGCATGATGATTTCAGAAAAATCTGGAAAGACTCACACGAACTGATGCAAAGTGAAGTGGGCAGAACCAGGAGAACATTGTACATAATAACAGCAATATCTCACGAGGATCAGCTGTGAATAATAGCCATTCTCAGCAATACAATATCCACCTGCAGTGGAAGAACTGATGATGGAGTCTGAATGAGGACTGAAGCATACTATTTTTTTCCACTTTTTTAATGTGGTTTTTTTTGTGTGTGTTTTCTTTCACAACATGACTAATAAGGAAATATGTTTTGCATGGTTGTACATGTATAACATATATAAAATAACTGCATCAGAGAGAGTGGTGGTGGTGGGGGAATTTGGAACTCAAAATTAAAAAAAATAAATGATGAAAATTGTTTTTACATGTAATTGGGGGAAAATATTATTCAAAAAAAAAAAGAAAGAAAGAAAAGAAAGAGGATTTGCTGCATTCTGCTTGGCCCCAGAGGGCAAAGCTCGGAGCACATCATGGAAGGTACCAAGAGGTAAGCTTTATGTAAAAAAACAAAACAAAACAAAACAACTTCTTAAGAGGTTCTTTCTTGCAACTCTAAGCTTCCCTTACTCTACAGGTATGATGGGATCACCACAAATTGTGGTGCAAACCTTGAAACATCTGTTGCCAATTTTACCCACTTAGCTAGGGCTGCTGACGCTTCAGGGTGGGGTAAAGAGAGGAGGGGGAGGACACAAATCAGCCAAGTTCACAAACAAAAAATGACAAACTCCAATACCAAAATTATTGCAATAGGGGACATAATTGGCCTGAAAACCACACTGCTTATCTGAACAGGGTAGGTTTCTCTAGTGGGTTGATTTAATTGTTCTCCCAGGCTGAAGGCTGCTTGATGCGCAAAGAATTAGAGCAAAGGAAATTTTAGGTTCATTAAGGGACACGTTCTAGTCTGTGAACGATCCTATCCAACTCTCAGACAAGTAACATCTGTGTGGACCTTAGGCAACTCCCTTAACTTACAGAGGTGGTTGGTGGTGCAGTAGATTGAATACCAGGGCCTGGAATCAAGAAGACCTGAGTTCCAATATGGCCCCACAAGCCAATAAGTGTCTGTTTGCCTCAGTTTCCCCATTAGTAAAATGGGGATAATAGCACCTACTTTACAGTGTTGTTGAGATACAGAAATGAGATATTTGCTTAAAAAAACCAACACTCAAACCTAAAACTGTGTAAGTAGCACAATACCTAGCATGTAGTAGACACTACATAATGCTTGTTCTTTGCCTTCCCTTCTCCAACTTAAATCCTCTGAGCCTTAGTTTCATCATCTCTAAACTGGGGATAAAAAGAGCACTCCGATCACAGGGCTGTTGTGAATTAGATAATATATGTAAAATGCTTTACAAACCTTAAATTACTAGGTAAATATAAGCTATTGTTACTATTTGTTCCAGAAATATTTCTGTATAAGAATCCATTTCCATTGTCAAGAATCTGAATACTTTCTTTCTTACCAGTTATGTGACCATGGACAAAACACAGATAGGTAAAGTGATGTGTAGACTGCTGGATTTGGAGTCAGGAAGACCTGAGTTCAAATCTTGTTTCAGACACTTTAGTTAGGTGACTCTGAGCAATTCATGTAACCTCTATTTCCCCAGCTTTTTTTTTTTGGTCGAGGCAATTGGGGTTAAGTGACTTGCTCAGGGTCACACAGCTAGTAAGTGTCAAGTGTCTGGTCTGAGGCCGCATTTGAACTCGGGTCCTCCTAACCTCAGGGCTGGTGCTCTATCCATTGAGCCACCTGCGGCCCATTTTCTCAGCTTTAAAATGAAAAAAGCCCTCACAAGCTTGTGAATCAAGGGAGACAATATATTTAAAGCACTACATAAATACTACTACTGTTATTGTTATTATTAACCCATATGAGCCTCAGTATCCCCATCGTATTTTTTTTGGAGGGAAGAGGATTCCAAACTTTTAATTTCATCAGCTTAGGGTAACACCAATGTGAAAGCTCCCTCCATTTGTCCATACAGATTGATATTCCTTTCTATATATCTATAACTATATAGATATGTACAAAATTTAATCTTAAAGAGCTGACTTAGGAACTGAAAGATTTAAGTGAATTGACCATGGTCATCAGCTAGACATATCAGAGGTGGGTTTTGAACTCAATCCTTTATGACTCCAAGGCTAGTCTTCTAGCCACTTCACTATGTTTTATTCAGGTAGGGATAACCATTGTAGTACCTACGTGAGGCCCACCTCAGATAATGCAAGTAAAGCACCTTGAAAACTTGAGATAGTGATATGGATGCCAGCTTTCACCACTATAAATTAGGGGATATTTTAATTAATAATCAATTAATCAGATAATTAATTAATCTGGCAGCCTGATAAATTGTACTGTTCCATTTCAGAACAATCTCTGAATTCAGAACCAGCAGCTTTTGCTTAGAATCTGAGCATCCTCTTTTTTTTTTTTTTGGTGAGGCAATCAGGGTAAAGTGACTTGCTCAGGGTCACACAGCTAGTAAGTATTAAGTGCCTGGGGTCACATTTGAACTCAGCTCCTCTGGACTCTAGGGCCAGTGCTCTCTCCACTGCATCACCTAGCTGCCCCCGAGCATCCTCTTTCTTAAATAACATTAGAAAGGCAATGACAAGCTCTAGTCTACCTTTTCAATTTTACCTATTACTGACAAAACTCTTCTTTCATTTGTTTCATTCATGCCACACTTTCTGTTTTCAGTTTATTTTAGGTCACTTACATTTTCTCATGGCTGCTTCCCGTGTTACTAACATTAATAACATTGTTTATTGTTTTGTGCCCTTGACTGCAGATTAGGGGGCACAGCCTACTTTGAAACCTAAGGATATCTATCTACAGAGTAAGTTACAAACCACTGAAAACTATGAAAATACAACAGTATAAAAAGCCCAAAGTTCAGGTTTTCACGATGACTAAAACTTTTCTTAAGCTGAGTATTTGTGAGGTTTTATTAAAATTACTTCAAAATTAAGTTTAATGTCTTAAAATTAAGATGCAACATAGATAAGTCTCATATATAGCAAGAAACTACTCTAAAGTTGCTCCCCCCAGCACTGACCTTGACAGCATGTTATAGGCATCTTGCTTATCGGCTGGCTTCTCCAGGATTAGTCCATCTACTGTCTGAAACAAGAAAGAAGGTGAGGAGGCAGGGATGAGAGAAGAAAAGCATGTCATTTTCATACTTAGCAACTGAAATCTGAAGAATGCCATGCTATTCAATTTGTATCTAACAGATGTGACTTCTCCACTGAAGTCCTGCTCTGTGGTTTGGAAAGGACCCAGGGTTCTCCAAGGCAGTTCCAGTGCAATGCAAGTTCTACCAGTGTGTAACCTACAGAGTTTAGAAAAGCTTGGAGGAAAGGACTATGGGTAGATCATATGCCTGGTGCCCCAGGGGAAGCTTTGCTCAATTTGGATAGGCACATCAACTAGTTAGCTTCAGTGTGGTATATTTTTCAGCCATGGTGGCTCTCAAACACTATCTAGCGAGCCACGGATGTAATCTACTAGGTGGTACAGTAGATAAAGTGCTGAACTAGAAGTCAGATACACCAGAGTTCAAAGCTGTCCTTGACTACTTACTAGCTGTGTGACCCTGGGCAAGTCACTTAATTGATGGCTGCCTTAGTTTCTCCATCTGCACAATGGGTATCATAATGGCACCTACCTCCTGGACTTGCCCTGAGGATAAAATGAGGTGATTTATTATGACTTCATTTTATCTTTGTACTGATATCACTAAGCATAGTGCTCAGCACAAAGAAGGCACTTAACAAATGCTTATTCACTGATATTTAGGTTGAGATCTACATTGGTAGAGGGAGTACTCTTTACACCACTAACAGAATGACAATAATAATGATAATTTATATAGAGCTTACTATGTGCCACTGTACTAACTGCTTATACACTGGAGAAGGTGGAGAAAATGACACACGTGTTCTGACTAGGTCTGCTACAAATTTACATTACCTCAACTGGGTCCTCACTGTTGCTAGGCAATCCTACTATACCTCCCTGATCAACTTAGTATCCCTCTCTCCACAGTGGCTTTCCTAAACCTTGTCATCCCTCCTCAAACCTCCTATGGCTTCCTCCTTCCCCCACTCTCAGCTGAGACCCTAGTCTCATATTTTACAGAAAAAAATTGAGGCCATCCCCACGAACTCCCTCTTCTCCCCTCTTCCTCATCTCCTATCACTTACGTGCCTTCTGCTACTCTCCCCTCCTTCAGCCCTGTCTCACATGATGAAGTGGCCTTCCTCCTTACTAAGGCTAACTCCTCTAAAGGTTCAAGTGATCCCATGCTATCCCATCTCCTCTAACAGACTTCCCCCTCTGTCACCCCTACTCTCACTTATTTTCAATCTCTCCCTGTTTACTGGCTCATTTCCTAGTGCCTACAAGCACGCCATGTCTTCCCTATCCTGGAAGAACCCTTGCTTGATCCGTCTATCTCTGCTAATTATTGTTCCATTTCTCTTTCGACTTTTCTAGCTAAACTCTTTGTAAAGTGCATCCACAATAGGGGTCTCCACTTTCTCTTGTGGATTTGAACTCAAATCTTCCTGACTCTAGGCCTAGTACTCTATCCACTGTGTCACTAAACTGGCCCACAAGGAAGCCTTTTCTCAAGTTAACAAAAGATACTAATTACTAAATGATTGTCACCTGCCTTATTTTTTTCAAATGAGGAAACTGAGGTGTAGGACATCCATAATTCCAAAGAGGCTTTGATGTGCAATTCGTCTAACTGGAGAAAAGAGGTGGAAAGATATCTGTGCCTATTACAGTACTATGCTTAGCACTGGAGTATGCAGGCACCATGCTTGCCCTGGTATACAAGCTAGTTTGGGGATTTAGGGCAGGGCAAGGATCAGTTGGAATGGAGCCCAGCCAGAGTCAAATTCCCAGCCGCAGTATAGCCAGACACAGGGCTGGAATAGAAGCCAGGTAATTGGGTTTTTTTCAGGGGCAGTTTACAGGCATAATCTTCTCTGCAAATAACCCAAAGGCAACTAAATCACTTGACTTTTCTCTATAATCACAGAACCAAAGCTGAAAAGGCACTGGAAAGCGTAATGGACTTATAAAACAGGAGGCCAGGGTTCAAATTCCAGTATCTATGCTTAGTCATGTGACCTTGCATAATTAATTATATTTCTCAGCCTCAGTTTCCTGAACCATAAAATGGGATTAATAATATTACACTGACGATCTCCCAGGTTCTGTGAGGTAGTAAATAAGAAACTGTTCTCGGAATCAGAAAGGTCTGGGTTTAACCCTCTCATTACTCTGGGTAGTGTTCTTAACTATAAATTGCAGAGAAGGTGCTGATCTTCTTTGGCAGTAGGAGCTTCCTTCAAGGAAAGTCCCAGTGCCAGATATAGTAGGAGCTTGGGCAGGCTCCTGGGGTAGCTGAAGCCCCTATGCAGGTAGGCTCCATCCACTTGGAGCTTGACATACCTGGTGGTTGGAATTATTGCTATTCATTCATTGTCAGTCACATCTAACTCTTCATGACCACATTTGGGGTTTTCTTAGCAAAGATGCTGGAGTGGTTTGCCATTTCCTTCTCTTTTTCGTTTTACAGATGAGGAAACTGAGGCAAACAGGGTTTAAGTGACTTGCCCAGGGACACACAGCTAGGAAGTGTCAGAGGCCAGATTTGAAATCAAGAAGATAGTCTTCCTGACTTCAGGTCTGGCACCCTATGCACTATGGCACCACCTAGCGGCCCTTTTGGTTTGAATTCTCGGAAAACAGAAATCCTTTTTTGAGCTCCAACTGCCTAGATAGAGGCTGTTTCCCTCAGTTTCTGATGCAGTGACTGCAGACTGGGAGCTGTATTTTATATTCCTTTTATTCCTGTATTATGGGTTTAAAAATTCAATTACCCAAATTGTTTTAGCTAGATTTTCTAGTTTTTTAAAAAGGGAAAAAAAACCCCTTGTACTTGCTAGCCATATTTACTTAGCCCACAATGCCAATGACATCACAAGTACAGTGTAGGTACACAAAGGCAAATAAATAAACACACTGCATCTTTTACTTTACAGGGGAGTTGTGCTACATCGGGGAGTAATGTGCTACTCAGAGGGAGTGTGGTGTAATGGATAAAGCGGTCACCTGGGAGTAAGACCTAGCTTCTACTTTGGCACTCTAAGGATATTTTGAGCAGCTAGGCGGCGCAGCGGATAGAGTGTAGGGCCTCGAGTCAGGAAGATTCATCTTTCAGTTCAAATCTGGTCTCAGACTCTTACCAGCTGTGTGACCCTGGGCAAATCACTTAATCTTGTTTGCCTTAGTTTCTTCATCTGAAGAGCGCTGGAGAAAGAAACGACAAATCACTTCAGTATCTCTGCCAAGAAAACCCCAAATGGGGTCACAAAGAGTCAGACACAACTGAAAAATGACTGAACAATTCTACGAATTTCATTCACACAAGTATCCCTGACTGTAAAAGATGTTTCATGCACCAGGACAACGTTGTACACAGCAACAGCCACGTTGTGCTATGACTTATATTGATAGACTTAACCCTTCCCAGCAATACAAGGATTTAAGATATCTCCAAAGGCCTCGTGATGGAAAATGCTATCCACATCCAGAGAAAGAACTATGGAAGTTGAATTGCTATTTTTTTTCTCTTCTGTTGAGTTTTGTTTCCTCTTTCTGGTGGTTCCTCCTATTGGTTCTAATTCTTCCTTAGAACATCACTAATGTGAAAATATGTTTAATAGGAATGTATATGTATAGCCTATATCAGATTGCGTGCTGTCTTAGGGCAGGAGGTGGGGAGGAAGGAGGAGAAAAATTTTAAACTCATAAGCATATGGAAGTGATTATTGATAATTCAAAATAAATTAATTTTAAAAAAAGATGTTTCATGCATATGCAAGCAACAAAATCCAAACAAACCAAATAAGTATTATCTCATCTGCAGATATTAGACTGCTTGCAAACTGAGGGGCTACCATCTTCATACTACAACACTTCACAATGAGCACCTCAATTTCCTTATCTATAAACTAGATATATTATACCAACATTAATTTAATTTACAGTGTTATCAAAGTCTAGGTTTGGAAAGAGTCCTTAAAGTACTAAAGAGAGCAGGGGTTCTTAACCTGGCACCCACAGATTCCTCCCCCACCAAGGGGTCCAAAGAGAAATTCTGGGGAAGGGGAGTCTATGAATTTGGATTATTTCAATACCTTTGTAATTCTAGCATTTTATTTCATTCATTTAAAAATATTATCGCTAAGAAAGGGTCTATAGGCTTCCCCTGACTTCCGAAGGTGTCCAAGGAACAAAACAGCTCTTGGAGAATTTTTTAGGGGGTTGGACCTTTCTTTGGGATAGGCCCAGACTTATGATTTCACTGATGAAAAAACTTCCCCTACCAATGCTGAATGACATCTTTCTTGCTAACTGATAGTCTTGAAGAGTAGCACAGACCGAGAACTGAGAAGTTTAGGGAAGAATTCAGGGTCAGATAGCCAGGATGTCAGTGGTAGGACTTAAGGCTAGTCTTCCTAACTCTCAAGGCAGCTTTCTAGATACTATGCCACATTCCTTCTCTATATAGAGGAGAACACATTCCAAATCTTATAATTAACACACTATAAAATGATCTCCCTATGTGGTAAGCAGAAAGAGCCCTGGTTCTGGAGTCAGAGAAACTGGGTTCAAATCCAGCCTCTGATGCTTCTTTTTGTGTGACCTCAGCCAACCCAAGTAACTTACTCAAGTAACCCAGTTTCCTCATCTGTAAAATAAGAAGACCAGACTAGACAGACTCCCATCTATTATACATACACATTATATATTCTATTATATACATACATGTTATACGTAATATAATATTGGTTGGTTGCCCTTTTTTCTTGAACAGGACCAAAATGACATCACTACGCTAGAGCCAAGTCACAATGTGTCCAGCTGTGGCTGATCAGATCAACATGAGCTCGGAATGCTCTACCACAGGTCGGGCACAAATAGGCCGTGTGAACATTTGGGGTAGATTCTCTAATTTGTGCATCTCAAGTTTCCTTTGAGTTACTTCAATTCTGCTTTGCTTATAGAGCACAGCACCTTCTCTGATGTGGGCATGCCATGCTAAGCAGACCTGTGCCAGTGTTATACAATCAATTCCAAAGTTCTTTTTTTTGCCTTTTTTTTTTTTTGTGAGGCAATTGGGGTTAAGTGACTTGCCCAGAGTCACACAGCTAGTAAGTGTCAAGTGTCTGAGGCCAGATTTGATCTTCCTGATTCCAAGGCTGGAGCTCTATCTACCACACCACCTCGCTGCCCTAATTCTAAAGTTCTTAAGAGAGAGTGCATCTTTGTATCGCTTTTTCTGACTACCATGGGAGCACTTGTTCTGTGTGAGTTCTCCATAAAATTGTCTTTGGTAAGTGTACATTTGGCATTTGAAACAACATGACCAGCCCATCAGAGCTGCACCCTCTGCAGCAGAGTTTGAATGCTTGACAGTTTAGTTTGAGAAAGGCCCTCGGCGTCTGGTATTTTATCCTGCCAGGTGATCTTCAGAATCTTCCTAAGACAATTCAAATGGAAGTGATTCAGTTTCCTGGTATGTTGCTGGTATACTGTCTAGGTTTCACAGGCATACAACTGAACTGAATCGCTTCCATTACATACATATATATTACATGTAATATAATAAATTCTATGTGTGCACACATATATACACACATAGAATTTATTACATATATATACACACATATACACACATGCAAATATAAGTATATACACACACACACAATACATATATATGTATATTTTGTTGTTGTTGAATCATTTCAGTACTGTCTGACTCTTTGTGACCCATCTGGGGTTTTCTTGGCAAAGATACTAGAGTGGTTCACCATTTCCTTCTCCAGCTCATTTTATAGATGAAAAATCTAGGCCAACAGGTTTAAGTGACTTATCTAGGGTCACACAACTAATAAGCGTCTGAGGTCAGATTTAAACTCACTAAGATGAGTTTTCATGACTCTAGCCCCTGCACTCTATGCATTGTGCCACCTAGCTGCTTATATATTCCGAATTTAATAAACCAAATAAAATGGGCATTTCTATATACACTGTGTAACAGAAGAGAACTGTGCTGACCTCTGAGGTTCTTTCTAGCTCTATGATTTTATAATCTAGTCTAAGGACCCCCGAATGCCTTTGTTAAATACGTAGGACACCTTTCCCCAATAGCACTGGAGGGAACGCCTTGGTGTTATAAATCTATTTGTTTCTACTTTTCGTTTTTGGCATTTGAATCTTTTTTTTTTTAGTGAGGCAATTGGGGTTAAATGACTTGGCCAGGGTCACACAGTTAGTAAGTATCAAGTGTTTGGTCTGAGGCCAGATTTGAACTCAGGTCCTCCTGACTTCAGGGCTGGTGTTCTATCCACTGTGCCACCTAGCTACCCCCGACATGTGAACTCTTTTCAAGCTCTTATTATCGAGGCATTCAGGATTAAGTGACTTGCAGTTAGTTAAGTGTCAAGTGTCTGAGCCCAGATTCAACCTCTTATTTATTCATTTGGTTTTTTTTTTAGTGAGGCAATTGGGGTTAAGTGACTTGCCCAGGGTCACACAGCTAGTAAGTGTCAAGTATCTGGTCAGAGACCAGATGTGAACTCAGGCTCTCCTGACTCCAGTGTCAGTGCTCTGTACACTGAGCTACCTAGTTGCCCTCTGAAGCTCTTATTTTAAATGAGCATATTTTCCCCACTGTCCATAGTTGAGAAGCAATTCCCTAGATGAAAAGACTAATTACATTCCCAACACAAGCAGAAAGCATTTAGTAGGACACATGCAGAATGCTAACACTAGATTAATGAGAAATAATTGCAAAGAATCAAGGTAAAGAAGAAAGGTGAATGGTAAGGAAAGGAAGCCGTCCAAAGCCAAGCGTGGAAAACTTACCACAATAGTGTCTGCTCCTATAACAACGTCTGGAGGTCTGAAGTCTTTCTGTTGAAATTAAAATGCTTTTTGAAATAAATGTTTTTAAAAAGTTTCTATCACCCCACCCCCTCAAAAAAGACAATGTTGATGAATTTAGACACCACAATGTCATCATCAATACAAAGTTAATGCTGCGATTTGGAAATCAGTTGGAAAGAAATGGTTAGCTAAAACAATAATAAAACAGGAATATTATTGAGAATTACTAATAAGAAAACAAGGACTAATTAATCTTATGAATAAGAACAGGCTCAAACATATACCACAGTCTTTTTTTTTTTGTGAGGTGATCGGGATTAAGTGACTTGCTCAGGGTCACACAGCTAGTAGGCGTTAAGTGTCTGGGGCTGGATTTGAACTCAGGGTCCTCCTGACTCCAAGGCCAGAGCTCTATTCACTGAGCCACCTAGCTGCCCCTACCACAGTCTTTTAATGAGAATAAACATTAGCGGTACAGTCTACATTAAAAAGGCAGTTAGGTAGTGCAGTGAGTAGGGTATGGGGTCTGGAATCAGGAAGCCCTGAGTTCAAATACTGTCTCAAACATTTACTAGCTGTGTGACCCTGGGCAAGTCACTTAATAATAATAATAATAATAACAATGACAATGATAATGATATACAACACTTCTATAGCACTTACTGTGTCCCAGGCACTTTACGGTTATTACCTCATTTGATTTTCACAACAACCCTGGAAAGTAGGTGCTATTATTTTTCCCATTTTAGAGATGAGGAAACTAAGACAGATAGAGGTTAAGTGACTTGGCCCAGGTCACACTACTAGTAAGTGTCTGAGACTGGATTTGAACCAATAATAGTAATAGCTAAACATTATATTGACCTTACTATGTGCTAGGAACTAAGTGCTTTACAATGATCATCTCATTTAAGGTAGGTGCTATGATCCCCATTTTAAGGATAAGGAAACCAGAGCAAATAAAGATTAAGTGACATGCCCAGGGTCACAGGACTCTGTGTGAGGTCAGATTTAAATTCAGGTCTTCCTGACTCTAGGTCCATCACTCTATCCACTGTACCACCCACCCACCCACCAATACTTAACCGCTCTCTGCCTCAGTTTCCTCATTTGTAAAATAAGGATAATAATAGCACTTACCTCAGAGAGTTGTTGTGGGAATAAAATGAGATGTTTATAAACTACTCTGTAAGCCTTAAAAAGGGGTGCATGATTTCCATCAGATCAAAACTGGATACAAGGGAAAAGAGTTGCAAAACTAGAAATTTTCAGCACCACAGGAAAAGCAAGAGGTCTCTTCCCTTCCTTCTTTTAAAGTCCTTCTCTTCCCCTCATTCTTTTAAAGTTGCCCTTCCCCTCCAGAGTTCTTCCAACAGGGATGGGGAAGCTAAAATAAGTCAGACTGAAGCATTTGCCCTTTCACCCCAGTATCCTTTGAAGTGATTTTGCTGTAGCCCTAGCCTCTGAAGGCATGATAATATCAGAAAAAAAACTGTGAAGAGTAGTAAACCAATTTATTCTTTATTCTTTATTAACTTATTTATTTTTGACTAGGCAATGGGGTTAAGTGACTTGCCCAGGGTCACACAGCTAGTAAGTGTCAAGTGTCTGAGGCCAGATTTGAACTGAGGTCCTCCTGACTCCAGAGCAATTTATTCTTTATTACTAAATTTTGGGGTTCCCACCACTTTATCCCAGCTAGGGAGTATCTAATGAATAAACTGGAAAAGGAAAAAGGTAAATGACTTTTGGGGGGTAGGGAGAGGAAAGGACCCAAACAATTAAATAAATGCTATTTAGTAGGTAACCTGAAAGCCCTGGTTTCTTAAAGGAAAAGATAACATGTGCCCCTTCTGGCTAGTATTTATACTAATGCTTTAAAGTTTACAAAGTATTTTCCAAACATCTCACTTTATCCCCACAACAGCTCTGTGATATAGGTGCTGTCATATTACATTTCATAAGGAGGACGGCTTTATCAGTGCCGGCAACTAAAGCCAAGATGGGTAGAGGGCACAGACATTAAGAACATGTCTACACTGGCATAAGGATCAGCCAAGCAAAGCCAATAAGGTCTTTTACATTTTTTTTTAAATTTTTGGTGAGGCAATGAGGTTAAGTGACTTGCCCAGGTGACTTGCACAGCTAGTAAGTGTCAAGTATCTGAGGTGGGATCTGAACTCAGGTCTTCCTGATTCCAAGGACGGGCTGTATCCACTGCCCCACCTAGCTGCCCCTACATGTTTAATTCTTATATCACACTTGTTCCAAATATCACCCCATATCTATGAAATTTGACCTAACTGAAAATATTTTCAAAAGAGGGCAATCTTTCCTCAACTGACATAATACACTGAAATCCAACAAAAGGTCAAATAACAATTTAGCAGCATGAAACCCGCCCAGAAGGCTGTGTATTAAACCCTGCAGCCGAGTGGAGAAGTGGATAGAGGATCAGGCCTGGGGTCAAGAGGACCTGAGTTCAGATCAAGCCTCAGACGCTTCCTAGCTGTGTGATCCTGGGCAACTCACTTAACCCTGTTCGGTTCAGTTTCCTCATCTATAAAATGAGCTAGAGAAGGAAATGACAAACCACTCAAGTATCTTTGCCAAGAAAACCCCTAACAGAGTCACAAAGGGTCAGACCAGGCTGAAAATGACTGAAATAATGATAAAATAATGCAAAAAAACCCCAAGCACACCCCCAAAAACTTACCACATTCATCCTGTTAGCCACCTCAAGGGCCTTTTGTTTTGCTGTTTCCATGGCGTACTCATAAGGTGCTGAAAATGAAGTCTTGTCCAGAGTCTCTTTAAATCTGGATGGCACTACCTCAAATCGCAGGCCCTAGGACACAGAGACAGCAAGACTCACTTAGATAGTCTTACCGAAAGAAAATAAACAAACTAAAAGGCAGCAGATACATGATCATTTCCTGGATGGAATGTAAACTCCTCGGGAGTCGGGAATATTTTACTCCTTATATTGGCATCCCCAGTGCCCAACAATATGCTTGTCGATAGGCAGCTTGGTGGAACAGTGGATGGACAGCTGGACCTAGAAGACTGTTGTTGGATTCACCTCCACCTGTCTCAGCTTCCTCATCTGTAAAATGGTGACAATAATAATACCCAGCTCCTAATTGTTCGGATAAAACAAGACATTGGTAAAGTGCTTTGCAAACCTGAAAACACTATATAAGTAGCAGCTATTACTGGGGACTGACTGTTGATCATTATAAGATCATTGTTCTAAAGGCAGAAGGGACCTCAGTTGAATTTCAGACTGCCGTTCAACTAACCCTTCCCCACTGCCATGCTTGGCAAAGACTTTTTAGAGATCAGGATCACATCCTCATCAACCTCACACTGGACCACTGACTGCTGGTCGATGTTCTGGTTCCTGTGGAAGGAAGGGCCACAGCAGCTCACGGCAAGTTATGGAAAAGTTTCTATTTTAGCATCAAATGGGTAACTAGAGGAGAGGCATGGGGAATCCTAGCATGCTGAAATGGAAGCTTTTCCCTCTTAAAAGTATTCTTTTACCCAACCAAAAAAAAAAACCCAAAAAACAAACAAACAAACCAAAAAACAAAAACATAGAGGAGCAATTGGGTGGTGCAGTGGATACAGAACTGGCCCTGCAGTCAGGAGGACCCGAGTTCAAATGCAGCCCAAGACACTTACTAGCTGTGTGACCCTGGGCAAGTCACTTAACCCTGTTTGCCTCAGTTTCTCATTTATAAAATGAGTTGGAGGAAATGGCCAACCACTCCAGTTTCTTTGCCATGAAAACCCCAGATGAGGTCATGAAGAGTCAGCCACAACTGAAAAATGACTTAATAATAAAGTCTTCAGGCTTCAAAGAGTGCCTGCCCATCTCACACAATTAAGCAGATTTCCTGCAACATTTGAAAAGTTAGGCATCAAATAGGCTTTCCTTCTTGAAGATCGTAAAGTTGTTATTTCTATCTGCAGGTAATTTCCATCCTGTACTTTCCACTGACATGTCTCATTATTTTTCTCCAAAAGGCCCAGACTGAAAAATTCTTCGCAAAAAGGCACCCAAAACAAAACAAAAAGAGCCCCACCAAAACAAAACAAAAAACAAACCCAAAACAAAACACCAAACACATTTGGTCACACAGGAATCTTGTCCTAACATCTAATACATACTCCCTTGAAACCCTCTCCTGAGAGGTTATCCTGATGGATAATAAAAGAAGAACAGAGATTGGGAAGACAGAATTGTCCCTAGCAAAGTTTCCAGGCTTTACAAGTTAGAAATGCCATTGTTCAGCAGGCCACAGGATACCCTTAGCCCATGATAAACTGGTAATACACTAAATATATTTTTGTTGTATTTGTTCAGTCATGCTTGAGTTTTTGTGACCCCATTTTGGGTTTTCTTGGCAAAGATATTCAAGTAGTTTGCCATTTCCTTTTCCAGCTCATTTTACAGACAAGGAAACTGAGGCAAATAGGGTGAAATGACTTGCCCAGAGTAACACAGCTACTAAGCGTGAGGCTAGATTGGAACTCAGGAAGAAGAATCTTCCTGCCCCCAGGCCCGCGCTCTATCCATCACACCACTTAGCTGCTCACACTGGATATATACTATACACATATCCACCACCTTTCACTCAACCTTAAAAGTTATCTAATGTCCCACTAATTCGTTTAGAATAGGGGCTCTTAATCTGAGGTTCTTGAACTTAAGAAAAAAATTTATAATTGTACTTCACTATAGTTTTCTTTGTAATCCTAAGTATCTTATTCATTTGAAAACATTATTCTGAGATAAAGTCTATAGGCTTCACCAGTCTGCCAAAGATGTCTGTAAAAAGTTAAGACTCCCTGATTCAGAGGGTCCTTTAGGGCTGGGACTGTCTTCTATTTTTTTATACATAATACAAAACCTTTCACATAACAGTTGCTCAATTCATGCTCGTGAACTGTGATAGATAAGAGATGTGATCCATCTGAAAAGATTTGGGGGTGCTGAGACCCCCAAAATGCCAAGGTGGTGTTGCCTGGAACAAATTCATACACTCAAGTCTTGTCTTAGTCAAATGGCAAAAAGTTTATTGTGATGCCAATAGAAGCAGGCAAGGGTTCTTCTTAGCAAATCTGTGAGATAGTGAGGATGATGCTGGGTTTATATGGAAAGGGGCAAGGGACAATGGAAAAGAATGCCAAGGATTCTAATTAGGTAATCTAGGGGTCCAGGTGTCTCCGGATCTACAGACTGGAAAATGCAGGAGTCTGCAGAGATAACTTTGTTGATACCAGACATTGATGGAATTGTCAGAGTCATGGACCTTGGGGATCTCAAATGAGGGAGCATCCTTGGGCCTGACAGGGACAAAAATCTTTGGGCCAGGCAGCCTCATGTCTGCTCTGTTAAGAAGTATTCTGCTACAGGAGAAAATTTTCTTACTGGGCAGGAGCCTACTGAGAAATTGGGAGGCTTCCAGAGACATGACCTTAGGGCTGGGGCCAGAACACACCATCCCATCCACATCATAAAGGCCATATTTTTCTACAGAAGTTACTTCCTATATTTTCCTGTAATTTTTCTCCCCAGTCTTTTAAAATTAAATACTTGGAATTCTCTCACCTCCTGCACCTAAAAACTAACTTAAAATTCAACACAACTCAATTAAGACGTATTTAACACCTACCGTGTGCAGAACCCGGTGCTATTAGGCAATGGGGGATATAGAAGTAAAGCACAAAGATAACTATAATATACACTGCTACCTCACTGTGCATTACAGAAAGGCAAAACAAAGTGCTGCTTGAGTACCAAGGGTCATTACTGGCAGAAGGATAATTGGAATCAAACCCCATAGAGGAGAAGGGAGGTCCTTCTAGGCATTCCACGAGAGCCAAGGTGAAATGTTGGGGGCAGGGAAGGCAGGACAAAGCAAAGGGAATACTGAGACATTGATTAGCCTAGTTCGGCTGCAGTAGTGTTTGAAGGGGAATAATATGTGATAAAAATAGAAAGATAAACTGGCATCACATAGCTGAGGGCCTTGAAACCCAGGCAGAGCCCTCTGAACTTTACTCAGAGAGCCATGGAAGGTTTTTGAGCAGAAGAGTGACATGACCAGATTTGTAATTGGCCAACAGTGCTGGAGAAGGCCTGGGGGAAAAGGAACACCAATTCTCAAGAGAGGAGACATGAAATTTTTAGCTAACAGTTTGCAGTTCTTTTATCTGGGGGCCTGGAGGAGGAATGATGGGTTAGAAAAAAAAGTAGGAGAAAAATCCGCTAGCTCATTCCCTCAGTCCTCAAAATAAAATGGCTTGTTCCCTCAATCCTCAAGCGGCTATGTGGAGTAGCTGATAGAACGTGAGGGGAGCTGGAGTCAGGGAGACCAGAGTTCAAATTCGGTTTCAGACATTTACTGGCTATGTGACTCTAAGCCTAACACTAACCTCTGCCTGCCTCAGTTTCCTCATCTGTAAAATGGAGATAAGAGCGCCTACCTCCCATGCATACTAGTTATTGTTGTTAATTTGCAGGGTGAAATGAGATGTCTATAAAATATAAAATTTAAAAAATTACTATTATTGTAATTATTAACCTGCAGCATTCTATCCCTTCTTACACATCCATACCACAAAAAAAAGGGATATGTCCCATCCCAAGCAGAGGCTGCAATAAGGCTGCAAACGGAGCTAAAGCCGTGCCGGGGTGGGGGGTGGGGGTAGGCGGGGCATGGGCATGGATGCAGCCATCCCTGCCGCGCTCCCCAGCCCACCCACAGCAGCGCTGCGCCTGCGCTGTGAAGGGCACTCCAGCTCGGGGAGCAGGGAGGCCCAGGAGGTGTCAGCAGGCTGAGCTGAATCAGAAGGAAGGCCCCGCCACGGCCCAGGCCTCGCAGCGGGCGGCCTCCGTTGCTGCCCCTCCCCCGCTCCCGTCCCGGGCGCGAGGTCCAGGAGGCCCCGGCGGGGCGCGCGCGCGGACTCACGGCGCTGCTCAGGATCTCCTGTCTCCGGGGCGAGGCACTGGCCAGCACTACGCGCTTGCTGACAAGCTTCCTGATCACCGGGCACAGCACCATCGCTGCACCGATGCGGCTGCGGCCGCTGCGGCGGCGGCGGCTGCTGCTGCTGCTGCTACCGCCCTGCCCGGAGGAGGAGCAGCAGGAGCGAGGGGCGGGTGGGGCAGAAAGCACGGCTAATAAGCGTCCCGGAACAGGCTCCTCCCCCGCCCTTTTCCCGGGCGGACTCCAGGCTGGAGCTTCCCGCAGACGCAGATGCTGGGCTGCTCAACCCGGGCGCTTTCCCCAGGTAGCCAGGTGCAGGGGGTGGGGTGGGGGGCCCGCTAGGCGGCGCTGTGGATAGAGCCTGGAGTCAGCAACCTCGTCTTCTGAGTTCAAATGTGACCTCAGATATGGCCTAGCTGTGTGACCCAGTTCCTCATCTGCAAAATGGTCTGGAGAAAGAAAAGGCGAACCACTCCTGCATCTTTGCCAGGAACATGGCTGAAGCAACTGAACCACACACAGCAAGCCAAGTCCAGAGCTTAGCCTGCAAGATCTGAGTTCAAGTTCTACTTCAGACATTTTTACTATAGCTGTGGCACCCCAGGCAGGTTACACAGTTTCTCCACCTCATCTCTAAAATGGGAATAATAAGGGAACCTACCTTCCTGTGTGGTTGGAAGTAGATTCGTAAACCTTGAAGTGCTAGATCAGCATTAATTATTCTTACTGGAGAGCTGTCAACAAAGTTTAGATACGACACTGCAGGTTATTAAAATGATGGGTTTAGCATTGGAAAGGACTCGAGCCAACTCATCCAGGCCCCCTCGCCAGCCCATTTTATGGATGAGACAGCTGAGGCCCAGACAGGTCAAGTGACTTGCCCAAAGTCACGCAGCAGGTGTGGGATTAGAGCCTGGTCCTTCCACTCCGAGTGCATCTCGTTTTCTGCTGTGTGACATTACTTCCAGTAATGACTAACATTTGTGTAGCAGCACAAGTGACTTGCCCAAGGTCATGGAGGTAATGAGTGTCTGAGGCCAAATCTGAACTCAGGTCTGCCCGACTCCAGGTCCAGCCCGCTGTCCACTGCAAATACAGGCTGACCTTTCACATAATTTAAGAGTCTTAGAGAGCTGCTTAGAGTAGAGGTGTCAAATACACTGTGGCCGGCAACTGCCTAACCGGATTCAAATGTTAATTGGGAAATATTTAACAAAATAAGTAAAAATAAAATAAAACGTATAATATTATCTTTTAAAAACTGAGATGATGTTTGAACCGCAGAGATCCTTATGTATGGATTAGTGGTCCTGTTTCTATTCAGTTGGACACCACTGGCCTAGGGCACTGAGAAGTTAAATGACTTATCCAAGGTCATACAGCCAGTATGTCAGAGGGAGGTCCTACTGAATTTGAGGCCATGTTTTTTTTTTCATTTTTTTCATTAATTTATTTTTAGTTTTCAACAATCACTTCCATATGCTTTTGAGTTTAAAATTTTTTTCCCTCTTCCTCCCCACCTTCCTCCCCAAGATGGTGTGCAATCTGATATAGGCTCTATGTATACATTCCTATTAAACATGTTTTCAAATTAGTCATGTTTTAAGGAAGAATTAGAACCGATAGGAGGAATCACAAGAAAGAGGAAACAAAACAAAACAGAAGGATAAAAAAATAGCAGACAGTATGCTTCGATCTGCATTCAAACTCTGTAGTTCTTTCTCTGGATGTGGATAGCATTTTCCATCATGAGACCTTTGGAGATCCTTGCATTGCTGAGAAGGGCTAAGTCTATCAAAGTTAGTCATAGCACAACATGGGGGTTACTGTGTACAACGTTCTCCTGGTTTTGCTCGCTTCACTCAGCATCAGTCCGTACAAGTTTTTCCAGGCTTTTCAGCGGTCAATCTTTCTGAATTTGAGGCCATATAATTTTTTTTTTAGTAGGCAGTGGGGTTAAGTGACTTGCCCAGGGTCACACAGCAAGTAAGTGTCAAGTATCTGAGTTTTCTTGTAGAATTTTAGACTGTACTATTCTACTGATGTTTCCTCTGAACCTTTTGGAATCAGCCTCACAAATCTGGAGTACAAGTCAGATTGTGTCTAGCTTTCTTCTCTTTGTAAGAAGTAAAGCCTCAAAGAGGAATATATTGTTCTCTGCTTCCCTCTCTGTATCTTGTATATTTAATGTACACAAAATGCATTATTTTGTGGTTTCCTTTAAGTTGTTTTAAACCAGTACCAATTAGTTTTGATGATTATTGCTTTGTAGTATAGTTTGAGATCTAGTTCTATGAACCTATTTTTTTCTCTGTACCCCTTGTTGTACTTTAAAAAAAATGTTTTTCTTGAAATTCTTAACCTTCTGTTTCTTATTTTTTCTAGTTCTATAACAATTTGGTAGTATGATTAATATGGCTGTGAATTTGTAAGTTAATTTAACGGTATTGTCACTTCTATTATACTGTTATAGGCCCTACATATACATTCCTATTAAACATGTTTTCAAATTAGTCATGTTTTAAGGAAGAATTATGTATGTGTATGTATATGTATATGTATATGTATATGTATATGTATATGTATATGTATATGTATATGTATATGTATATGTATACGTATACGTATACGTATACGTATATGTATATGTATATGTATATGTATATGTATATGTATATGTATATGTATATCTATTAAGTGCTATCTTCTCACCTGAGCTCTAGTTTCCTATCAGCAATTGCCTCTTGTACATCTGGATGTCCCATAGGCAACATGTCCAAAACAGAAGTCATTATCTTTCCCTCCAAACCCTAGCTTCTTTTGAACTTTATATTACTAACTTTTAATGTAATTATTTTTTGATTGAAAAAGTCTATTATCTCTCCCTTCCATGTCCCTCCTTTGTTAGAAAACAAAAGAAAAAACCTAAAACTATTTTTAACAAATATGCATAGGAGAGAAAAACTTAATTTCTGCATTGCCCATGTACCAAACATGTATGTCTCAGTCTTCACCCTGAATCATCACTTCTGTGTCAGGAGGTGGGTGTTAGGCTTCAGCAGGGATCTTTTAGAATCATGGTTGGTTACTATGACTCAGAAGAAAGCACAGAAGACATCCAGGCTATTGAGTAACATTCCAGTGGAAAACATTGGTGTGGTGAGTGAGAAAACAAAAGTTTACGCTTCTGAGCATATTGATTTATTAAGCAATACATACCAATTGCATAACAAATCAGAACCAGACCTTCTCTGCTTTGGCACTGGACCCTGAATATAGGGGGAGATGGGTTTTTATTCATTAAAAACAATATGTCAAATAAGACCAATTAATTAAAAGAAAACAATGAGGGAACAAAATTAGATAATCTGATTTCTAATTGGAAGAAAGATTAGGGACTTTCCAAGTTGGTAGAGAGAGAATGAACAGGGACAATTGCCTGATATCAGAAAAAGATATGTTCCATTTCCCCCTGCCCTATCGAGTATCTGTATTCAATCAAAAGAACATGGAAACAATAACTGACTGATCAGAAAGGGGCCACTTTTCAGATAAGACACGTGTTGCTTGAGATATGTAATTGTGAGAAAACTCCTTGCAACAACCTTCAGATCTGGCCAGATTTCTGGTCAGCATAACCTAGGTCCCAAGCAGCAGGCAGAAGTGGCCCAGCTTCCCAACGATGCAGGACTAGGTTCAAACGATGCAAAGGCCTGTCACAATTCCCACAAATGAATAAAGTTTTCTCATAAGACAGAAATTAGACTAGACCCATAGTTAAGTAGAAAGGGAGCTGAACTAGCTCCAGAATTGAGTCACAAGATGGAATCAGTGTGGTTCACTCAATTCCCACTACCGTTTGCTGTTCTAATTCCCTCATTGGGGAGATCATGGAAAAGAATCACCTAGGATGTCCAGGTACAGATGAGCTATGCTCTGCGTCATTGTTGAGAACTGCTCAGTTCATGAAATCACAGATTCATTTGAATGTGTATAATAGAAATTTTATTTTGTTGTCCATTGACAAGCATAAGTATTCAAATATATTAATTATCGCAAAAGGGGGAAAAAAAGCAGGAAAAAAAATAAGCAGGTAAGTGGAAACTAACCCATTAAGACTTCCTATGGCATTGTAAATGACTATACATGTCTTTTTTAAAAGTCTTTAATTTATTTTTTAAATTAATTAATATTTTTTTTCAGGCAGTTGGGGTTAAATGACTTGCCCAGGGTCGCACAGCTAGTAAGTGTCAAGTGTTTGGTCTGAGGTCGGATTTGAACTCGGGTCCTCCTGACTAAAGGGCCAGTGCTCTATCCACTGCTCCACCTAGCGGCTCCTTGTGTCTTTCATTTTTTACGTCAGCATGGTTTTACCCAGTTTCTTTCTTCCTTTCTGTCCCGGAGAGCTATCTCACATAACAAATAGAATTTTTTTAAGATGACAAAAAGAAAAAAGACGAAAAAAGACCCAGCACAACTGATCAGTACATTGAAAGAGTCCAAATATATGTGCTATGTGCAACAGCTTTGGACTTTCCACCTGCGTGAAGGCATAGTTTGGGGATGTCCTCTCATAGTTCTTTTGAACCATGCTTATTCTTTATGATTTTGCAATATTGACTTTTGACATTTTTGGGTAAGATTGTTCTTTCCATTTACACTGTAGAAGTCATTGTGTATGTTGTTTTCTTGACTCTGCTTCACTCTGCATTGGTTCACATAGATTTGTCCATGCTTCTCTGTATTGCTCACATTCATAGCACAGTAATATTCCATTTCATTTTTCCAAAAGAATTTTGTTATTTTATTTTTTGGTGAGGGCAGTTGGGGTTAAGTGACTTTCCCAGGGTCACACAGCTAGTTAGTGTCACATGTCTGAAATCGGATTTGAACTCAGGTCTTCCTGACTCTAAGGTGGGGAGCTTTATCCACTGTGCCACCTAGCTGCCCCAGAATTTTGTTATTTTATCAAGTTCTTAAAAGTATCCCCTTGATAATTTGATTGATGGAGCATTAAAAGTGGACTAACTTTGTTAGCATTTTCGTTTTTATTATATTGGCATGCCTAACCATAAGCTCTAAATATTCCTCCAGCTATTAAGTTGTTTTCATTTCTTTTTTTTTGTAAGTAATTAATTTATTTTTAGTCTTCAACATTCACTTCCATGAGAATCTGAGTTTGAAATTTTCTCCACTTCCCTCTCCTCTTCTCCCACCCCCACAACGGCATGCAAATCTGATATAGGCTCTACTTATATGTTCATATTAAACATATTTTCCCATTAGTCATGATGTAAACAACAATTTGAACTCATGGAAGGAACCACAAGAATGAAATAATGAAACAAAACAACAAAGGAAAAGGAGAGCAAATAGTATGCTTCTGTCTGCTTCAAACTCCATAGTTCTTTCTCTGGATGTGGATAGTGTTTTCCATCGTGAGTCTTTTGGAATTGTCTTAGATCCTTGCGTTACTGAGAAGAGCTAAGTCTATCAAAGTTAGTCACTGCATAGTGTGGCTATTACTGTGCATAGTGTTCTCCTGATTCTGCTCATTTCACTCAGCATCAGTTCATATAAGTTTTCCAGGTTTTTCTGAAGTCTGCCTGCTCATCATTTCTTATAACACAAAAATATTCCATTACATTCATATACCACAACTTGTTCAGCCATTTCCCAATTGATGGACATCCCCTCAATTTCCAATTCTTTGCCACCACAAAAAGAGAATGTTTTTGTACATGTGGGCTCTTTTCCCTTTTTTATGATCTTTTTGGGATACAGACCTAGAAGTGGTATTGCTGGGTCAAAGGCTATGCATATTTTTATAGCCCTTTGGGCATAGTTCCAAATTGCTCTCCAGAATGATTGGATCATTTCACAGCTCTATCAACAGTGAATTAGTATTCTAATTTTCCCACATCTTCTCCAACATTTATCATTGTCCTGTTATGTCATGTTAGGTGTGATGTGGTACCTAAGAGTTGTTCTGATTTGCATTTCTCTAATCAATAGTGATTTAGAACATTTTTTTACATGGCTATAGAAAGCTTTAATTTCTTCCTCTGAGAACTGCCTGTTCATATCCTTTGACCATTTATCAATTGGGAAATGACTTGTATTCTTATTAATTTGACTCAGTTCTCTATATATTTTAGAAGAGAGGCCTTTATCAGAGATACTGGTTGTAAAAATTTCTTCCCAGTTTTCGTCTTCCCTCCTAATCTTGAATGCATTGGCTTTGTTTGTGCAAAAACTTTTCAATTTAATGTAATCAGATTATCCATTTTATAATGTTCTCTATCTCTTGTTTGATCATAAATTCTTCTATTCTCCATAGATCTGAAAGGTAAACTGTTCCTTGCTCTTCCAGTTTGCTTATAGTATCAGTCTTCATATGTTTTTATTTCTCTAAGTACAACTTTGGAATTGTATCTATACAAGTCTTTTGTGTGCCTTGGTAGATTGATTCCCAGATACTTTATGAGTTTTGTAATTATTTGGATTCTATTATTGCCACTTGGATTTTGTTATTATTGTATAGAAGTGTGATTGATTTTTTAGGATTTTATTTGAGGTCTGCAACTTTGCTGAAGCTATTGCCCTGATTATTTATCTTTGCTCATTCCCTAAGATTTTTTAGATGTACTATCATATCATCAGCAAATGGGACTAGTTTTATCTTTTCTTTACCTATGCTATAACTATTGCTATTGCTAGCTTTTCTAGAACTATATCAAACAATAGTGGGGAAGGTGGGCATCCTTGCTTTACTCTCATATTTATTGCATGCATATGTGTCTTTAACTTTAATTATTTTTCCAGTGAATAACAGTACCTCAAAAGCTGATTATATTGACTTAAAAGTAATAGTACCCATGTTGTCCTTGTTTTGCTAAACAATTTTGAATGATTGTATATTCTGTATAACATAAATTTATTTTCTATAATTGTTGTTTTTAACTCCACTGTTATTCTTTTGATTTTGCTGTCTTTAAATTGTTGTCATTGAATTAGCTGTCTTTAATCTCTTCAGTTAAGTATTTCCATGTTTAAGATCTTCATTGTTTCTAATGCTACAATAATATTTTATTGCATTCATATACCAAAGTCTGCTCAGCCTCTCCCTAAATGATGAACATCTAATTTATTGGATCCCAAGTTTTGGCTGCTTATTTCAAACTAGAGTATTTTTTTCCCCCTGTGAATAAGCTCAATGGGTTTTAAGTAAGGAAACGTGTATCAAAGAATATGTACGTTTCTGCAGGTTTTATTGTTTAATTCTAATCTGCTTTTCAGAAAAGCTAGATTAATTGACATGCCACCAACAATGTTAGAGCATATTTGTTTTTATTATAGCTATGCCAACATTGAATTTCATCCTTTTTAAAAAAATTTATTTAGAATTTTATTTTTCCCCAGTTACATGTAAAAACAGTTTTTAACATTTGTTTTTGAAACTTTGAATTCCAAATTCTGTCCCTTCTTCCCTCCCCCCTGCAATTGAGAAGGAAAGCAGTTTGATATAGGTTATGTATAGTCTTGCAAAAGTTATCCATAATAGTCATGTTGTGAAAGAAAACATAAACAAGAAAAAAAATTCAAGAAAAATAAAGTGAAAAAAAAAGTATGCTTCAATCTGTATTCAGATGTCATCAGTTCTTTCTCTGGAATGGATGATATTTTTCATCATAAGTCCTTCAGATTTGTCTTGGATCATTGTATTGCTGAGAATAATCAAGTCATTCACAGCTGATCATCTTACAATATAGCTGTTACTTTGTACACAGTACGTTTCACTTTGCATCAGCCCATGCAAGTCTTTCTAGGTTTTTCTGAGAGCATCCTGCTCATCATTTCTTATAGTACAATAGCATTCTATCATAATCACATGCCACAACTTGTTCAGCCATTCCTTGATTAATGGACATCACCTCAATTTCCAATTCTGAGCCACCATAAAAAGAGCTACTATAAATATTTTGTACATAAATATTTTTGTTTGTTATCTCTTTTGGGATACAGACCTAGTATTAGTATTGCTAGGTTAAAGGGTATGCATGGTTTTATAGCCCTTTAGACGTAATTCCAAATTGCTCTACAGAAGGGTTGAATCAGTTCACGACTCCACCAAAAGTGCATTAAGGTCTAATTTTTCCCACATCCTCTCCAACATTTGTCACTTACCTTTTCTTCCAATTAGCCAATGCTGCCAATCTAATAAGTATGAAGTAGTTTTTCAGAATGGTTTTCATTTGCACTTCTCCAATCAATAGTGAGTTATATGGCTATAGATAGCTTTGATTACTTCATCTGAAAACTTATCATATCTTTTGATTATTTATGAATTGGAGAATGGCTCTAATTTGACTCAGTTCTCTATATGTTTGAGAAATGAGGCCTTTATCTGAGAAACTTGCTTCAAATTTTTTTTTCACATTTAGTATTGCTAATTGTATTTCCCTCCATCCTGTTGCCCCCCCACCTCCTTTCACCCTCTCCCTCTTCAAAAGTGTTTTGCTTCTGACTACTCCCTCCCCCAATCTGCCGTCCTTTCTATCATCCCACTCCTTTTCTCTTATTCCCTTCCCCTCCTACTTTCCTGTAGGGTAAATAAGATAGATTTCTATACCCATATGTTATGTGTATATGTTACTCCCTCTTTGAACCAATTTTGATGAGTGTAAGGTTCACTTACTCCCCCCCCCTTGTTCCCCCTGTTCTGTAAAAACTTGTCTTTGCCTTTTTTTTTTTTGTAGGCAATTGGGGCTAAGTGACTTGTCCAGGGTCACACAGCTAGTAAATGTCAAGTGTTTGGTCTGAGGCCGGATTTGAACTCAGGTCCTCCTGACTTCAGAGCCAGTGCTCTATCCACTGTGCAACCTAGCTGCACCTTTTCTTGCCTCTTTTATGTGAGATAATTTACCCCATTCTACCTCTCCCTTTCCCTTTCTCCCAGAACATTCCTTTCTCACCCTTTAATTTTATTTTTTAGATATCATCCATTCATATTAAACTCACACCTGTGCCCTCTGTCTATATATACTCCTTCTAACTACCCTAATAATGAGAAAGGTCTTATGAGTTACACATATCATCTTCCCATATAGGAATGTAAACAGTTAATCTTATTAAGTCCCTTATGATTTCCCTTTCCTGTTTTCCTTTTTATGCTTCTCTTGAGTCTTGTATTTGAAAGTCAAATTTTCTATTCAGCTCTAGTCTTTTCATCAAGAATGCTTGAAAGTCTTCTATTTCATTGAATGTCCATTTTTCCCCTGAAGAATTATACTCAGTTTTGCTGGGTAGGTGATTCTTGTTTGTAATCCTAGCTCCTTTGCCCTCCAGAATATCGTATTTCAAGCTCTCTGATCCTTTAATGTAGAAGCTGTTAAATCTTGTGTTATCTTGATTGTGTTTCCATAATACTTGACCTGTTTCCTTTTGGCTGCTTGTAATATTTCCTCCTTGACCTGGGAACTCTGGAATTTGGCTGTAATATTCCTGGGAGTTTTCCTTTTGGGATCTCTTTCAGGAGGTGATTGGTGGATTCTTTCAACTTCCAATATACACCTTAAAAAAGAAACAATAAAAGAAAATCAAAAGAATGAAAAAAAAGAAGACAATGTAAAATAGTTCACTGGAAAAAGAACTGACCTGGCAAATAGATCCAGGAGAGATAATTTAGAAATTATTGGACTACTTGAAAGCCAATAAAAAAAAAAGGGCCTAGACATCATCTTTCAAGAAATTCTCAAGGAAAATTGTGCTGATATTGTAAAACCAGAGGGTAAAATAGAAGTTGCTAGTGCTCCTCCTCACCCTGGGACTGCCACCTAGGACTGCGACCCGGATTCAAGTATGGGTAAAGCCATGGCCTCAGTGCTAGCAAAAAGACCCTTGTAATCTCCTTCTGAACATTTGTTTGACCCCTTTACCATCTGTGGGCTGAGAGCTCTGGAAGCAGCCAGTGTTCCTGCTGCTGCTGCCACTGCCACTGCTGATTCAGTGGCTCCCAAGGTCTCTTCTTGGTTCGCTGGGGTTGGGGCTGTGCTGGCATTGTGCTCCACTCTCACCCAAGTGGGCCAGACCTTTCCTGTTGACCTTATAAGTTGTCTTTGGTGTCTGGGGGCTGAGGGGTCTGGAAACTGCCACTGCTGCCACTGGTTCAGTAGCCCAATGCCTATTCTGGATTTTATGGGGCTGTTCTGCTCTGCCTGCATTGGACTATGCTCCTGTCTCACCGTGGTGCACCAGACCTTTCCTGCAGACCTTCCAAATTGTCTTAGGCTGGAAATTTGTTTCATTCTGCCTTTTTGTGGGTTCTGCTTCTCTAGAATTTGTTTAGAGTCATTTTTTGAAAGGTATTTGGAGGAGTTTGGGGAAATCTCAGGTGAATCTCTGCCTTTACTCTGCTATCTTGGCTCTGCCTCCTCCCCAACCAAAAATTTCATCTTCTTTTGTTAATTTGATGGAGGGAAGGCGGCAGGTGGGATCTCAAAGTTGTTGTGATTTGCATTTCACTGGTTATTAGAGATTTTGAACATTTTTTCATATGCTTGTTCATATCCTTTTATCCTCATATCAAGAATTGCCTAATATGTTTTGATCATCTATCAATTCTTTTTTTAATCTATCAATTTTTATTTGGATAACTTTATATCAATTCCTTATAAGTTTTGGATGTAATATGCGAGATTAAATAAGAAAAGAGGTCTGAAATAAAAAAAAATTGGAAATATTTTCTTTGTCCAAAAGAAAAAAAAGAAAAATGTCTTTAGGGATATCAGGAGATATATTTGAGGACTATTTAAAATTACTCAATGCATTCTTAGAAGGTAGTTGAGTCATCACATATATCGATTATGGTAAAGTTCAAAGCACTTTGCTTGTGATAAAAAAGTTTTCTTGGTTGTGTAATATACTGAGCAAACATCAGGTTATACAAGGTCAGTTGTGAGCATGACCAAAATAAGATTGAATTGAAATGAAGAAACTCCTTTCCTATGATATGTATTTGTATATCCACAAGAATGAACAATGAGAAAAATTCCTCAGTTCAAGAGCTGTATTGAGGTGGGGCAACTAGGTGGCACAATGGATTGATCGCACTGGTCCTGGAGTGAGGAGAACCTGAGTTCAGATCTGGCCTCAGACACTTGACATTTACTAGCTGTGTGAACCTGGGCAAATCACTTAAACCTGATTACCAAGCCAAAAAAAACCCCTAAAAAACAAAAAACTCAAAGCAGATAGATAAGGGATTCATAATTCTCCATGAGTCCGCTGGATAGATTTCAGTAGGTCTGTGAACATGGATGGGAAAACATTAGCATCTTTGTTTTCACTAACCTCTAATCTAAATTTAGCATTTACTTCAGTTATGAATGTGGACCACAGGTATCAAACACATCACCAACTATTCCCACTCTTGAGTGTGGCTGAACCAGATTAAAATGGTTATCAAATTATCAAAAATGGTTATCAAAATTAAATTGGTAAATATTTAATAAAATAAATAGAAATGCAATAGAAAATAGATAATGTTATTGTGTGATTTTTTAAAGAAAATATGTGGTCCACAGGGATCCTTCTGTACAGTTTGGGGGCCCCCATTTCTATTTGAGTTTGATACCACTGATAGATAACTAATTACTCTGACAAGTGGCTGTAGGCTTCACCAGCTACCAAAGGCATCCATGACACAAAAAGGGTTAAGAATCCCTGAGCAAGACGATGATATGAAAAACCTTTATAGAATCACAGAATTTTCAAGCTTGAGATTTAGAGATTTTCTTTCTTTCTTTCTTTCTTTTTCTTTCTTTCTTTCTTTCTTTTCTTCTTTCTTTCTTTCTTTCTTTCTTTCTTTCTTTCTTTCTTTCTTTCTTTCTTTCTTTCTTTCTTTCTTTCTTTCTTTCTTTCTTTCTTCCTTCCTTCCTTCCTTCCTTCCTTCCTTCCTTCCTTCCTTCCTTCCTTCCTTCCTTTCTTTCTTTCTTTCTTTCTTGGCTAGGCAATGGGGTTAAGTGACTTGCTCGGGGTCACACAACTAGTTAAGTGTCAAGTGTCTGAGGCTGAATTTGAAATTAGGTCCTCCTGACTCCAGGGCACATCAAATACTTCTGATAAAAGTTTGATATCTAAGAATTGTCTATCAAGAGGAGAAAAAAGAACATTCTCATTCAGCCATATATAAGGAATTAATTCAGATATCTTTCTAAACAGTAAGTAGTCAAAGCATATGACCAAATAGTTTTCTGAACTCCAAACTTTTGACAATGAAAAAATACTTTAAATTACCAATGAGAAAAATACAAATTTTTAAAATGTTGAGTTTTCATCTCATGTCTGTGAAACTGGTAAAGGTGAGAAAATATGGAAATAAGTGTTAGAGGAGCAGACAGATTAATATACTATTGGTGGGATTTTGAGCTGCTCTATCTGTTCTGGAAAACAATTTGGTATCACGCAAGAAAAGTTACTAAACTTGTCATATTATTTGACCCATTGGCTAGGCACATCTCCCAAGAAGGCCAAAGACAAAAAGAAAGGTGTATACTGAAATATTAATAGCAGCATTTGTATGATTGTAAAAATAAACAAAAACATAATCTGGAAACAAAACGTTAATTGGGAAAATGATTGAACAAATTGTGGTCTACAAATTAAATGGAATATCACATCATAAGAAATAATTAATATAGGGAATTCAAAGAAATGTAGGAAGACTTATATGAACTGATTCAGGGTGATGAAAGCAGAACCAGAATAATATACTCGATTCTACGATAATATAAAAGCACAAATAGCTATAAACGGCAGTTGAACTTTGATTGATTTCTTTGACTGAACTTGGTTTTAGAGAACAGATGATGAAATATCTTTCTTGTGATTTGGGAGAGAGGTATGAATGGAATTATGGAAATGGAATGTTGATGTCATGCATGGCTGTTTTGTCAGTTGGTTTTGCTTGCTTGTTTTTCTTTGTTACAAGGAAGGGTTTAATGGGGACAAGGCAGCTGATATATTTGAAAATGACTGTGATGTAAAAAAAGAGTAATAATAATGTTTTTCTCTTTTTTTATGTGATTGAGTCTTCCTATTTTGCGCTGGCTAGAAGTTCAGCAGCTACTCACCAGCCCAATCCTGCTACTGATCAGCATGTAAGTATGGTCTGCTCTGTTTCTGACCAGGATGAATTCCTCTATTCTTGGGTAGCCTGATGGCCCCCCATTCTCAGGGCTTACATTATTGATGCCAAACTTCATGTGGACACCCAATTAACTTAGCTTGCTGTAACCTAGAAGTACCCAACTCAAGAGATCTGCCAGTCTCAAGTTTGTTCCATAGCATGTATTACAAGCTTGTGCTACCATGCCCAGTGATAATTTTTTTTAATAAGTAGAATTTACCCAGCATTGTAGAGGAAACAGAGGGCATTGTAGAGGAAATAGAAAAAGTATATTATATCCTACTGTGACAAGTGAAATCTGAAATAATCGAGGAAACAAAGATTTGAACTTCTGAGGATATTGTTTTATTAAGCAAAACATACCAAATTATATAACAAATTTGGATTAGGCCTCCTTAGCTTAGCACTGGACCCCAAATACAGGGGGAGACAGATTTTTAGGCATTAAGAGAAAACAATTGATAGGATATATACCTTGATATAGATCAGGTAATCTGATTTCTAATTGGAGGAAAGAGTAAGGACTTTCCAAGTTGGGAAAGGGAGATTGAACAGATGCAATTCCCTGAAATCAGAAAAAGAGGTGTCCTACTCCCTACCAACTGTCTGTATTCTATTAAAGGAACATGGAAACAATAACTCATTAGCCAGTGCAGGGTCAGTTTTCAGATAAGACACATGGGTTGCTTGAGATGTATAATTGTGAGAAAACTCATAACATCAATCTTCAAGTCTGATCAAGTTTCTGGCCAACATAACCAAAGCCCGTACTTAAGGGTCTCTAAGCAACAAGTAGAAGTAGTCTAGCTCTCTAGCCACTCAGAACTAGGTTCAAACAATTCAATAAAGTTTTCTCCCGATTCTCATAATTGAATAAAGTTTGTTTTCCACAAGACAGAAGTTGGACTAGACCCAAAATTGAATAGAAAGAGAACTGAGCTAGCTCCAGAATTGAGTCACAAGATGGAGTCAGTGTGGTTCTCAACAGACCATCATCAATCAATGCTGAAGCCATTGACCATTTACCTCAGGTTGAAGTCAATCCCCCTCTAGACAAATTTCCAATTAAAGAAGAGGTTTTGGATGCCATTAGGCTCCTCTCCCCTGTGGCAAAGCACCTAGTTCTGATTCTATTCCAGTTGAAATCTATAAGATGGGGGGGGGGGTCCATTTTTCATACAAAAGCTGACTGAAATTTTCTGAGTTATACGGTAAGAGGAGGTTATCCCCCAGGAATTCAAGGATGTCTCCATTGTCCATCTCTATAAAGGTAAAGGAAATAGGTTGTCCTGTAACAATCACAAGGGAGTCTTTCTCTTAGTTATTGCTGGTAAGATTCTTGCCAGAGTCCTCCTTAAAAGGCTGATACTTCACTTGGAAGATAGGCGTCTACCTAATACCCCATGTAGCTTCAGAAAGGGCTGAGGAATGGTCATTATAATTTTTGCTGTCTGACAACTTCAGGAGAAATGCTAAGAGCAGAACAGAGGTTGATAGACAATATTCATTGATCTGACCAAGGTCTTTGATACAGTCAGTCAGGAGGGCTTATGGAAAATTATGTCAAAATTTGGTAACCTGGAGAAGTTCATCAGCATCATATGTCAATTTCATGATGGCGTGCTTGCCTGGGTTCTAAATAATGGACAATGCTCTTGCACTTTCTAGTCACCAATGCAGTGAAACAAGGCTGTATGCTTGCTCCCATACTTTTCAGCATGATGTTTTCAGTCATATTGTCAAGCACCTTCAGTGAGGATGAACAGGGCAAAGGTCAGCTACCTCACTGAAGGTAAATTATTTAACTTGAAAAGGCTACAAGCCAAGACAAAAGTGGAGGGAGCATTGTGGCATGATTTTTTTGTTCGCAGATGATTGTGCACTCCATGCAGCCTCTGAAGCTGAAACGCAACAGATCAATTCTCTGCTGCTTGTGCTAATTTTGGCCTTACAATTAACACCAAGAAAACACAGGTGCTCCACCAGCCAACACCACACCATCCACACATAGAACCATTGGTTACAGCAAATGGGAGAGTTTTGAATGCTGTGGATAAGTTCGCTTACTTTTACTTTATTTTATTTAAAAAATTTTTTAAAATTTATTTTGATTTATCAACAATCACTTCCATATGCTTTTTTAAATTTTTTAAAATTTTTTAAATTAAAAAAAAAACTTTTTCCATATGCTTTTGAGTTGAAAATTTTTTCTCCCTTTTTCTCCCCCCGCCCCAAGACGGCGCACAATCTGACATAGGCTTTACATTTACATACCCATTAAACATATTTTCGCATTAGTGAAGTTGTAAGTAAAAATTAAAACCAATAGGAGGAATCATCAGAAAGACGAAACAAAACTCAACCGAAGGTAAAATTAAGTGATAGCAATTCGACTTCTATAGTTCTTTCATTGGATGTGGACAGCATTTTCCATCCCGAGGCCTCTGGAGATGTCTTAGATCCTCGTAATGCTGAGAAGGGTTCAGTTTAACAATCTTAGTCATCGCATAACGTTGTTGTTATTGTGAACAAAGTCCTCTTGGTGCTGCTCACTTCACTCAGCATCAGATCATACAAGTCTTTCCAGGTTTTTCTGAAGTCAGCCTGTTCATCATTTCTTATAGCACAATAGTATTCCATTACATTCATATACCACAACTTGCTCAGCCATTCCCCAATTGATGGGCATCCTCTCAATTTCCAATTCTTTTTGGCAGTATACTTTACAGGGATGTACACATTGATAATGAGGTTGACACATGCATTGTCAGAGTTCACTCAGTATTTGGGAAGCTCTGAAGGAAAATGTGAGAGAGCAGAGATATTAGACTGACTACCAAACTGAAGGTCTTAAAGAGCTGTTGTGCTGACCTTCTTGCTGTATGCCTGTGAATCCTGGACAGTATACCAACACCATGTCCGGAAACTGAATCGCTTCCATTTGAAGTGTGTTGGGAAGATTCTGGGGGGCAGCTAAGTGGCACAGTGGATAGAGCACTGGTCCTGAAGTCAAGAGGACCTGAGTTCAAATCCGGCCTCGGACCAAACACTTGACACTTATTAGCTGTATGACCCTGGGCAAGTCACTTAACCCCAATTGCCTAAAACAACAACAACAAAAGAAAAAAAAAAGGAAGATTCTGAAGATCACCTGGCAGGTATCAAACACTGAGGTCTTTTCTCAAGCTAAACTGCCAAGCATTCAAACTCTACTGCAGAGATCACAATTGTGATTGGCTGGCCACATTGTTCAGATGCTAAATGTACGCTTGCCTACAAGACTATTTTATGGGGAACTCATACAAGGTAAGAGCTCACATGGTGGTCAGAAGAAGTGATACAAGGACACTCTCAAGATCTCTCTGAAGAACTTTGGAATTGATTATATTACGTGAGAAACACTGGCACTGGGCTGCCTAGCATGGTGTTAGCAAAGCAAAATTGCAGTAGCTCAAAAGAAACGTGAGATTCACAAATTTAGAGAATCCACCCCAAATGTTCACATGGACTATTTGTGGCCAACCTGTGGTAGAGCCTTTTGAGCTCGTATTGATCTGATCAGCCACAGCTGGGCACACTGTAACTTGACTCCAACATAGTGATGTCACTTTAGTCCTCTTTGAGAATGAAGGCAACCAACCAACTACACTGTACTATACTAAATTCTCTATACATTAATATACTATACTGCACTATACTATACTGTAGTATATTTGGATAGAAATGAGGGCCACTAACCTGTACATAAGGATTCCTATAGGCTACACGTTGACTTAGTAAGTCACATATTAAAATTATTATGTTTTATTGAACTTCTAATTATTTTGTTAAATATTTCCCATGTGCTGGGACAGTGGGAGAAGGCTTTGTGAAGGAGGAAACATTGAACTGGACATTCTCCTTACAACCTACCTTTTCTGTCTTTTACTCTGCTTGCTTTCATGTACTCTACAGCAGTATATTCTAGTCATACTGGGCTACTTATTGTACTGTTGTTCAGTTGTGTCAGACTCTACTCTGTATGACCCCATGGACTTTTAAAAAAAATTTATTTGTCCATCAGCTACATGATTTATGACACATGTAAACAAATCAGCACTGCAGTTTGATTAATCATTATCATCATACAATTTTCTAACTGGAAAGGACATTAAAGAGGCCATCTATTTCAGCACCTCATCTGTACAAAGGGAAGAATGCCAAAGGCAAAAAAGTACCATGCTTCTCACCCCTGAAGTTCAGCCTGGTGGGTACAGATCTGAAATGGGTAAAGTGATTGAGTCTTTAGGGTCCCAAGGAAGGCTTGCCTGGCTTTGCTTATCTCTGGCCTGCAAGACTAAGGAGAAACAAAGTCAGGTTCAAGGGTAACTTGTCTTCCTATTCATGAAAAGACCAGAACTATTTCTGAGACCACCCCTAGAAAGGACCCATCTATTTAGATTTTTAAAAAATATTAATTAATTAATTTATTTTTAGTTTTCAACATTCACTTCCACAAGATTCTGAGTTCCAGATTTTTGCCTCATCTCATCCCTCTCCCAATGCAAGAGAGCGTGCATTCTGAATACACTTTCCCCTAAACTGCCCTCCCTTCTATCCCCCACCCCACCTTATCCCCTTCCTCTTCTATTTTCCTCTAGGGCAGGATAGATTTCTATACTCCATTGCCTGTATATCTTATTTCCCAGTTGCATGTGAAAACAATTTTTAACATTTGTTTTTAAAACTTTGGGTTCCAAACTTTCTGCCTCCCTTCCTCCCCACCTACACTCATTGAGAAGGCAAGCAACTCAATACAGATTGTACCTGTGTAGTCATGCAAAACACTTCCATAGTAGTCATGCTGTGGAAAACTAACTATATGTCTTTTCTTTTTAAAAATTTTATTAATTTCTTTTGATTTATCAACAATCACTTTCATATGCTTTTGAGTTGAAAATTTTTCTCCCTCTTCCTCCCCATCACCCTCCCCAAGACACCACACAATCTGATATAGGCTATATATTTACATTCCTATTAAACATAATTTCACGTTAGTGAAGTTGTAAGTAAAAATTAAAACCAATAGAAGGAACCATCAGAAAGATGAAACAAAACTCAACAGAAGAGAAAAAAAAGTGATAGCGATTCAACTTCCATAGTTCTTTCTTTGGATGTGGATAGCATTTTCCATCATGAGGCCTCTGGAGATGTCTTAGACCCTTGTATTGCTGAGAAGGATTAAGTTTATCAGTATCGTACAATGTGGCTGTTTTTGTGTACAATGTTTTCTTGGTTCTGCTCACTTCACTCAGCATCTGACCATACAAGTCTTTCCAGGTTTTTCTGAAGTCAGCCTGTTCATCATTTCTTATAGTACGATAGTATTCCATTACATTCATGTACCACAACTTGTTCAGCCATTCCCCAATGGATGGGCATCCTCTCGATTTCCAATTCTTTGCCACCACAAAAAGAGCTGCTATGAATATTTTTGTACATGTGGGTCCTTTTCCCATTTGTATGATCTCTTTGGGATATAGCCCTAGAAGTGCTATTGCTGGGTCAAAGGGTATGCAAATTTTTATAGCCCTTTGGTCATAGTTCCAAATCGTTCTTCAAAATGTTGGGTCATTTCACAACTCCATCAACAATGCATTAGTGTTCCAATTTTCCCACATCCTCTCCAACATTTATCATTTTCCTGTTTTGTCATGTTTGCCAATCTGATAGGTGTGATGTGGTACCTCAGAGTTGTTTTGATTTGCATTTCTCTAATCAATAATGATTTAGAGCATTTTTTTCATATGACTATAGATGGCTTTAATTTCTTCATCTGAGAACTGTCTGTTCATATCCTTTGACAAAACTAATTATATTTACCTTCATCCTATCCTGTCGCCTGTTTATCCTCTTCTCTCTTTTGACCTTGTCCCTCCTCAGAAGTGTTTGCTTCTGATTACCTCCTCCTCCAATCTGCACGCCCCTCTATCATCTCCCTGCTCTCTTATCCCTTTCCCCCCTTATTTTCCTGTAGGGTAAGATAGATTTCCATATCCAACTGAGTGTGTGTGTTATTCCCTCCTTAAGACAAATCTGATGAGAATAAGATTCACTTATTCCCTTCCACCTTCACCCATTTCCCCTCCACTATAAAAGCCTTTTTATGTCTGTTTTATGTGAGATAATTTACCCCATTCTACCTCTCCCTTTCTCCTTGTCCCGTGTAATCCTCTGTCACCCCTTAATTTTATTCTTCAGATATCACCTATTCATCAACTCAACCTGTGCCCTCTAGCTATCAATCTATCTATACACATGTATAATTTTTTTTCCCCTCCAACTACCCTAATACTGACAAAGGTCAAATAAGTTACAAATAACATCTTTCCATGCAAGAATGTAAACAGTTCAACCGTAATAAGTGTCTTATGATTTCTTTTTCCTGTTTACCTCTTTGTGCTTCTCTTGAGTCTTGTATTTGAAAGTCAAATTTTCTATTCAGCTCTGGACTTTTCATCAAGAACGCTTGAAAGTCCTCTGTTTCACTGAATGTCTATTTTTTCCCCTGAAGGATTATGTTCACTTTTGTTGGGTAGGTGATTCTTGGTTGTAATCTTATGTCCTTACATCATATTCCAAGTCCTGTGGTCCCTTAATGTAGAAGTTGCTAAATTCTGTGTTATCTTGATTGTGTTTCCACAATACATGAATTATTTCTTTCTAGCTGCTTGCAATATTTTCTCCTTGACCTGGGAACTCTGGAATTTGGCTTCTTAGGAGTTTTCCTTTGGAGATCTCTTTTAGGAGATGATTGGTGGATTCTTTCAATTTCTATTTTGCCCTCTGGTTCTAAAATATCAGGGCAGTTTTCCTTGATAATTTCTTGAAAGATGATGTCTAGGCTCTTTTTCTGATCGTGGCTTTCAGACAGTCCAATAATTTTTAAATTCTCTCTCTGGATCTATTTTCTAGGTCAGTTGTTTTTCCAACGAGATATTTCACACTGTTTTCTATTTTTTTATTCTTTGTTTTTGTTTTACAATGTCTTGATTTCTCATAAAGTCACTAGCTTCCAATTGCTCCATTCTAATTTTTAAGGAAGTATTTTCTTCAGTGAGCATTTGGACTTCTTTTTCCATTTGGCCAATTCTGCTTTTGAAGGCATTCTTCTCCTCATTGGCTTTTTGGACCACTTTTGCCATTTGGGTTAAGCTATTTTTTAAGGTGTTATTTTCTTCAGTATTTTTTGGGTCTCCTTTAGCAAGCTGTTGACTAGTTTTTCATAATTTTCTTGTATCACTCTTATTTCTCTTTCCAGTTTTTCCTCTACTTCTCTTACTTGCTTCTCAAAATCCTTTTTGAGCTCTTCCATGGCCTGAGACTGATTCATATTTTTCTTGGAGGCTTTGGATGTAGGAGCTTTGACTTTGTTGTCTTCTTCTGGTTGTATGTTTTGATCTTCTTTGTCACTAAAGAAAGATTCTGTAGTCTGACTTTTTTTGCGAGGTTTGCTCATGATTCCAGCCAATTACTTGAGTTTTAAACTCTTTGTTAAGCTAGGGGTCTGCTTCCAATGTGGAGAATGTACTGTCCCAAGCTTTGGGGGTTTTGTGCAGCTGTTTTCAGAGATACTTGTAGGCACCTGTAAATTTTCAGTTTTTCCAAGGTGGTATGATAAAGGGCATGCTGTTTACTCCTTTTCCTGGACCATATTCTGGTCTGTAAGTGACCACAAGCAGTCTCTTCTGTCTTGGAACTGTGAGGAGGATTCCTTCTTCACTGCCACTACAAGCTCCACCATGCCAGCACTCCTCCTTGCCCCAGGATCGCCACCCATAACTGTGACCCAGATCCAAGCACAGGCAAAGCAAGAGAATTCTGCCTCAGTGCCAAAGAGATCCCTGTAATCCAGCTCTGATTAGCCACTCAATTCACCCTCAGTCTGTGGGCTGGAAGCTCACGAAGCAGCCCCTGCCCAGTGGCTGCAGCCGGGACCGGGCTGGGACCAAGCTTCTGTCTCACCCCAGTCACAGACTTTTCCTACTGACCTTCTAAGTTGTCTTTGGTGTTTGTGGGTTGAGAAGTCTGGAAACACCCACAGCTGCCTGTGATTTAGTCCCCTGAGGGCGGCTCCAGGTTAGCCGAGGCCTGTTTTGCCTGTGAACTGTGTTTCTCTCCAAGCCCAGCACAATAGACCTTTGTAATCAACCGTCTAGGTTGTCATGGGATAGAAATTTGTTTCACTCTGTCTTTTTGTGGGTTCTGCTGCTTTAGAATTTGTTTAGAAACATTTTTTACAGGTATTTGGAGGTTAGAGGGAGAGCTCAAGCAAGTCACTGCTTTTACTCTGCCATCTTGGCTCCACCCCCCCACCCCCATCATGGATTTTTCTTGCCAAAGATACTGGAATGATTTGCCATTTCTTTCTCCAGTGTGTCCCCATTTTACAGATGAGGAACTGAGGCAAATAGTGGTTAAGTGACTTGCCCAAAGGTAACACAGCTAGTAAATGTCTGAGACCGGATTTGAAATCAGATCTTCCTGACTCTAAGCTGACTGATTTATTCACTGTACCATCTAGTTGCTCTGGGCTACTTATTAGCTGTCTCCTAATCTTGTCTTTTTCTCTACCACCTCTGTGCATTTGCATAGGTCATTTTCTTATGCTAGGAACAAATTCTTTCCTCAATTCCACCTTTTTTTTTTTTCAAGATCCAGGTCATCATAGGTACCTCCTCCCTGAAGCTTTCCCTCATCCTACCCAGTGCAAAAATTTTCCTTCCTAAAATTTTTTACAGTTCTTTGTCTGGATCTCTCCTTTGCCCAATCACAGTTTTTCCTGGTATCATATTTATTGGTGACTTATGTCTTGCATCCCATTTGATTATAAGATCCTGGAGGGCAAAATATTGTGATATTTTCATCTTTATTTCTGCAAAATCTAGTACAGTTCCTGAGTATTGTATTGTTTCTTGGACTGAATTTATTTAAAGTATATATTGAGAGAAATGGTTATTTTTCTCTTATCTTAATAACCAATTATTGAATTAGGACTAAGGATTTGCCCCTTTTCTGTTTCCTCATTCAAAAATCAGCCCCTGTAGTTTATTCAGACAGCCTTTGAAATATAGGGCTGATAAGGAAATGAAATCTTGAGTGAAATATACCCAATTAGGAAACTTAGATTTGATCAAAAAGTAAAGAAATTCTAGTCTAGGGGAAGTGGATTCCCCCTTTTCTCTACCCCCTAGACGGGGGTAGTCTGATATAGATAATTCTCTTGGTCGAAGACTGAGTGATCAGAGTCACATTTCCCACACTCTTATTAGAATAAGCCCACCTCTCATAACATTTATTCTCTCATTACTTGTTAACCAATCAGAGTTTATTTCCACCCTCAGGAACATTCACTTTTCCAAGGGCACATAAGTATTGAGTGGGTTCCATGAGGGGTCTTTGGTTTATGAGATGACCACCTTATATTACTACTCACCAGCCATAATTAATAAAATGATTAATCACCCAGAAATTATGTCTCTCAAACTTTTTATACATCATAATGTAGATAGGACTTGGATAGAAAGAGAAGAGTAAGGTATTTCAGAAAAAGAAATATAGCCTGAGCAAAAGTATTGAGGTAGGAAGGACCAGGATACCTATGAGAACAGTAGCCTGATTGGGTTGAGTAGATGTTATGGAGTCATGGGAAGTAAGGTTAGGGAGACATGTTGTATCAGAGCAGAATCAGGTTTGGATTTCATATAGTAGATGACGAGACTCTTCTGGGTTCTTGAGTAGTGGAATGACATGATAAAAGCCATATTAACTTTTTTATAAAAATGACTGAACAACAACACATAGCTCTTTAATGTTTTCATTGAGATACACATACATAGGAGCACGTGCTCATGCACACGCACACATACACATACACAATCTTATTTAATGCTCATAAAGACTTTGCATAATAGATACTATAATTTCCTCCTCTTTACAGATAAAGAAACAGAAGCTGAGAGGTTAAGTGACTTGTCCAGGATCACATAGCTTGTAAGTCCTTGAGGCAGGATTAGAAAACTCAGCTTCAGTGTTCTATCCACTATGCCATTTACCTGACTTGACTATCCAGCCAGAATTGGGACTGTTTTGAGAAAGTTGATTCCTTGAGGACCCCAACTCAAATGCTAATCAGTATTAGTCAGTTCATTATGATTCCATAGGAGTGGTGATGATAAGTTCTGTATATTTGGCCCCAGAATGATGAGCTACAGATTGTAAATTCACTTACTTAACATAGGAAGTTAACCAAAGGTCTCCTCCCTTGTTTTTCCTTGTTATGGTGATCGAGCCCACTGTGGTGGAAGTGACTGAACTACAAGGGAAGTTCCCCAAACTTATTTCTGTACCTCCAGACCATTCTCTCTTGTTCAACGTGAGTAGGTATCCATCTTTTGACCACCTGGCCAGTGGAGATATTCCTTGTTTTACCCAACCTGTGACCCTGCTGATATATCATATGCTTATTTTAGCCTATGCATCATACGTCAACCAATGGAATTATTCTGTATTTGGTATACCTGTTCTTGAACGTTTAGATATCTAATCCTATAAAAATAGGACCCTGAAAGGAGGGGGTATCTCAGACTATGAGGAAGATCTGAGGGCCATTTCATTAGAAGGGACCATAGACCCTTTAATAAAGTGCCATTGGCCCAGAGCTTTGCCTCGGTTTTTCTTATTGTTAGATAAGATGGTTAGATCATTTTTTATTACCACATTACATCCTGCTACGGGAAGGTGACAAACCCCAACCTCTTTTGGCTGGCTCCTGCAAGGGACCCAAAAAAAGGAAGTGCACACGGGGTCAAATTTTCGATGATGGCTGCCCCACAGACACAAGCCCTTGGAAGTTGGACTCCCCTCACTGTCTGCACGGAAATTCTATGAGTCTGAAGTAAATCTCTTCAACATTGGTGAGTCTGCTTTGATTTACCCTAAATTCCTTTTTCTTTAAGAAGGGTCCTCTGTTGGGCTAAGAGGAACTGTTTGAATTTGTGACTAATCTGTCTAAATTTATCAGCTCTGGGGCACTCAAATTCTACTTTTTAATAAAAATTGTATGGCCATAATTTTAACTTTTTAAACATAGGTTACTGTATGTTTATCCTCCATTTTTCTTACTTTCATTTTGTTAAGATCAAGGAGATTCAGCAGTGGAAGTGCTAGTTCCTCATTTTAGCCACCTAGCTACTAGTTAACTTAAAAACTTCGTCTTGTCAGGGTTAAAATATATATTTTTTGCCTTTAAAGTCTTTTAACAAGGAGTAATTAAATTATTCTTGTCATTAGCAGAGAAATCTCTTAAACTGGTTGACGGGCAACTTTTGGACCCTAATTGATAAATCTTATAAGGAAAGATCTTCCATGTCCCCTGTGTGACTCTAAACATTGGGCTGTAAGCCAGAGTGTGGTTCTCTATGTTGACCTGAGAATTCAGCCAGTTCTCAGGAAAAGATGTGCTCTGGGAACCTGGCCAGTTCATCAGAACATATCAAGTTAATTAATATTTGAAGATGTTTTGCTTGCTCCAGGAACTTGTCCAGTTCCTGGACCGAGGTAAAACATCTACTAGAATCACAGACACTTCTGGCATGGGGCCTTCTTTGTTAAAGGCCCTATTTAAATCCTAATTGGGAAAGCCATCTTTGGATTCTCACCCATGGAGAGGGTGCTCTGCCTGGGACTTTCCCAATCGGGACCCTGAAAGCTGTATCCTGGGAATCCCCAGCTTGGACTTCAGGTGTTAGTGCTTCCCCGAATTGGTGATGTTTTCTTATATCACTGCTATCCTTTGTATTCTTAGCTTGACTATAGCCATATTGCTACTTGTATGTTGCTGTAAATCTAGCTTTTTTTTTAACCTGTATTATAATCTTAATTAAAGCTATCTTCACTTCTGTCTCTAGGAACGTGTCTTATTGTAGGAGCGAAGCTGAACCACACTTTTCTTCCTTAATCACACAGAAACTTAGGGGAGAGATTCCCAACCTCAACAGTAAGCTGTCAAGGCTGTGACCATCCTGGGTCTCCCACCCTCTTTTGACCTGAGAAGAAAGCTTATTTTAATTTTACAGATATGAGGAAAGGAAAAGGTTATTTTTGCTTGTATTTGCTTAGGACTAAGTCAGTTATTGACAATCAGAGCTAAATTTTCAGGAAGTTTTAAAGGAAAGTAGGTATAAATTTTGCTGAATGTTCCCTTATAAAGGACCTTTAAGCCCTTGTTGACCGGTCTTAGGACCCTAAAGGTTAAGCTCAGAAATAAAGAATTGGAAGTATTGGTGAATTTGCCAAAACAAATCCTTAAACGTTTGAGTGTTAGCTGTAGGAAAGACACTCATGTAAGCAAGTCTCTGGTGGGTTGGAAATTATCTCCCTTGCTTTATTTTGACAGTTTGGGAAAAGGGTGGACTGCCTGTTCAGGAGGGATATCTGAGAGAGGTAATCTCCAGTGTCTTCAGTTGGGGAGCTTCTCGAAAGGAATAGCTAATAACTCAGGTCCTCAGGAATCTAGGCCAATTCTGTCAAGGAATCGTTTCTCCAAGTAAGTGCTGCTTCTGTTCAGGGACACCCTCAGGAGAGATGGGGTTGGGCAGAAGAGTAGAAATGCATTCTTACAGGATCTCCACTGGGTAGAATCTTGGCAGCCTGGGAAAAGGATGGATTCCCTGTCCAGGGTGGGATGACTAAAGAAAGAGTGTTTTGTTTGAGAATACAAAGGGTTTGGGGAATTGTTTTGGCCAAAGCATGGAACTTCTGATTAGTTAGAAAGTTATGGAGTTTTATGGAATAACCTCCCAAGCCATCTTAGAATAAATGAAATATTGATATTATTCAATCTTTCATCAGTCTCAATTTCTCTTCCTGTGATTACACTTTGGCAAGAAGTCTAGAGGAATGGAATTCTAACCAGCTCTTCTATCTATTAGGGACCTGTCCTGAATACAAAGTACACTTCAAATGGGTGAACCCAATTGGCAAATTAGACTAAAGCAATTTGTATTGTTACTAAATCAGATGTTTTATTGAGAAGATTCTAAAAGCATTAACATGATTAGGAAGCAGAAGAATTATCTTAGGCTGTTAGCAGGCCTCTAGCTACAAGATGGTCATAAGCTTTTTTTTTTTTAAACTTTAAATCTAAAAGCAGTTATTTATTCCATTTCTGTAATTTCAAATGTTACAGAACATGATAGACAATTAAGGCAAATAAACTATTCCCTTCATCCCACTTAACCATGTGCAAGTGTCATGGTATTCAAGAGGCCCTGTAAACAACCCTTTTCCATCAACTCACCCTGGATAGTCTATAGCTCGGCTGTGAGAAGTGCCTTTTCCATCAGAGCATTTTCTAATAGTCACTATTACCATTCATGAAACAGCCTGAGAATCAATAAAATCAGATTTTTGTATATTTTAGTACCTTCATAGCTAAATGAAAAGATTTAGAGGAACCGAGGAGTCATCTTAATTTGTGTACTTCGTACACAAATGGTTTCTTAGAAGCCTTCAAGAACTTCCTGTTTTTTGTTCCATCTGAATCCTCTTCTTAAAGGCAGATCTCTTTTTGGCTAGCTCCACACCTTTAACCATTATTCAGCCTTTATCCAAACAAAATAGTTGCCATCTCAAGTCAATCCCAGAGCATCAGAGGTGTGCTTCCAGGGGGGGAAGATAATCCAAAGCAAAACTTTATCTCATATTAAGCAGCACGGATTCAGTGTTCAGAACAACCTAGCCATGCTGACTCCTGTATTGATATTTGTACTGTACTGCAAGTGCAGCAGACTAAGTAACATTTGGATCATCTGAAGAAATGTTCTCTTGAGCCATGTTTGATACTGCACGATGCCACACCAGCTGAGTGTCATCCATCACCTAAAAGCAAATAATAAAGGTTTATATGACCCTTTTGTAAATAAACTTAAGGTAACCTTCCTCTGAAAAGCTCATAAAATCAGTGGTCGAACATAGTCATAAATTCTATACTTAGTAGAGGAGACACGTAAGATCTTGACTTTACAGTCTTCTGCAAAAAACTTAGGAGAAGTTCAGGTTTGATTTAATGTTGTGTCTTGTTATATGTTCTGTGTGTGTCTGTTTGAAACTAAGTTTAGGAATAGTGGGTTCTTTATCTCAGATAGAAAGGCATCTTATATAATTAGGAAAATCTTTAAGACAATGGAAAATGTGTGTCTGTTTTGTGTGTGCTATTCGTGCTTTGTGCTAACCCATAACTAGCCTATGTTTTACCTATGCTTTTTCTTTCAAACTTTCAAAAAGGTTTAAAAGAGGACACATATCTCTCTGTTTCTCTGTTCCTAATACTGGCCGTGTTGAAGACTGATGAGATGAAAGACCTACAGAAATTAACTGAAAACTAAGATACTAAAAAAAGATTGGAAATTTGTTAAAAAGGAATAGTTATTTTTCACTTCTAAATTATAATTTGGATGTCTTTATAAAGTATTTTAGTGTGCTTATGGGGTACTAGCAGACTGTAGAGTTTAATGAAAAACAACAACAACAACTCACAGGTCAGTTATTTCTTAAAAGGGGATTTAAAATGATGGGGGTTGATTTGAAGCTGAAGTTTTTGTTTTAAGAACTGTCATAGTCATGAGATATGTTTAGGAGAAATTCAGTGAAAAAGGAATTCAGAGAAATGTTAAGATAACAAAAACTTAGGGAATGATATAGGAGAAATTTGATCTGAAATCTTGTGACCTTAAATAATTTAACAACTCAAAATTTAAAAAGGAAACACATTAGCTATGCTTGAAGAAGTTTCAGTTAGCGGCTAGCCAGTCTCTAAGTCTGAAGTTTTGAGATATCAATCTGTGAAACTGGTTTTAATTTTAGTGTAGAATAAAAACATACTTTAAAACTGTACTTAAAGTTGGGATAAGTCTATTATTAAAAGATAGAATAAGGAAATTTTAGACCGTCTTCAGGAAAGAGTAAAAGTGGGTAGAAGTAGAATTCATTTACCATTCTGTTGTTTACTGCTTTTAAACAACCAACCTGAGGGTACAAGCAAGTCCTCACTAGGTATCCCAGATTGAAGGTGATTCCCAAAGCATTCCCAGAAAAAGAAAACTTGTTTTGAAATCAGAAAGCAACTGAAGGTAAGTGAGATTTAATGATACTGCTACTGTTTAAGTCCGTTGTTTAGGTAAATTAGAAACACAGTAAAACGTGTTGAAATCAATTGGTTAGTGAAAATAAGTTCAAATTGTATAATTAAGGCTATAGTAAGTTAGGGAAAGAATCACTGAAGATAGAATTAACAAGAATATAAATAGGTATAGAAGAAATTAAGTTCATGCACACCTATTAGAGGGTGCCACCACAGAGGACCTCCTTGAGGATCTCTTAGTCTTATGAGCCTGGACACCAAGTCTGTGACTATATCTCCAAAAGCCTCTCTTAAAGGCTGAAGGGGATTGAACCACATGACTCTTCAGGACAGGGACCCCTATTTCCCAAACCCTAAAAATATAAGGTATAGTTTAATGTACATGAAGAGGAGAAAAGACAATGCTGCTGGCATTGACTGGAGGAGCGGGACACTGTGATTACAGTTTCAGAGAGCTGGGGCCAGCAGTGGAGCCCTGTAACTCTTTAATAGGACCTTAGTAGTTTTCATGGTATTTGGGCTGATTACAGCCACACCAAGACCATTTTGAGCAGCTTGCAGTGAATAGTGGCTTTGCAAGTAAAAGCCATGAAAAACCATAAATGATCATAGTCATAAATAATCAAGGGTGCTCAGATTAGAAAAGATCAAATTAAAATGAGCAGATGGCAAATAAAAGTATAAAATACTTAAATTTTGAGAGGGAAAAGCAGAACTTGCAAATTATTAAGAAAACAAAATTAATAGACTTAATTTTGAATGATTTGAAAGGAAATAGAAAAAAAAATTACACCCTGAGCCCCTCAGAAAAGTGCAGTCTCCATCAGATAGTTATCCAGTAGTGCAATTCCTGTCATATTCATGTGCCGTAGTTGGGCTTTGGCTGATGCCCTTGGGCATTGCCAAAATAGCTGGATGAATGCCTTTTCAGCATTAAAAAAAAGTTTAACTTTGAGAAGGAGACAGATGATTTCTTCTCTAAAGTCTTCGTGCTGGCTAAAATCTGTGACACCCTAAAATGAGGAACTTGTGCTGAGAGTTGTTTTTAAGTCTATTTGCCTATCACTTATAAAAACTATGTGATTGTAACTAATTGATATTAACTGTGCATTTGTAACCAATTTGTAACCAAGGGGTTTACTAGAGGAATCAACCAAGTAGAAGAAAGAAAGAGTAGTGTTGCATAAGGAAATTAGAAAAGTAAAGGATGAGTTGAAGGGTAAAGAAAGTTGGAGTCTCTTTGCATTGGCAGTGTAAATTCAGAGTTTGAAAGTAAAGGGTTTTGGAATTTTGAAAAGGAGATTTCAGAGAGGGTCTTAATCCCACTGAAATAGAAAAGATGTAGATTTTTTTTTTTTAAGCAGTGCCTTCTTGGTAGTTGTTGTTATGTCTTCCTTCCCCAATCGACATAAGTCTACAAAATATGTTAGTTGATTGATAGAGAAAAGATCATCTCTTTGCTCTGGTTTAAATAGTCATGCTAAAGGATTAGTAATTTAGAAAATTCAAAGGAATTGATTTGGCTCTTTGGGTGACTCAAAGAAACAAAGAAGCAGTAATGGGAAGTTGTGAGTGTCACCATGAATCTTTTTTTTTTTTAATATAAGCCAACAAAAAAAATAAGGGAATGTTGTGCAAAATGAAGTGTAGTTATTGCTATTAGTCATAATAAATAAAAATGACTGGGTTGAAAATACTGTAATGGTAGTAAATTAGACACTCTAGTCAGTCCTTGTATGTACATAGGGAATAATAAATATTTACACTTATCTCCGAGGGTTGTTGGGAGAAACACATAGTTGTGAAATGCTTAACACAATGCCTGGCTCGGGTAAAGGATGAGCATTGTCGTGTTCAGACCTTGTAGGAATACAATTGAACAAAATGCTATAGGTACTTTTTCTAATTGGCATGGAATGTTAACAAAATTGGGAAATTATATACCAAACATTTTAGATTATTACTAAAAACAGGCTTAAGTAATTTTCAGACACAGAAAAAGCCTAGCATGTGGTGGGCACTACATAAACTACTATGATTATTTTGAAAATGCCAGGAGTAATAAGATAAATGACTTTCTATGAATTGATAAGTTTATAAGGTATTAAACTAAATCATTATCACATGATTTATGATATTTTAAGTGCAAGAAGGCTAAGACAAGTTTTTAAAGCAAGTTTCTTCCTCTTTTCAATCTTAATACTATTACATTATAAATACATCTATTATTTGATTATTAGAGTGTATTTTAAAAAAACTAGAAAATAATAACAATAATAATAATAACAAATGACTTACTGTTGGGAGAAAAGCATGGTAAAATCCTCTTAGGAGATCTTTGTAAAGTTCCTTGGGATGAGCCCTACTGACAGAGTATTGTGAAACTCTGCATCACTGCCCATTTGAGGAACCAAGATCTCTCCTGGAGATTTTCTCCGGAGCAGAAAAAGGAAATTTTTTTGAGCAATAAGTGGGTGTCATTTGGGATCACCTGGAAACTCAAGTAATTGTATCTTTTAATGCTATTACTTTGAACCAACTATTCACTGTATATCAACTTGTGGCAAAGTGGAAACAGCAGTACAATACTAAACAGTCTTTTATACTAAACAGTCTTTTAGATCTAGGTGACTGGGATAGGTAAACCACTCCTTCCCAGAACTTCTATCCCCAAGTATACATTTTTAGTTCAAGTCAGTGTGGCACACAAGGGATAGTAGATTTATTTTAGCAAGAGTGGGTTACTCTAGACTATGTCCTAGTGGCAATTTACATGAAAGCCATTTGTCCAACTTGCATAGCTTTTAATCAGCTTGCATTTCAGATCACATCCACTGGTGGCCATCTGCTAGCTTGCACCTCTCTTTGAGCACTTACAGAAAAAGATTACTGTGCCCAAATCAGTCCTTGACCAAGGTTGAACTATTCCCTAGTTCTAAAGCTGTGCACAGCTCCCTCTGATACCATAGCTTTTGCCAAGGAAATTTTTTTAAATAAATTTATTTTTAGTTTCCAACATTTACTTCCACAAGATTTTGAGTTCCAAATTTTCACCCCATCTCACCCCTCCCCCACCCCAAGATGGCATGCATTCTGAATACCCCTTCCCCTATTCTGCCCTCCCTTCTGTCTCTCCCCCCCTTCTCTTATCACCTTCCCCTTCTATTTTCCTGTAGAACATGATAGATTTCTGTACCACATTTCTATATTTCTTATTTCCCAGTTGCATGTGAAAACATTTTTTTTAAACACGTGTTTTTAAAATTTTGGGTTCCAAATTTTCTTCTTCCCTCCCTCCCCACCTACCCTCATTAAAAAGGCAAGCAACTCAATATAGGTTATACATGTGCAGTTATGCAAAACACTTCCATAACAGACATGTTGTGAAAAACTAACTCTAATTTCCCTTAATCCTATCCTGCCCCCCCATTTATTCTATTATTTCTTTTGACGCTGTCTTTCCTCAGAAGTATTTGCTTCTGATTACCCCCTTTCCCAATCTGCCCTCCTTTCTATCATCTCCCTGCTCTCTTGTCCCTTTCCCCCCCCTCCCATTTTCCTGTAGGGTAAGACAGATTTCTATACCCAATTAAGTGTGTGTGTTATTCCCTCCTTAAGCCAAATCCTATGAGAATAAGATTCACTCAGTCCCTCTCACCTTCCCCCGTTTCCCCTCCAATGTAAAAGCCTTTTCTTTTCTTTTTTTTGTGAATAATTTACCCTGTTCTACCTCTCCCTTTCTTCTTCTCCTAGTATAATCCTCTCTCACCCCTTAATTTTGTTCTCCATATATCACCCCTTCATCTTCAACTCACCCTGTGCCCTCTATTTATCTATCTCTCTGTCTATCTATATACATGCATATAATTTTTCCTTTCCCACTACCCTAGTACTGACAAAGATCTCATGAGTTATAAATATCATCTTTCTTTCTTTTTTTCCCCACATTTGTGTTTATTAAAAACTGACATCATAAACAAAACCTGTACAAAAAAATATTCTGACTTTTGTGGAATTGCATAACAATATTCACGGAAGAAGTTACCTTCTGGGACCCCCTCTTCCTCTGCCACGACCACGTCCTCATCCTCTACCCCGATCTCGGCCTCTTCCTGCAACAGCTTCCCTTTTCTTAGATTTCACCTTTGGTTCAACATCCACAAGTAAAGTATCCAGAGGCAAGCTGTCTGGGAGGATAAAGTACCGAATGTTATTTCCTCATATACTCAGTGTTTCCAATTATACAGGTTCTCTGTTCTTCAGGTTCATTTTCACAGCTTTAAGATGTGTATTCATACTGATATCCACACCTGTGATTGTTCCATGTACTTGTGTTCCATTCTTCAATTCGATGGTTACAGTTTCATGACTCAACTTCATAAAAAATTTCATGAGCTCCTTCACGGCGCCGTCAACCTTTTGGTCCAATAGGCCTCGAAGCAATGACTGCTACGGCTCTAACACGGGCTGAGGGAAATATCATCTTTCCACGCAGGAATGTAAACAGTTCAGCCTTAATAAGTCTCTTATGATTTCTCTTTCCTGTTTACCTCTTCATGTTCCACTTGAATCTTGTATTTGAAAGTCAAATTTTATATTCAGCTCTGGTCTTTTCATCAAGAATGCTTGACAGTCCTCTATTTCACTGAATTACCATTTTTTCCCCTGAAGGATTATATTCAGTTTTGCTGGGTAGGTGATTCTTGGTTGTAATCCTATCTCCTTTGCCCTCCGGAATATTATATTCCATGCCCTGTGGTCCCTTAATGTAGAAGCTGCTAAATCTTGTGTTATCCTGATTGTGTCTACACAATACTTGAATTGTTTCTTTCTGGCTGCTTGTAATATTTTCTTCTTGACCTGGGAACTCTGGAAGTTGTCTATAATATTCCTAGGAGTTTTCCTTTGGGGATCTCTTTCAGAAGGTGATTGGTGGATTCTTTCCATTTCTATTTTGCCCTTTGGTTCTAAAATATCAGGGCAGTTTTCCTTGATAATTTCTTGAAAGATGATGTCTAGGCTCTTTTTTTGATCATGGCTTTCAGATAGTCCCCATAACTTTTAAATTCTCTCTCCTGGATCTATTTTCCAGGTCAGTTGTTTTTCCAATGAGATATTTCACATTGTTTTCTAATTTTTCATTCTTTTGGATTTGTTTGTCTTGATTTCTCATAAAGTCACTAGCTTCCAATTGCTCTATTCTAATTTTTAAGGAAGTATTTTCTTCAGTAATCTTTTGGACTTCCTTTTCCATTTGGCCAATTTTGCTTTTTAGGGCCTTCTTCACCTCATTGGCTCTTTTGCCATTTGGGTTAGGCTATTTTTTAAGGTGTTATTTTCTTCAGTATTTTTTTGGGTCTCCTTTAGCAAGCTGTTGACTAGTTTTTCATGATTTTCTTGCATCACTCTCATTTCTTTTCCCAGTTTTTCCTCTACTTCTCTTACTTGCGTCTCAAAATCCCTTTTGAGCTCTTCCAAGGCCTGGGACTGATTCATATTTTTCTTGGAGGCTTTGGATGTAGGAGCTTTGACTTTGTTGTTTTCTTCTGGTTGTATATTTTGATCTTCTTTTTCACCAAAGTGAGATAATATAGTCTGGCTGTTTTTGTGCTGCTTGCTCATGATCCCAGCCAATCACTTGAGTTTTAAACTCTTTGTTAAGGTAAGAGTCTGCTTCCAATGTGGAGAATGTACTGTCCCAAGCTTCAGGGGTTTGTACAGCTGTTTTCAGAAATACTTGTAGGGACCTGTAAATTTTCAGTTCTTCCAAGGTGGTATGACCAAGGGCAAGGTGTTTACTCCTTTCCTGGCCTGTGCTCTGGTCTATGAGTGACCACAAGCAGTCTTTTCTGTCTTGGAACTGTGAGGAGGATTTTCTCTTCACAGCCACTACAAGCTCCGTCATTCCAGCACTCCTCATCCCAGGACTGCCACCCAGAACTGTGACTCAGATCCAAGCGCAGGCAAAGCAAGAGATTCCTGCCTCAGCACTGGCAAAGAGATCCCTGCAATCCCCCTCTGATCAGCCACTCGATTCCCCCTCAGTCTGTGGGCCAGAAGCTCAGGAGGCAGCTGCTGCCCCAGGGGGCGCTCCAGACTTGTGGCTGGGATCTAGCCTCTCTCTCTCACTGCAGAAACAGACTTTTCCCAGTGACCTTCTAAGTTGTCTTTGGCATTTGTGGGTTGAGAAGTCTGGAAATCGCCACAGCTGCTTGTGATTCAGTCCTCTGAGGCCTGCTCCAGGTTTGCTGTGGCCTGCGCACACACGTGCTCTGCTCGCAGCCTGGCATGATGTACCTTTCTGATCAACCATCCAGGTTGTCTTGGGCTGGAAATTTGTTTCACTCTGCTTTAGAATTTGTTTAGAGCCATTTTGTTTTCCAGGTATTTGGAGGGGTTTGGGGGAGAGCTTAAACAAGTCCCTCCGCCATCTTGGCCCCACCCCATCCCGTTCTTGCCAAGGAAATTGTGCCCAGATATGATCCACTTGCCCGCATTGGACTCTGCTGGGGGGGATCTCATCTCATTCTCTTCCCATTGTATTCTAGAAATCCTCTGATAGCTTTTTCTGTAGACCAAGGGGGGAATGATGAGGGAAAATAGGTGAAATTTGTGAATAGCAAACCAATTCTAGATAAGAGGCTAATATATAAGAGAAATAATAATTATCTAACTCTGAGCTGCAATTAGTTGCTGTTTGAAGAAGAGTATCTTGGGACTTCAATTTGCTTCTATTCGAAGTCTTGAATCCAAGTGTAAGGGTTCATCATTCAAAGGAAATGCCATGTGCCCCTGAAGTCTGAGGACAGCCATAGGTGGATGGCTATACCTGGGAAAGTCAAGAGAATTTCACCTCAGGAAGGTGAAAGTAGGATTCTCTTGACCTGTCCCCATCTGGGTAAATAAGAAACTTTCCCAGTTGCCTAATTCTGAGGCTGGCTATGGCATCCTGTCATACAATTGGCTGCATATGACTCATACCTGAAATCAAACAGAATGAATGCCATTATGTCTCTGCCTTTCTCACATAGCAAATTCCCTTGGCAAGGGAAAGTGTAAAAGAAGACGAACCCTATAGGTGATTTTTAATTAAGTAATATATGCTAGTGAGGGATCATTTTGAATTAGAGACTACCCTATAACGTTCTTTCATCATGATAATATCATTAGTAGGAGATGTGACACGATTTTCAAAATTGGATTAAGAATTTTATGCATAAAAATTATTTGAAACATCTATTGAATAACATTAAGAGAGACAAAGACTCATTTTCCTATTCAGGCCCTCATGTTGCAACACTTAAAATTGTCTGAAGTTTCATAGATTAATACTGGAGATAAGATTTGAATTATTTTAGTCCTTCTAAAAATTAACGTGAGGATAATTGGGTATTGATGGAACAGTTTATGGGACCGAATTGTTGTTCAGTTTTGGTTTGAAGAAAAGAATGTTAGGCTACCTTGTGTTGCCTAAATGGGAATAAAAATGGGTTTTTATTACCACTTAGATGTTGAGCATGTCTTGAAAGGCAAACATGTTTTATTATAAATAACTTATTTGATCTGTACTGTCTTGAAATTGACCACTTAGTGCATTTATACATCCCATCCCAGAATTTTTTCTTGCAATCACAATTATTTGACAAACTTTAAATGAATTTAGTTGTGTATCAGGGGTCATCATCTTATTTTTAAAAAGTGTTCTGGGGCAGCTAGGTGGCACAATGGATAGAGCACCAGCCCTGGATTTAGGAGGACCTGAGTTCGAATCCATCGTCAGACACATAACACAGTAGCTGTGTGACCGTGGGCAAGTCACTTAACTCCATTGCTTCGCCCAAAACACAAAAGTGTTCTGTTAATAATTCTCTACCAGAATCTGATTCTTCTAGGGGAGGGATGAGCAGCTAAAGGAAAATAGCTAGAAAAGAAAATAGCTAGAGTGATAATTTTTCAGTTGGTTTTAATAAATAATTGTAACAAGATTAGGTAATTGTATATGCCAAATATAAAATCTGGGTTCAGAATTTGTTTTTAATTTTTTAGTTCTTATTTGAATTTGCCAACTTAAAAATGTAAATTCTCTGCTAGTGATGTTCATATTAGTGCTATTAAGTTTTGAGTTGGCTCTCACTACCTCACCTGGTTATTGTCATAGCAAATTAGAATTGTATTTAGATCTATTTTGTCAGAGGTATTTAACAGAGAAGGGGAGCTCTGCAAGTGACCTGAACTGGAGAATCAAATACACTAGAAGCTGCTCTGAAGCTTCCGGTATTTCTAGGAGGAGAGATCTCCAGATGACCATAGGATTGTATCAGAGGATGTTTCAAAGACAGGACGACTGTATGAGATGGGATTCTTTATCATCATCGTCCTCTTCACAAGTAGTTCCTCACCTACCTGTTCTTGAGCCTGCAGTGACTTGAACCTCAAAACCTTCTTTTCAGTTTTCTACTCTGGCTTTTGCTCCACCACTGACAGCAATGACTGATAACACTTTGAATTCCTTTCTTCATGGAACTCATTCTATTCCTTATTTTCCCTCACTCCCTATGTTACAGCTATCTATATCTGTTTGTGTTGTCTGCAAGGATCTTACATCTCATCCTCATAATGGGGGAGCTGTTTGTTAAAATTGCTTGAACTGTTTTCATAAACTCAAAAGATTTCCAGAACCTATATGTAGGGCAAACAATGTTTGCATTGCTGCACTTGAAGTAACTGCATACAGTCTCCCATTTTGCTAGTGAGAGGTTCACCTCAGACATTTATTGTTACATTTAGTATAGTACAAGTTATTATTTAATCAAATGGAAGATAATCAGTATGTTATAAGGTGTGCCCATTTTCCTCTTTACTATTATCACCTTTGTGCCTCAGTGAGGGGACAGCTGCCTGCTGGTCTTGCTTCACACATGGAGGACTGCCCTCCATGCATCTAGATTGTCATGATCCAAAGAAACACTGGGGTCTTTTTGTGGATCGAAGTGGGGAATGAGAAAGTTGATTCCTTGAGGACCCCAACTCAAACTCTAATCAGTATTAGTCAGCTAATTATGATTCTGTAAGAGTAGTGATCATAAGTTCTGTGTATTTGGCTCCAGAGCTGTGAGCTGCAGATTGTAAGTTCACTTGCTTAATCTTAGGAAGTTAACCAGAGGCCCCCCGCCCTTGTTTTTCCTGGTCATGGTGACCAAGCCCTGTATGGTGGAGGTGACTCAACTACAAGAGAAGTTCCCCAAACTTATTTCTGTACCTCTAGACTGTTCTCTCTTGTCCAACATGAGCAGGTGTCCATGTTATGACCACCTATTCAGTGGAGATATTCCTTGCTTCGCTAACCTGTCACCCTGCTGATATATTGTTTGCTTATTTTAGTCTATGCATCATATGTCAACCAACGGAATTATTCTGTATTTAATATAGCTGTTCTTGAATGTTCAGATTTTTAATCCTATAAAAATTGGGCCCTGGAAGGAGGGAGCTTTTTTTTTTTTTTGGTATCACCATTGCTCTGCTTGGTAGGTAGTAGGTGTCTAATAAATTTTTACTGATTTACTGAAATGTCAAGTGTTGTAATGGATAGAAACCTGGAATCAAGAAAACCAGCATCTAAATCTTGCCTTAAAGAACTACTAGCTGTGTGATCCTGTGATCATGAGGAAGATCTGAGGTCCACTTCATTAGAGGTGACCATGGACCCTTTAATAAAAAGCCATTGGCCCAGAGCTCTGCCTCAGTTTCTCTTATTGTAGGTTGGATAATTTTTTATCACCTCAATTTGTTTAAAAGAGTTGCTCTTCAGGGGCAGCTAGGTGGTGCAGTGGATAAAGCACTGGTCCTAGAGTCAGGAGGACCTAAGTTCAAATCCAGCCTCAGACATATAACACTCGCTAGTTGTGTGACTTTGGGCAAGTCACTTAACCCCAATTGCCTCACCAAAAACAAACAAACAAACAAAAAAAAGAGTTGCTCTCCATCATGGTTCGATGCTTTTGAGGGTTTCTCAATAGTAATAGAGAGGTAATATGATTCACTTGTTTTAAGTCTTGAGAAATGGGTTTCAAAGTGGGATAGAAATCACAAAAGCCGTATTAAATTAAACCTTTATAGTCTATTTCTCAATGGAACTTCTGCTCTCGACTCTCACTTTTTTGCCAGTCAGCTAAAATTAGTCAGTTGTTAAGTGTCCTCTCTTCTCAGCCCTATATGCTGTATATTAAGGAGTTAAATAAACATAATCCCTTTCCTGAGCTCCTTAATTTACACACTGAAGTGACACTGTAAGCTTTCTGCCAGGTCCTTGCTGAGGAATAATGGAAAGAATCCTGGGCCAGATGTCAGTATTGGTTACTTCACTAACTGTGTGACTCTGGTTAAGTCACTTCACTAAGTCAGTCTGGGCCTCACTTCCCTCACCTGTAAATGAGCAGATTGCTCCTGACTATTCTTCTTTTTTCACCTTGAGCAAAGTTGCCTGACCAATCTATGCTTCACTTTCTCCATCTGAAAGTGAGGATAACACTATTACTGAAGTAAAGGAAGAGTTAAAATGATTTATTTTTCTCTGGGGTTCAAATTTCTTTCTTGGCAATGCCAACCATGTTTGGCAATACTTTGCTTCCCAAGATGGTACTCCATATAACCTTTGTCTGACCAGACCACTCCTGCTTCCAAGTTTTTTTTTTTTGGTTTGTTTTTTAAATGAGACCTTTTTTGGGTTGGGAGCTCTTCCTTTTCTTTCTTCTTCTTCTTCTTCTTCTTCTTCTTCTTCTTCTTCTTCTTCTTCTTCTTCTTCTTCTTCTTCTTCTTCTTCTTCTTCTTCTTCCAGAGCTAGTAAGTGTCATGTGTCTGAGGCCAGATTTGAACTCAGGTCCTCCTGACTCCAAGGCCAGAGCTCTAGCTGCCCCTAACTCTTCCTTTTCTTGTCTTGGCATTCTTTACTTTATTCTTTCAGCAACTACTAGAATATCTAATAGCTAATGTTTATAGAATGCTTCAAATTTTTCAAAGCATTTTATTCACATTATCTCATTTGATCTTCACAACAACCATTTGAGGTAGGTGCCATCATTTACATAATTTTACAGAGGAGGAGGCTGAGGCTGAGAGAGGTTAAGTGACTTGCCCAGGGTCACATGGCTAGTAATGCTCTGAGGCAAGATTTGGACACTGGTTTTCTTGATTCCAAATCCAAGTTTCTATCCACTAGGACACTTTACTGATGTTTCGCTAAGTCGGTAAAAATTTATTAGACACCTAATACATGCCAGGCTAAGCGACAGTGATACCAAAAAAAAAAAAAGTCAAAAGATAGTCCCTCCTCTTAAGGAGCTCACATCTGATGGGGCAGACCACATAAAAACAATTACATACAAACAAGCTGTCTACAGGCTAAAGTTATGTATAGGATCTTCCATAAAGCCTTCCCAGACTAATTAGAGACGTGATGATTGCTTTCTATCCCCTTCTCTATAAACAAGAACATTTACTAAATCAATCAATTGATAAACATTTATTAAGTGTGTACCAAGTGCCAACCACTGTGCTAAGCATTTGGGGTACAAAAAGAGGCAAAAGACAGTCATTGCCTTCAAGGAGCTTACAATCTAAAGGAAGAGACACCATCCAAACAATTATATATACGGTAAGTTGCATATAGGGTAATTAAAAATAATTAAAAGAGAGAAAGCTCTGGAATTAAGAGGTGCTAGGGAAGGTTTCCTGTAGAAAATGTGGGATTTTAGTTGGCATTTAAGGGAAGTCAGAGAGATCAGTAGTCAGAGGAGGAAGGAGGTCCCCTTTTATTTACTGCTCTATCACATTCCCTTACCTTTTTAATTTATTTTATTTTATTAATTTATTTTGATTTATCAATAATCACTTCCATATGCTTTTGAGTTTAATTTTTTTCTCCCCCTCTCTCCCCACCTCTTTCACTAAGGTCGTGCTCAATCTAATAGAGACTATACATATATATTCCTATTAAACATATTTTCACATTAGTGATGTTGTAAGTAAGAATTAGAACCAATAGGAGGAACCACCAGAAAAGATGAAACAAAACTCAGTAGGAGAGAAAAAATAGCAAATAGTATGCTTCAATCTGCCAGACCATACAAGTCTTTCCAGGTTTTTCTGAAGTCAGCCTGTTCATCATTTCTTATACCTTTACCTTTTTTTAAAAATTCTGTTTTCTTTCTTTCTTTCTTTCTTTCTTTCTTTCTTTCTTTCTTTCTTTCTTTCTTTCTTTCTTTCTTTCTTTCTTTCTTTCTTTCTTCCTTTCTTTCTTTCTTGTTGTTCCAGATCTATGTTCTACCCATGTAGGTATGGTATGTAAAAGCCCTCCACAAATAAAGATAAGTAATTTTTTTCCATTAGAATCAGCTAAGAGCATAAAAAGGTTAAGTCACACAGCCAGTATGTGTCAGAGGCAAAGCTTGAGCTTTTTTGCCTGGACTCCAAGGTTGTCCTTCTAGTAACTATTTCTTGTTACTTCTAACTTTAGATAAATAGTTTACATCTGCAAAGGATATTTGTTATTTATTTACACATCTGTTTAGTTATCCTATCATTGCCATTATTAATCATGTGATTAATCTGTGATTTTTTTTTTTTGGTAAGGAGCTTTGTCTTTCTATCCCAAGCACCAAGTACAGCGCCTAGCACATAGTAAGTACTTGGCTGGTTGTTGTCCTCTGTTCTCTCTCTCTCTCTCTCTCTCTCTCTCTCTCTTTTTGATAAGGCAATTGGGGTTAAGTGACTTGCCCAGAGTCACACAGCTAGTGAGTGTTATGTGTCCGAGGTTGGATTTGAACTCAGGTATTTGAACTCAGGTCCTTCTGTCTTCAGGGCCGATGCTCTATCTACTGTGCCACCTAGCTGCCCCAATTCGTTCTCAAAGAGGGCCAAAATGACATCACTATGTTAGAGTCAAGTTTCAGTGCCTCTGACTGTGGCTGATCAGACCAATAGGAGCTTGGAATGCTGTATCACACACAGGTCGGGCACAAATAGTTCACGTGAACGTTAGGGGTGGATTCTCTAAATTTCCATCTTGCCTTTCTTTTGAGCTACTTCAATTCTGCTTTGCAGAGGATACTTAATAAATGCTGGTTGTTAGATTGATTGAGGAAACTCCCTCAACCAAACCAGATCCTATAATTTATGATCTAAGAGAGTTCCCTGGGGGCATTAAGAGATTAAGTATGAATGGAAAAAAAAATATTGTGTTTCTGTGTCAAGCTCTATGTCATATGCTGGGCATACAAATACAAAAGCAAAGACAGTCCCTGCCATTGAGATGATATTTTTTATTTTCCATTTCCTTTTACTAATTGTTATTATGCCATTCCTCCTGGAATACTTTGGTTTAACCACATACAGCTAAAATCTGACTCATGGAATGATAATAATAAGGGAAGACTTTTTGACAATAAGAAGCCAAAGAGGAGTTTTGAGTTTCTCAAGGTGATTTAATTATTTCTGAAGGGATTCTACTGCAGCAGACTCTGTAGGCATGTAAATCTCTCCTCTGACTCAGCTCATTGTGAACCCTCTAATTGCAGTTTAATCTGTAACCTGACTTAGTTTGTATATAGAGTTTGTTTAACCAGATTTGCTTCCTTAAGGAATGTATGAGATTATGATTCTGTTTAATTAAGTTTGTTGAACTTTTATGACATTATGGGATTATGAATCTTTTTTTTAAACTTTTACACCTAAAAGAATGTATGAGATTGCAATATGTAAAAAAATTTATTTCTTTGTCTCTCTAGCATAATCATCTCTATAAAAACTTGTCAGAAACTCCAATCTGGGTTCAAAATATTTTTTCTGAATTCTGAACCAGTGCTTAAGCATAATAAGACTTAGGTTTTTACTTCTATAATTTCTGGGTTGTGATAGATTTATTTTATCATCAGTAACCTACCACATAAACTCAAAGAGGAGATATTTCTCCCTTAACACTCTCAAGGAGCTGACATTGTAATAAAAGTAGGTAACACATACAAGGAAGTAGTATCTAGAGGAGGGTGTTTTGCTTTAAAAAGTCACCAGAATAGTGAGCAGAGGCACAGGGGAGTAGACTGCTATGGGAGAAGAATGATAGAGCCTTTCCAGTAACCCAGGCAATATTGATTTGTTCATTCTCAGAAATATAAAACATGCTCCAGGAGAGGTGCAGAGGGTAAATACTGCAGGATATAGTCTCTGGTCTGGACAGCAAAATGTCTGGTGAGTAGATGTTCAGGGAATAAAGTAAAACATGGCTGGGAACCCTAGATCTGGGGAGCTGGGTATTCACCAATCAGGACAGCTGGGTCCAGTAGGGGAGTTCTCCATACGAAAGGGTTAAGTTGTCCCAAGATCACAAAGCAAGTATGTGTCAGGGAAAGGACTTGATTTAAAGACTTCCTCACTCCCAGGTCACTCTCTGTACTACTCCTGTCTGCCCATTATTATGATTATTATGTTTTATGGATGAACTTTGTTTTTCATACCAGACCTTCCAATAAACACCACCACCCTTATGGCACCCTCCCTTATAACAACAAAAAAATACTTCAGCTAAATGATCCAATACAGCAACCACGACTAACAGAACATATACATTCTTTCTCCGTAGTCTTCTGAGAGGAAGGAAACAAATAGTTGTGAAGCTCCTGCTATGTGCCAATAGGCCCTCATTGACGCAATCCTCGGAGGTAAGTGCTATTAATTTTCCCATTTTACAAGTGAGGACACTAAAGCAGACAGAAGTAAATGTTTGATGCCATATCTGAACTCAAATTCTCCTGTTTCCGGGCCCAGTGTTTATCCACTGTGCCATTTAGAAGGATGGCCAGCATCAGCCAACTGGAGTCATTATTGATCACTGCATTTGATCTGTGTTCAATTACTTTTATTATTGTCTTTATTTACATTCTTATCATTGTTATACATGATATTTTCCTTTCAATGTTTAATATTCTTTGACCTGTTATTTTTCCAGGGGATGTGATGTTAGCTTGCTGTAGTCTCTAAAACAGCAGTTCTCGTTAGGGGACGCCTGATAATCCTTAAGACATTTTCAAAAGGTCTAGGAAGTAAGAACAATTTTCATAATAATACTAAGGCCTTTTAATTTCTAATGTGATAGATATAACACACTTGAAAAAAGCTTTTTGGGAGATCATAGGTTAATTTAATTAAAAAAAAGAAAGAAGAAAACCAAATTACCAGTACCAAAAGTGAAAACAGTGAATCCACCACCAATGAAGAAGAAATCAAAACAATAATTAGGCACTTTCTTGCCCAACTGTATATGCCAATAAATTTGACAATCTTAGTGAAACGGATGAATATTTATAAAAAATATAAATTGCCCAGATTAACAGAAGAGGAAATAAAAAACTTAAATAATCTCATCTCAGAAAGAAGAAGTTGAACAAGTCATCAATGAACTCCCTAGGAAAAAGTCTCCAGGGCCAGATGGATTTACAAGGGAGTTCTATCAAACACTTAAAGAGCAATTAATTTCAATACTATATAGACTATTTGGGAAAATAGCTGAAGAAGGAGTCTTACCAAATTCTTTTTATGATACAAATATGGTGCTGATGTCTAAACCGGGAAGAATCAAAACAGAGAAAGAAAATTATAGACCAATTTCCCTAATGAATATAGATGTAAAAATTTTAAATAAAATATTAGCAAATAGATTACAGCAACTTATCACAAGAATAATGCACTATGACCAGGTAGGATTTATACCAGGAATGCAGGGCTGGTTCAATATTAGGAAAACTATCAGCATAATTGATTATATCAACAACAAAACTAACAGAAACCACATGATCATCTCAATAGATGCAGAAAAAGCTTTTGACAAAATACAATACCCATTCCTATTAAAAACACTAGAAAGCATAGGAATAAATGGAGTCTTCCTTAAAATAATAAGTAGCATCTATCTAAAACCTTCAGCAAGCATCATATGTAATGGGGACAAGCTAGAAGCATTTCCAATAAGATGGGGGTGAAACAAGGATGTCCATTATCACCACTGTTATTCAATATGTACTGGAAATGTTAGCTTTAGCAATAAGAGAAGAAAAAGAAATTGAAGTTTTAGAATAGGCAAAGAAGAAACAAAGCTATCACTCTTTGTGGATGATATGATGATATACTTAGAGAATCCAGTAAGAAACTACTTGAAATAATAAACAACTTTAGTAAAGTTGCAGGCTATAAAATGAACCCACATAAATCATCGGCATTTCTATATATTACCAACAAAGCCCAACAGCAAGAGATAGAAAGAGAAATTCCATTTAAACTTACTGTAGACATTATAAAATATTTAGGAGTCTACCTACCGAAACAAACCCAGGAACTCTATGAACACAATTACAAAACACTTTTCACACAAATAAAGTCAGATCTAAATAATTGGAAAAACATCAGTTGCTCACAGGTAGGCTGAGCTAATATAAAAAAAATGACAGTTCTGCCTAAGCTAATTTACTTATTCAGTGCCATACCAATCAAGCCACCAAAAAATTATTTTGTAGAGCTAGAAAAAATAATAACAAGATTTCTTTGGAATGACAAAAGGTCCAGAATATCAAAGGAACTAATGAAAAGAAATGCAGGGGAAAGTGGCCTAGCTTTCCCAGATCTTAAATTGTATTATAAAGCAGCAATCATGAAAACTGCTTGGTATTGGCTAAGAAATAGAGTGGTGGATTAGTAGAATAGGTTAGGTATGCAAGACACAGTAGTCAATGATTATAGTAATCTACTATTTGATAAATCCAAAGACCCCAGCTTCTGGGATAAGAACTTGTTATTTGACAAAAACTGCTGGGAAAACTGGAAAAGAGTATGGCAGAAACCAGGCATTGACCAAAATCTCACACCGTATACCAAAATAAAGTCAAAATTGGTTCATAATTTGGATATAAAAACTGATACTATAAGCAAATTGGGAGAGTAAGGAATAGTTTACTTGTCAGATTTATGGAGAACAGAAGAATTTGTGACCAAATAGAGAATACTATGGAATGCAAAATGGATAATTTTGATTGCATTAAATTGAAAAGATTTTGCGCAAAGCCAATGCAACAAAGATTAGAAGGGGAGCAGAAAACTGGGAAAGAATTTTTACAACCAGTGTCTCTGATAAGGGTCTAATTTCTAACATGGTAAATATTGATTGATATAACACACATGACCAAAGCTTTTTAGGAGATCATAAATAATTTTTAAGATTATAAAGAGTCCTGCGACCAAAAAGTTTGAGAATTGCTGCTCTAAAGCAATACTTCCCAAGATTTTGAAACATTCAGTGAAACCAGATCAAATTATTTTAGAAATATTTTTGAGGGAGTTGTACCTTAATAAAGTATGCCTTATTAACACTTTGGATAATATTTACGAAATTCAAAATTAATTTAAATATGCTAAATAGCTCACTTACTTAAGGCTACATGTACAAATACTCCTTCATGAAAGTCCTATATGGCAGCAAGGTGGCTCAGTGGATATAGTGCTGAACCTGGACTCAAGAAGACTCCTCTTCATGAATTGAAATCTGGCTCAGACACCCACCAGCTGTGTGATCCTAGGCAAGTAATTTAACCTTATTTACCTCAGTTTCTCCTCTGTAAAATGAGCTGGATAAGGAAACGGCAAACCACTCCAGTATCCTTGCATTGAAAACCCCACATGGGGTGTGTCATGAAGAGTCAAACACGACTGAAAAATCACTCACCAATACCACCAACAAAGTCCTATACCCATGCCGTGTCACTGGAATAAAGGTAATCCTAGGCTCTGACGGTGATGGCATGGGGTTTCCAACTCTGCTAGATCCTAACAAACCAGAAAGATTCTCAGTTTGGATCCAACACTTGAGAACCAGCTTAGCTACATTTGGACAGATTCATCCTCCAGGGGTTGGCCACGGACTACAGTTTTCTTTTGGTCAGAGTAACTCAGGAAATTATTTATTGTGGGGCATCTGGAATCTGCATTGGTCAAGGGCATACTCACATAGTTAAAATCGCGGATCTGTAATTCTTAAAATATTTAAAAACCAAATGTGTAAAAACCACAATCTCTGTCCTCCAGCATTCCATCAGCAAATATTTTGAAGCTAAAGTAGATAAGGGTCTACAGTACAGTTGGAGAGGCAGATTTAGAAACCCCAATAGAACAAGAAATTTGAGTTAAAAATACATACAGCCACATTTGTACATTTCAGATAATTTCCCAGTAAGTTAATGGAAAGCTTTCTTTGGCATTAAGATAGTCAGTTTGATCTTTTTCCAAAATTCCTTCAGGGCATTGTCTGTTCCATCAACCAGAACTACTTCAGTATTGTAAAGATTCAAGGAAATAGTCTGGTCATTTTAATACCTTTCCTGCCCCACTCTCAAATAATAATTTATCTTTACTAGTTATGTGACCCTGGGGAAGTCAGTCAACCTCCATCTACCTCAGTTTCCTCATCTGTAAGATGAGAATAATAATAGTACTTATCTCCCAAGGTTGTTGTGAGAATCAAATGAGATGATATTAATATTATTATTATTTTTTTTTTTTGTGGTGAGGTGGGTGGGGTTAAGTGACTTGCCCAGAGTCACACAGCTAGCAAGTGTTGTGTGTCTGAGGCTGGATTTGAACTCAAGACCTCCTGACTCCAGGGCTGATACTCTATCCACTGCACTACCTAGCTGCCCCTGAGACGGTATTTTTTAAAAGCACTTAGCACAGTGCCTGGTACATAGTAGGTTGTATATAAAATATTATTATTATTATTATTCATACAATGCTTCAGAGTTTGCAAAGTGCTTTATATACCTTATCTCATTTGACCTTCATAACAAGGTTGTGTTGTGAAGTGTGTACTATAAGTATGATTATCTATCATTTCTAGAAGGGGAAACTCAGCCTGGAGAAAAGAAATGAAGTGACGAACCCAGGATCACATGGCTAATGAATGTCAGAGGTGACACGGAACCCAGGTTCTCCTGGTTCTATGTGTAGCACTCTATCTACCACACTGTGTCCCCTGAAAGGAATGGGGGGAAGAAACCTTCAAAAAAATTTTTTTTGGTCTGAATTATCTAGATCGGGGAAGGGGGAACCTGGGGCCTTGAGGCCACATGTGACCCTTAGGGCCTCAAGTGCAGCACTTTAGGACCTAGAAGGTCATATGTGGCCTCGAGGCTGCAGGTTCCCCACTCCTGATCTAGACAATAACATCAACAATTCCCTTTACTTTAGCATTGTATATTAAATTTTAGTCATTCTTAATATGCATTTCACATACACCAATCTATTTGCTGTTAATGTTTCTTCTCTTTGATAATCATTGGCACATGTTGTTATAGAGAAAACACCAATTACTTGCTTTAAAAAATTTGTCACATTACCTGGAAACTCAATCTTGGCTTTGGGTGGAAGAGCTCCCTGGCAGTGTGGGGTTTGGTTTAAGAATCAGGTTTCTAAAATCATGGCTATTTATAGTTCTTTCTCTGTATGTGCTTGTGTTCCCATAAGACTTTATTTAAAAATGTAAATACCATTCTCAGCTCATGGACCTTACAAAAACAAATAGTAGGCTGGATTTGATCCATGGAGCCCTATGCATAGTAGTAATGGTAGTTTGCCAAAGCCTGGTATAGGAGAAGCCACCAGTGATGAAATTCCCTCTAGCAATGCAGATCAGCAACTATTTTCTAACATAGTTTGACAGAGTTCCTTAATTAATATTATAACATTTAATTAAATATAATGAAACAAAATGTTACAGGAATACTCATGGAACTGATGTATCAATACCATTCTTTTTTTCTCACTGCAATAGCATTTAACAGAATTAAATAAAAGGTAATAATATATGAAGTATTACCCAGTGTGTAATATAGCCATAGGCTGTCATTCCATTGGATATATGGACTCAGTTTCTCTGAAAGGCAGAAACATTTTCTGCAGTGAATTAAACAACTTTGAATTATCTCTCTTCTCCCTACCTATTGAGAAAGCAAGAAAAATAAAACTTGTTATGAATATGCATAGTTGAGCAAAACAAATTTTCTAATTAGCCATCTTGATAAAACATATGCTTCAATCTGCACTTTCCTATCTGTAGGTGGATGGCATTTTTCATCACAAACCTTCTGAAATTGTGGTTGGTCATTGTGTTGATCAGAATTCTTAAGCCTTTCAAATGTTTGTCTTTACAATATTGTTGTTATAATATAAATTGTTCTCTGGGTTCTGCTCACTTCACTTTGTATCAGTTTATACAGGTCTTCCCAGGTTTCTCTGAAACCATCCCTTTCATTAATTTTTATAGTATGAGTATTCCATCACACTTATATATCATAAGTTGTTCAGTCATTTACCAATTTTTAGGCACTTTTTCAGTTTCCAATTCTTTGCCAATATGAAAAGAACTGCTATAAAAATTTTTTTTCCTCTTTTTTTTTTTGATCTTTTTGGAACATAAACATAGTAGTAGTATCACTGAACCAAAGGGTATTCACAGTTTAATTACTTCAGAGGCATAATTCCAAATTGCATTTCAGAATGGCTGGCCCACTAACAATGCCTGTTTTTTTCCACAGCATTTATCATTTTACTTTTTCAACAGTACTATTCTTAATCCTTCATAAACAAGACTGCTCCACCTCCCTACCAGCTCTTTGACCACTCTCTTCTATTACCCCCTTCTTTTTGAGCTTCCTTTCATGTTTTGTCTTCCTCTTTTAGAATGTAAGGTACTTAGTGATAAGGACTATTATTATATTTGTATTCCCAGTGCTTGGCCCTTATTAGTGCTTTAAGAATGCTCTGTGTTTTAAAGATACTGTTTTATATTTCAAACAGTTCATGTTTCACTATTTGCCACACAGGAACACTGCTTTACTTCATTATCTCTTATTTTCTGCAAATAGTATAAATCATAGGTGTATATGTAACTTGATATTGAAATGTTCCCTACAAGCAGAAAATAAACTAGGGGGGCAAAGGACCTGCTTCTGGAGAGGTATGATGAAACATAATGGAATGCACCCACACTCCTCTCCCATTCAGAGCATTCACAAATATTCCCTCACTGAGGTCTCCTATCTTAGGCTTTCTTGATCTTTGCCTTCCTTCTTTTCTCCTTCCAATATCAGCACTGAGGCCATTCTTGTGGCCTACTGCATAATAACCCCCCTCCCCACAGGCTGATTTACTTTTTCACTACAAAAATTTTGTTTCTTCCATAGCTGCCTCCTTAAGAACTCCTAGTCCTTTCCCTTTTGGTCACTGAGGCCATTCCTAAAACCTATTAGAGACTAGCCAATGTAAGCACTGTCCTCAGAGCATGTGCAGGGTGCTCTTCCAGTTGCCAACAGGGTGGTAGAGGCTAGAAAGGTGTGATGACGTAGAATGGAAGGACCATGATCCCTAGATCAGAGCATGGGCAAGTATCTTGACTCTTTCTGGTCTGTTCTCCTCAGGGAGGAAATATGCCTTTTGAGTTGGCCACTGAATCAGAACTGACGCAGACAAAAGACTCTCATGAGGGTTACTCGTCTCTCTTTCCTGTCTGGCTGGTTCAAGTACGGAAGACTGAAAAGTCTCTAGGGAGGAACAGACTTTGAACCCTCTTTGAATATGGGCCTCTATTCTTTGCCTCTTTGCATTAGTACTTTCTTGCTCTTAAGTGAAAGAGTATTAGAGATAGCTATGAATTTGTGAGTTTGAAAGGTCAAAGGAGAACCCTTGGGTCCAGGAGTTGGAATCCATGTAGGAGGCAAGGGGATGGTACATCTATGAGGAGTAGGAACCAGCATAACAGTGAGAAGAACCGAGTGAGGTGGGAACAAACTGTCCAGCTACTTTCACATTTGGAAATGAGCTTGGTGGTATGGTTCTTTTACAGCAACTGCATTGGAGTTGCTACAAATACAAATGGAGAAATTTTGAATCCTGTGCACAAGTTCACTTACCTTGGCAGTATACTTTACCTACCCTATCCTTTGTGCAGAGACACTTGTAAATCTTTCTTCTGTCATACCCAGTCTAACAAATTTCCATAGACTTTCGTGGTCCAGCATGATGCCTAATACTGTTAGGTATGTCCAAGAACTGTATCTCTCTGTCCCAGAATGCTCAATAGCATAGAGGCTTTGCCCAAGTTCTAGTTACCTGAATTTAGCCTTTTTGGTAGGTTCAAAATTATTGCTATTCCCAGATATTTACTGAGACAACCAGATGCTGTATTTGCAGTTTTCTCAAACACCATGATAGCAGCAAGGCACAAGGAAGTCACTGGCATTGATTGAATAGGGAGTAGTGTTCAGATTTTAATTTAGGAAAATTACTTTGGCAGCAATATGAATGTTGGCCTGGAACAAAGAGAGACTTGTGGAAGGCCAATTAGTAGGCTGTTGCAATAATCTAAGTGAGAGATGATGAGGGCCAGAACTAAGGGAGGTAGAGAAAGGGTCAGATTATAGAGGTGTGGTAAAGGTAGAAACAGAATGATCTGGCAAGTGATGGGATGTATGGGGTGAGGGAAAATGAAGGATCCAGCATAGTGCTGAAGTTATGAACATGGAACACTGGAAGGGAGGTGATTATAGACAGAGTAGGGATGACAGCATCAAAGAATACTGAGAGGAATTAGAGGTTCTGGTGTAGGTTTAGAAGGGGTGAGGCATAGGGAGAGATGGAAAGATAAACATTATAATCAGGGGAAATTCAGGGTTCTTAAAAATAGAAGCAAAACAATTGTGGGTGATATCAAAGTCAAAGATATGACTTATGTGTAGCTGAGGTGGAAAGGAGGGTATTTCAGAGAACATTATCACGTATGTAGAAATCTACTAGAATGAAGAAAGAAATTAAAGTAGTGAGGAGAAGTGTGGAGTTAGAGTAGAGAGGAAAAGTGTGAGCCTGATGCTGAACTCACTGAGAAAGGATGGAGAACATACGGGGTATAGGAAAGTAACAGCTATCAGAATTTGGATTGGGTGACAAATTTGGGTTGGATTAACCTCAAAGGAGCAGTTTCTTAGTAATGGTTGTAAAAGAAATGGCCCTGAAAGAGTAAGAAGTATTCTAATTCCACCAGTACAATCAGTTGGTCAAAGGATACCAGTGAAAATGCAACCTGTACTTGGAAGTGTGGCAAGGAAGGCATTGTCATTAGGAGGAAGTCAAACAGGTTTTGTGAAGTTCAAATGAAATAATGGATGTAAAGTACTTTGCATACATATATATGTGAGTTGTCATCATCATTATTACTATCATCATCATCATCATTATTACTCTAGCCTGGTGATGACTTAATTTCAGAGCCTTCTAATGCACCCCTTGCTGAGCTCAATCAATGGTAACTGAGCAATATAGGGGTGTGCTGATAAATGTTTAATAAATTAACTCAAGGTTAAAAAATGTATGCATACTTAAATTTAATCTGTGTTATTAACACTTTCTTAAGTCTAGAAATCAGAAAAACAATAAATCAAACCCTAATTTGTTATAATTGTGGATTTCTGAGGTGTAAATGTTCACACTATAAATTTAGCAATAGGCTCTAGTAAGCTGATGAGAGATGGCTCCAGCAGACCCCTGGAGCCAGGTTTAAGGGGAGTGCTAATGGTGGAAAGAGTGTGAAACTAAGAGTTTAAGATGAAAGATATTTGCCTATGGAGCAGACATTGCAGAGGGTATTGTGGAAAGGATGGGCAGATCTGGAGTGGGTCATTATCAAGATATGATTTAAGTGAATGAGTGAGTATATAGCTGAGATTGAGGAAGGTGGTTTGTTCTTTAGCTGCTAGGGTTTGAGGAGAATGAAAGAGTGTGTATGGGAGTATACTAACTACTGGGGAATGAACCCAGGCAGAAGAACAGTAAAGTCCACTGATGAAGGCAGGTGATTAGACTATACTATTTTTGCTCTTATTCTCTCTCCATATCCCTGCAAACTTTGCATTATAAACTTCTAGAGAGCAGAGCTTTTGTCATTTTTAATGTATCTCCAGCACCTAGTATGGTGCCTTACATATAGTAAGCATTTAATAAGCATTATTGAATTGAACTTAATGGAAATACACACACACACACACACACACACACATGTTTTTAACAGTGTCTTCTGGAAAATATACATGGATGTAAATGACTGGGAAGGTTGAGAAGATAGTTTTATGAAGGTAATGGCAGTATCCTCCTGACTCAGTTTCTTTACTGTGCGATTTACTTTCTGAACAGGAATATTTCCTTCCTGAGCCTGGCTATAATACCCTGTGAATAACGAGGACTTCTGTTGCATGACTGGCTGTTCCAAAAGATATCTGTGACTTTTACCTGAAATCAAACAGAGGTAAGGGAATATGTCTGGGTACATGTACAATAGGTCAGCCTTGTTATAACTGTTTCCTTCCTCCTTTCGTAGCAAATTTCTCTGACCACACAAGAAAATTGCAAATGTTCTATAATAGATCTTATTGTTACAATCATCAAGCATCTCTGAACTGCTATAATGGAATGTAAGTATAAAGAACCTTATTGCTTTGATTTTACTGTTCTAAATTTGTGACCATTACTTTTCTCAACTTCCTAATCTAGGTTTATAAGAAAAATTAGTTCTTGGGCTTGCCATCTTCTTGCTTATTTGTTTAATAGTTATATATTCATGTGTTAGGTCTATACAGTATTACATCTTTTCTGAATGATATGAGGATAATATATCTTTAAAGGAATGGTAGAATAAAGATATGATGTGATAAAAGTGTAAAAGTTTTACCATTTAAAATTTTATTTATTTTATTTTGAGCTTAGGAAATAAAACAAACATTTCTCTAACAGTAGAAAAGGAAAAAGTTGATTGTATGTGAAACAGCAAATCTATTATGTATAACTTGCTATTCCTTTTAAATATGTGATAAAGCTATCATGTAACTTTTTTCCTTCCTTCTCCCCCCCACCTCCCCTGCTCTAGAGATAGCTTTCATTAGGCACAAATATGTGTGTGTGTGTGTGTGTGTGTGTGTGTATACACATATATAAAACCATTATATACATACTTATATTTATCAGTTCTTTCTCTGGATGCAGATAGCATCTTCCTTAATGTCTTTTCTGGTTAATTTGGGTATTTATAATAGTAAAAATGAGTTACTCGCTCAAAGTTGTTCTTAAAACAATATTGTTGTTACTATATATAACATTCTTTTGGTTCTGCTCATTTTGTACTTCATTACTTCATGCAAGTCTATCCATGTTTTTCTAAGATCATTGAGCTCATCATTTCAGTAGAATACAGTAGTATACCATCTTAATCATATACCACAACTTGTTCAGCCATTCCCCAAATGATGGACATCCCCACAATTTCCATTTCTTTGTTGGGAAAACTGAAAAGCAGTCTAGCAGAAATCAATATCTTACACCATTTTTTCAAGGTGAGATCAAAATGGATATGTGACCTAGATAGAAAGAGAGAGATTACAAGAAAATTTGAAGAACATGGAATATATTACCAATCAGACTTATTGATAGGTGAACAATTTATGAATGAATAGGAGATAGAGGCAGTGTGAGGTATAAAATGGCTAATTCTGATTACATTAAATTAAAATATTTTGTACAAATAAAACAAATGTAGCCAAGATCAGAAGGAAAGCAGAAAATCAGGGAAAAAATTTTCATTTTAATGGATTAATTAACTTCACATTGGAAAAAGCATCAAGATTAGACCATTTCCTCTTGAGAACTAGGATATATGTGATTGATTTTCAAATGTTTCCATGGGGTGAAGAAATATACTTCAAGGATTCATCATAACTGCAATTATATTAGTAGCCTCCCAATACCTGTGGAAATGCCTGTTCTGACAGGCATACGTTTTCTGAAACTTATATGAACATATCCAGAGAAGAAAATGTACAAGAATGTGGTCTGATATGCTCATATCTAATCTTCAACCAAAGGTGACACTGTGATAAGAGAATTTCTGACTCAGGCTTCTTGCCACCACTATGCTAAGAAAAACTGCCCCAGCCTCTAATCTGAGCTGTTTGCTTGAAGCAAGCAGGTCATACTTTTTGCTGATGTCTGCAAAATCAACCTTGGGACATAAACTTCAGGTCCACATTTGACCAGCTTATCTTCCCCTTCTGTTGTTTGTTTCCTGGTACATAAAACCTTATCTTTCCCTCCTCCTTTCTATAAAATTCCATTGTCCCCATCCTGCTTATGTATTCAAATATAACTTTACTAGAACTGAAGCTCTGGGATCACTGAATGATTGGTAATTTTTCAGCATACCCTGCACTCTGAGCACATGCTATATTGCAGTTACACTATCTCTGCACCATTGATTCAGTGATTGGTAGCAGTACCTAACCCATGGACTATTGCATAATTTTCATCTCACTAAGATCACTTATTGTATTAGAGGTTCACAGTATACTAAGCCTGGCAGGAATATTAGAGATCATATAGTCCAAAAGGAGTGAGGAAACCAGGTTAAAGATGTTACAAGAAAGGTATTACAAGAAAGGTGGAGCTTAGGTAAGGCCTTGGTCACCTTGGACATGGGGGCCATGATGCCATTTTGTGAAGGGGCAGGATTATATGATTCCTCTAAGGACAAGGCAGCTGTTCCTACTCATATGGGCTCCTCATGCCAACCTTAGAATTCCCCTTACTATATGATCCTTAACCTGCCCCCAAATGACAAATTGATTCTTTTACCCTAGGGCAAGATGCTTGCCTTTGCTAGTTAATAGTACTAAGTCACCTATCTCACCTCAGAAGAATCCATGTCTGTGACAAATTAGTACCATCATGGGAAGGAGGAGGGCTCTCTAGTCTAGAATTTCCTTGTATTCAGTCTCAAGGAAAACACCCAATAATGATGGACTACTTTTGGACCTAGTTCAGCTAACCCTCTCTGGCCCTTCCTTTTTACTTTTCCTTGGTAGAACTGCACAACCTTGAGGTGCCTGCCCCTCAAGGCTGAAGCCTATTCTGGAGAAATAGCTCAGGCCCTTTTCAATTGGTAGAACTTTTCTCCTGCAGGACTATTTAGTTAACTCCTACCCAGAAATGTGTCAGAGGACCAAGCCATGGTACTGTTGGGAAGTGCCTTTCTTTCTTTCTTTCTTTCTTTTTCTCTTTTTTTTTGGTGAGATGATCAGGGTTAAGTGACTTGCCCAAGGTCACACAGCTAGTAAGTGTCAAGTGTCTGAGGCTGGATTTGAACTCAGGTCCTCCTGACTCCAAGGCCAGAGCTCTATTCACTGTGCCACCTAGCTGCCCCAAAAGTGCCTTTCTTTCTAACAGCATGGAGGAGGAGCCAACTTGACTGTGTGTTTGCCTGTGAATCCAGAATATATTTTTAAGTGTATTTCATTTCATGAATCATTAAAATGATTAAAATAATTTTCCTTTAAAGGGATATCAGATATGAAATTGTCTAAATGACGCTGGTTTTTTGTTTTTCCTTCTAGTGATTGTTAAATGATCAGATGAACAGACTTCACTAAGTGGGAAAGTGGAATAACTTTTCTTATATTATCTCACCCAAGACTTCAATTCCAGGGGATCATTTTGCCCAGGAAAAAGTAAGTCATTGTCATAATTAATTCCATACCTGTGCTGAAGAATTATATTGAAAATGAAGGAGTCTAACTTGCTAAGGAGGATTCTACTCAAATTAAGAAAGCTAAACAGAATATACATTTGTCTGATGGAGATTTAAAAAGAAAAAAAGGTAACCCTTACTCCCCTCATCACTTTTCTTGATTCACATTAGAATAGATTCATTACTTTATCCTTTCCCTTTACAACTGTCAATAAAATGCCCCTGTGCTATTTCCTTAGTAAGCAATTTAATTGGAATAGATAAAAGGTAATAAAAGAAAAATAATAATTCATATATAAACATAATTTGTATATTCTATTTTATCCCCAGATATAGTTTGTCTTCCCAAAGACCGAAACCCTCATCACGCAGCAATCTGCTTTTTCTCATAGTTACCTTCCAGCAGGGAGGAAGATAGTTAACTCAAAAAATCAATATATTATATTTAGACTTCCCATTTCCCAGTGGCAAGGATGATACAAAGTCATAACTAGTTTAGAATGTAGAAACTTCAGTGATTCTATTGGTCACAGGTACATGAACAAAGTTCAGTGAAAATAGCACCACCTTTGTAGTCAGAGGGGCCTGGGGCCCCAAGAATGCTAATCCTCAGGGTTGCAATTTCACTGTGCTTTGGTCTCTGGAGCTCTGATACTTTGGCACGTAAAACAAGGTGATGATAAACTGCCACAGAAGCTAAGACCCGCAGTGTACTGTCTGAATATCATAAATCTAACACTGACAATTGCAAGAGGACAGGCTTTATTGGTATCGTTGTGTCCCTCTGAAGTCTCTCTTTACCTCTTTTTAAAAATTTGTTTTTTAAAGCCAAATTTCTTTTTTTTAATTTAAGCTAGGCAATGGGGTTAAGTGACTTGCCCAGGGTCACACAAGTAGTAAGTGTTATGTGTCTGAGGCCGCATTTGAACTCAGGTCCTCCTGGATCCAGGCCCGGTGCTCTATCCACTGCGCCACCTAGCTGCCCCTCTTTACCTCTTAATCATTAACCTTTTTTAATCTCTTTTTAAAAATTTTAATTAATTTATTTTTAGTTTTCAACAATCACTTCCATAAGCTTTTGAGTTTTAAATTTTCTCCCCCCTCCCTTGCCATTTCCATCCCCAAGATGACATACAATCTGATACAGGCTTTACATATACATTCCTATTAAACATATTTTCCCATTAGTCATGTTGTAAAAAAGAATTAGAACCTATAGGAGGAACCACAAGAAAGAAGAAACAAAAGAAAACAGAAGGAAAAAAAAGGAAATAGTATGCTTCAATCTGCATTCAAACTCCATAGTTCTTTCTCTGGATGTGGACAACATTTTCCATCATGAGACCTTTTGAAGATATCTTAGATCCTTGCATAGCTGAGAAGAGCTAAGTCTATCACAGTTAGTCATTGCACAATGTGACTGTTACTGTGTACAACGTTCTCTTGGTTCTGCTCACTTTGCTCAGCATCAGTCTATGCAAGTCTTTCCAGGTTTTTCTGAGGCCCACTTGCTCATCGTTTCTTTTTCTTTTTCTTTTTTTTAGGTTTTTCTTTACTTTTTTAGTTTTATTTTTTTTAAAGCTTTTTATTTTTAAAATTAATTTATTTTGATTTATCAACAATCATTTCCATAAGCTTTTGAGTTTTAAATATTCTCCCCCTTCCTCCCCACCTCCCTCCCCAAGATGATGTGCAATTTGATGTAGGCATGTACATTCCTATTAAACATATTTTCACATTAGTCATGTTGTGAGGAAGAATTAGAACCAATAAAAGGAAACACAAGAAAGAGGAAACAAAACAGAACAGAAGAAAAAAAAAGAATAAATAGTATGCTGCAATCTGCATTCAAACTCCATAGTTCTTTCTTTGGATTTGGTTAGTATTTTCCATCACGAGGCCTCTGGAGATGTCTTAGATCGTTGTATTGCTGGAAAGGGTTAAGTTTATCAATGTTAGTCATCGCACAACATGGCTGTTATTGTGTACAACGCTCTCTTGGTTGTGCTCACTTCATTCAGCCTCAGTCTATACAAGCCTTTCCAGGTTTTTCTGAAGTCCGCCTGTTCATCATTTCTTATAGCACAATACTATTCCATTATATTCATATACCACAACTTGTTCATCCATTTCCCAATTGATGAGCATCCCCTCAATTTCCAATTCTTTCCCACCACAGAAAGAGCTGCTATAAATATTTTTGGACAAGTGGGTCCTTTTCCTATTTGTATGATCTTTTTGGGATATAGCCCTAGAATCTTTTAATCTCTTAACAATTGAAAGGCTATGCTTGGGCGTTCTCTGCCACACTGCCTGCAGTTCCTTTAATCTGCTTATGCCAAGGAGGCCTCACCCGTTGCCTTGTCCCTATTCAACTTGATCCAATTTGGAAGTGAGGCCATCCCCTCTCCCTCTAATTTATACTTATACATACACAGCATAGCCCAGTGTCACTGGGCTTAAATCATTTAAACTTCTCTGAGTTTCACTTTTGCCAAATGTAAACTGGGAACAGTAATAATACCTGCCAATTTGTTTCAAAACCTATTCAAACGACTCCAAATAAGTCATCATCATTTCAATCATCTATATTTTCTTTAATCTACCTGTTGCATCAAATATAGTTTAAAGCAATCACTTTTTATTGTTCCTTAGATTTATATCAGTCTCAGCATGTCCTAGGCTTTAGAGTTCCTGATATAATTTTTATCAGACCATTGGTACTTTTAAAAACATTCTGCTCAGCTACTTATCTGTACTTCTTTCTTCCATGCATATCTAAACAAACTGAGCGTGAACATACATTCGTGTAATCCACGTTGGTCTTCTTAGGCAGCTCTTTTTTTCTACTTCTATCTATTCCTGTTTAGGTCTTAAGAAGCTTATGTTTGGGTCAATTTCTCCAGCAAAATATTAGGATATTAGACCCAATCTTTACTTTCACTGAATCCTTTGAAATATCCTTTCCCCCTTTTTAGGGTAGAGAACAGATTATGTCTGGTTTTGCTCCCTTTTTCTATCATGCTGCTGAGGTTTCTATTGTTTCTGCTTCGGTAAACAGGTCCTCCTAATTGGCAAGAATTGCATCTGAAATAGCTATTTCCTTTGTCATTTCCTCTGTCTTTTGAAGGCAAATCACAAATTTATCAATTTTTCTGCTCTTAGCAGAGGGATTTATAGATAATTGAAGTTCCCTTTTACTACAATGTCAGGCTTTGAAGCTAGATTCATGACCTGCTTCTCACGTTCCTTATCTAATCACTTCTTCAGTCTAGTTGTATAGTAGAATATTCTTGTAATAATATTATGTCTGTTTGTACCTCCATCGGCTCTCAAATGCTCAATCATCCATGTTTCTTCCCTGGATTTCCTCACATTTTGTATATATTCTTAACATATGATGATATTCCATCTCACTCCTTTTAACTTTTTTTTTTTTGGCTAGGCAATGGGGTTAAGTGACTTGCCCAGGGTCACACAGCTAGTAAGTGTTATGTGTCTGATGTCGGATTTGATCTCAGGTCCTCCTGAATCCAGGACTGGTGCTCTATCCACTGCGCCGCCTAGCTGTCCCTTAACTTTTTCTTTGAATAAAGCTGGTACCCTCTCACAAAATCTCAATGATGCCTTTAAGGTCAAATTTCATTAGATTATAATCTTGATTTCACTTTTTTCATACCTGTACATTGTGTGACTGTACATAGCAATCTGAAGCTGTGGATTATATTGCTGGCTGTCTTCATAAATGTAGTCTTCTGTGAATGACTTTTTTTTTCACTTCTTATGTTTTTCCCTTTATTATAAGTGATACTGTTTGCGGTGGATTTTTTGTGCCTGATCTATGGTAGAGCGTTCAGAGCTCCTATTGGTCTGATCAGCCACAGTCGGACACACTGAAACTTGACTCCAGCGTAGTGATGTCATTTTGGTCCTCTCTGAGAATGAAGGACAACCACCACTGTCTGTAGTACCAGACTTATTAGATTTATGTGTTTAACCTCTTTTTCAGTTTAACGGCCTCTTGATTAGATGCTTGAGGCTCCAGGCAAATGGGCTTTTACTGGTTTTTGTTAGGTTCACTCCAACCCTACAAAGAGCCTATAATTTCTGGTAACGTCAGATGTCGCTGTGGAGCTAGGACTGTAGTCCCTCCTCATTCCCTGCTCCCTTCATGGAGTTTTGGTGAAGCAGAAACGCCCAGGCTTAGGAACCTGCTGCCATACTCTCCTAGTGAGCTATACTATATAGTTACCATAATAATGGACATTTAGAACCCTTTAGTCATTAGGGAAGTCATTAGCCACGTCTATAAGGAATCACCTCTCTAGCTCAGGATAGCATCACATGGACTTGTTGACCACCAAGCTAGGATGTGAGACCGCAGCCTATATGTTCTGTGAAATATAAAGCTCTCAGAGCTGCAGTCTCTCACTCTGCAAAGATGTTCAGGGGCATTCTCTGATCATGGCTTGAAGTAAATCAGCATAAAAGGGAGGATCAATTTTCTGTCTAAAGGAATCAAACACACAAATGTCATTTGATACACTGAAGGAGTAGTTTAAAAGGTAACTAGGACACTTTGGGTTTAAGTCCCTTCCTTTTAGATGGGTGGGTGAGGAGAGAAGGCAGAGACAGTAAGAGGAGACAGAAGAGGGTTCCTAGCCATATGGGTTCAAAGCCTGAGCAGGGTAGTGGTGATCCACTGCTAGGCTTGTCTCTAATTTGTGGTTTCTGCTGTTGCATGTGCTTGTGGCGAACTCTGGGAGGACTCAAGTGCTTTTCACTCACTTGTACTGCCCCCTCTCAGATCTACTTCCTCTTTCTTTTCCTCTGCTGCTCCTTTTGCTGCTAAACCTAGTATTCCTTTCTTTCCATATCTTTGTAAGTTTGTTACCAATTCTACCCCTGTTCTCATTTTATAATCATTCTTTAAGGCCTTCAATTACATTTCTTAAAATCCTCATGGAAAAAGGAGAATCCATATCTTTACCAAGAATGCTGTTACATTCTTCTGTGAGCTTTGCAATTTTTCAGTCCCTTCCAAAATCAGGTATAGTACATTTGATCTATGGAATAATATCAAATACACATCAAAACAGAACAGAATAAAAATGATTAAGCCATTATCCCAAATAAGCATATTGGGGTGCCATGAATAACAAATATACATCAATAATACATGTAACAGAGCATGACATAAAGCATCAGGTCCTCCTGACTTGTCAGTTGAAAATTTCAGGCCATTTTCCTCCTGCCAACTGAACACTTTCATTAGTGTTTCCTCATGTTATTTCCCAAAGGACTCTTCTTTTTCATTTTCCCAAAGACAATGTGTCATTAAAGTATATTGACACTTGCAGACAGTTCGTATCTCCAGCTAAATTCACCATCAGTCTTTGGAACACTTTCCAAAGGTATCTCTGAGATATGTCATGAATTTTCTATGACCACCCACTTTGGGTATGTGTTCAAACAGTTAAAATCCATATGGGCAGATGGAAGCAGTCTTCTTTTCTCCCTCTTTTATAGGAATTTGGTAATATGTACTATACAAGCTCAGTACAGAAAGCCCTAGCTAACTACCAGATAACTCAAGGCATATTGGACTCTTAGGTTAATGTGCTGCTCTGTTATGCTGTTGTTCAAGGTTTGGTAATTATGTATTCATAACTTTCCATTTTTTCTTCAGTATCATTATGCTGGGCAATGTATTTGGACTGTTGGACTCTGTGCTAGTGCCATTCACCAACAGGTTCTTTGAAGCCATTAAACACAGAGGAATTTTTCTGGATCTTTCTTGAAATGTCTGAGAGTCAGTGAGCCGGATAATGTAAACTACTCCTTGGGAACATCCTATGTTCAACTCATGTGGTGAAAACACTTCTGTCTGCTTGCTAAATTTCTGACTCAGCAGTTCCTTCCATCTCTCTAGCATTGGAAGTTATCAAAGTCAAGTTTCTCTGGTTCTACTTCTGAAGAGCCAGGGTTCTTATAGCGCTGCTTTTTTCTAGGTGCTTTGGATTAAGCTTCATGGAAAGTAAAAATTTCTAGATATTGAGTCCTAGATGATTGTTGCCAGTATTTTGTTAGTGTCTTGAAGAAACTGGATTTTTTTTTTCAATTAAAAATGATGCTCCATTGACACATATTGGGTCTGGACACACTAAAGCTAGAACGCCCATTCTTTTGTTTACACTAGCATTATTTTCAGGAAATTTCAAAGTCACTTCAATGTATCCCAGGTACAGCTGGGTTTTGTTAGTCCTCCAAAACCAAAGCATTCAAGAGGCTTTGTAGATTTCGCCTTCAAATGTTTATTAAATAATGATTGGAACATGATGATCATGTGTAGTCTACATTCCTAATTTTCACCACCACCTCAACACAATATATTATGGGAGAGATCCACTAGTTATTATTGATGACTTCATAGTCTCTGCTTGTGGGGACCAGGTTGAACACTTTTCTGGCCCCACTTCTTTTTCTTGAAACTGGGCCTGTGTCCAATAGCTTCTATACTGCCAAGATTACGTTCTCCTCTCAAGTGTATGCAATCTATATGTGACTATCTTCACTACAGTTGTAGCAGAAGATGTCTCTGACTTTCTGGTTTTCTGCCAATGACAGGGTTTGTGTACCAGCCTGTCATTGCTTTGTACCAATGTTTTTAGGGGACCATTGCTGTCCATGGTATTCTACTTCAGAACTTTGGGGATTCTTTGTCAGGCTCTACATTCTTTTGGGGGGGGTAGGCAATGGGGTTAAATGACTGACCAGGGTCACACAGCTTGTGTCAAGTGTCTGAGGCTGGATTTGAACTCAGATCCTCCTGACTCCAGGCCAGTGCTCTATCCACTGTGTCACCTAGTTGCCCACATAGGCTCTACATTCCTAGTGTGATTGTGTTTTTAGTGTTGCCTTATATTCTTAGGTCATGTTTTGGGATGTTTCTGAAACATTTATATGTGGAGCTTCACAGTAAGAATCCTTCTGAACATCACTGGGCCTATTTTCTAATTAGGGCACTGAGTCTATCAATTTTTCCAAACCATATAGATTCCACGTAAGGTATCAGCTTTGCAATTGTGTTCGTGTCAATTCTCTTTATCAGGCTCTTGCACACTATTCAACCTTACTTCAATTGCTCTCCAGCCTCACCTCCCTCAACAGTTGTAATAGATTTGTCCTCATATGAATTATAAACTTAGTTGTTTTTTCTCCTCTGTGCTGAAATACTCAAATATAGAATATGCCCCAACACACTTTTCATGTTTATGCAAACAAGTTGTCAACATGTCATATCTAGTTTATCATAGACCCTTCCCCAAAGTCTCTAAGTATTTTTATTAATGCTCTCCAACAGCCTTTCCACCTTCTATGTCAGAAGTCTTCCAACTGCATAATGCCACTGAAGCCTATGTAATTCAAGTTTTCCCTAATTGTTTCCTAGAAAAGTGTGAGTCGTCTCTTGAGAAGCTTCCTAATTTGGCCTAATAGTGATTCTTTGCTATTATATATGTTTGTATGTCTATCTGTATACATATAATTTCTTGTATAAATGCTTGCATATCTATCTATATATGCACAATTATGTATGTGTACAGCTAGATATACATACATATGTGTATGTGTATGTATGTAGGTATAAAATTTCTGCATGCCAACCTTCAGGTGATACTTTGCTTTTCTGCTTCGTTCAGTGGACCTATCCCTCCTCTCATTTTCAGGTGAGATATCTTTGTGTGACTCAGGGATTTGTATGATTACATACAGGAGGGTTATTAAACTTACCCTTATGACCTTTTCCATGAGTTAACTGATTCATCTTCCATGAACACAGAAAGCTTAAGTTTGGACCATCTCCCCAATGCCACAATCTATAGAGAGAGTCAACAACATTAGAGAAGGAGAAGAGAAGGAAATAAGCACCTAGGAAGAGCTAGAAAGAGAAATTCCATTTAAAACAGCTGCTGATAGTACAAAATACTTGAGAGTGTATCTGCTACCACATACGCAGGAATCATATTGAATACAATTACAAAACATTTCACACAAATAAAGACAGATCTAAACACTTGGAGAAATACTAATTGCTCATGAATAAACTGAGCCAACATATTAAAACTTACAATTCTCCCTAAATTAATTTACTTATTCAGTTCCATACCAATCAAATGACCAAATAATTATTTTATGAAGTTAGAAAAAAATAATTACAGAATCAATCTAGAAGAGCAAAAGGTCAAGAATATCAAGGGAATCAATGAAAAAAAAGTGAAGGAAGAGGGCCAAATAGTACCAAATCTCAAACTATACTACAATGCAGTAAATATCAAAATAATTTGGTACTGGATAAGAAAAAGAATGGTTGATGGCGAAATAGGTTAGGTATGCAATATACAGGTACGCAGTGGCCACAGTAATCTAGTATTTGATAACCCAAAGATCTCAAATTTGGGGGCAAAAGCTTATCATTTGACAAAAACTATTGGGAAAACTGGAAAGCAGTCTGGCAGGAACTAGGCATAAATGAACATCTCATACCAAGATAAAACATATGAATTAGACATAAAGGGTGATATTAGGGGAGCATGAAACAAATTACCTGCCAGATCTATGGGCAAGGGTCTTCCCTATATTTATGATCAAATGAAGAGATCACAGGAAGTAAAATAGATAATTTTGATTACATTAATTTTTTTTTTTGCACAGACAAAACCAGTGCAGCCAAGATTAGAAGGAAAGCAGGAGAAACTTTCTGTAAAATGTTTTTTTCCCTCCTAAATTCAATAAAGTACAAAACTAGAATGAAGAGAAAATTCAGTATATAGTAATTCTCAAAATTTGTCAACATTATAATAAATTCATTTCTAGTGTCAAGTTGTAAAAAGGAATTAGTAACTTATTAAAATGCAAATAAAGAATAGAAAATTCAAAATCAAAATTCATCCTTTAATGTTGCAGCTAAGTTCTGTGTAATCCTCATTGTAATGCCCTGATATTTGAATTGTTTATTTCTGGCTGCTTGCAATATTTTCTTCTTGACCTGGTCATTCTGGAATTTGGTTATAATTTTTCTTGGGGTTTTCATTTTGGGATTTCTTTCTGGAGGTGATCAGTATATTCTTTCAATATCCATTTTGTCCTCTGGTTCTAAGATATCAGGGCAATTTTCTTTGATAATTTCTGGAAGTATGATGTCCAGGTCTTCCTTTTGATTATGGCTTTCAGGTAGTCCAGTGATTCTTAAATTATCTCTCTTGGATCTATTTTCCAGGTTAGTTATTTTTCCAATGAAATATTTTACATTTTCTTTTTTTTTCATGCTTTTGATTTTGTTTGATTGATTCTTTATGTCTCATGAGTCATTAGCTTTCACTTGCCTGATTCTAATTTTTAAGGAATTATTTTCCTCAGTTAGCTTTTGTACCTCCTTTTCCATCTAGCCAATTCTGCTTTTTAAGGAGTTGTTTTCTTTTTCCAAGATGTTGATTCTTTTTTCATGATTCTCTTGCATCACTCTCATTTCCCTCCCAATTTTTCTTGTCTCTTATTTGATTTTTAAACTCATTCTTGAACTCTTCCATGAGTTCTTTCTGAGCTTGAGACCAATTCCCATTTTTCTTTGGGGCTTTGCCACAGGTATTTTGACACTGTTGTTGTCCTCTTCTGAGTTTGTGTCTTGATCTTCCCTGTGACCATAATAACTTTCTATGGTAAAATTGTTTTGTTGTTGTTGTTGTTGTTTTTCTCATAATTTTCAGCCTTTCCCCATGCTCTTAAATGTGAGCTCTGCTGCTGGAATGGAAGGGGCATTGTCCCAAGCTTCTTGTGCCAGGGGCTGCAGGTCCTGACTGTTTGCCTGGTGTGGCATTGGGGTTACTCTGAGGCCCATGGGGGACCTTTGTGCCTGGTACTCCATGGTGAGGGTGAAGTGAGTGGAGGCGGTGGCACTGCTGGAGGCTGTAGGGGTCTAGTAACTTGCCTGCTGCTGTAGCAAGGCACATGGGGGAGGTTTCCTGCACTGGCATTTGCCTGTGTGCTGAGGCACCATGGAGGGTCCCAGTGCTGGCATCTACTCTTTTGCCTGGCTATGTAAGGGGTCCTGGCACCGGATTCTACTCGCTTGTGCTGCACAGGGGCTTAGTACCTCCTGTTCGCTTGCTAAGACAGGACCTGCTGCTGACTTGCTGGGATGCTTCCTGTCCTGGACTGTGCTCCCCTTTTTACCCAAGTGAGACAGACCTTGCCTGCCAACCTTCCAAGTTTCTTGATTATTTTACCCCATCTTTTGGATAGATCTGCCTTTCCAGAATTTGTTTTGGGACACTATTTATAGTTGTTTGGAGGTGAATATGGGAGAGTTAAGGCAATTCTTGCTTGGTCCACCATCTTGGCTCCTGGAAGTGCCAGGAGGTGACTTCTCACTTGTAATATTAGGTGTTGCTGTATCCTTTTCCCTCCCAATCAGAAAGAGAGGTTGGCATCCTTACAGATATTCACCTACTGCATTGGCTTACTTTGACGTTTCTTTCAAAGCTGCTCTCTGATTCTGAGCATTCTGATTCTGGTTAAAGACATATCTGCACAATACTGGGAACAACTTTTTATCTAAAGTGATCAGTCATACAAAATACCATTTGCAACATTGAGGAAGTAGTGAAACGGGTAAATAAGACACTTTAGGTTTAAGTCTCCATCCTAAATTCGTGCCTACCTGCATTTTGCAAGGCTTATTAGCAAGATAACAGATCTCCCTCAGTTATGCATGGATATTCAAGGCTCATTAGTATTATGACAGATCTCCCTCAATTGTGCATGGACAGTAAGATTTGTAAAGATAATGTGTGTATATATATATATATATATATATATATATATATATATATATATATATATATATATATATACACACACATATATATTCAAATTAAGGTGATTTATGGGACAATTTAGCTCAGAGAGGAAGGCTGAACTTCTGAACCTATGAACTTCTTCACTCAGAGACAAAGAAAGGGACTGAGGTAGTTATATAAAATACAGAATATAAAATCAACTACAAATAGAATTAATTACAAAAATAGAATTGACTAAGAAGTGGAATAAATTTGATTTTCTTAGCACTATATGCAGGAAATGCTAGCTATGCTGCTGCTGTTGCTGTTACCGCACTTTTTCTGTTTTGAAAGCAGGCTTCATTCTCTCTGATAGTTGGAGAGTAGAAATGCCTTCTTCAAGCCCCGTCATTTTCTTCTCGTACCACTATTAAGTATCAGAAGCAGGATTCAAATTCAGTCTTATCATGTCTCTGCATCCTGTGTTTTTTCCAGTATGCCATATTACATAAATGTTAAGTATTATTATTATTATTGTCCCAAAAGAGGTAGTTTTGGGGTCTAATAATTGGATTTTATTTCTTTCAGATGGTTTACCAGAAGATTAAGATAATACGTGTTTTCATTATTATTCTTGTGGTTTCTTGTTTGTGTTTGATCACATATAACATGAGCTTAACAGAAATCTGCACCTTTTGGACAAGAAAAGAAGGCACAGTAGTTTTCAAGAAAAATAGTGGGAACTTTCTTCAGCTCCCAGATATGGACTGCAAAAAGAATCCTCCATTTTTGGTTGTGATGGTGACTTCATCCCACAATCAGATTAAAGCACGGATGGCTATCCGTGAGACCTGGGGAAAAGAAAGAAGTGTAAAAGGTAAACGTATAGTAACATACTTTCTGCTAGGAATCACAAATTCAAAGGACGATGATGTGGTGACACAAGAAAGCCAGAAATACAGAGATATTATCCAGAAAGACTTTTTGGATGGATATTTCAATTTGACTCTTAAAACAATGATGGGGATAGAATGGGTTCACCATTTTTGTCCTCAATCTGACTTTGTGATGAAGACTGATTCTGACGTGTTTGTAAATGTGTACTATCTAACTGAGCTCCTTATAAGGAAAAACAGAACAACCAGGTTTTTTACTGGTTTTTTAAAGATGAATGAATTTCCAATTAGAAATATATTTAGCAAGTGGTATGTAAGTAAATATGAGTACCCATGGAAAAAATATCCACCTTTTTGTTCTGGAACGGGTTATGTTTTTTCTAGTGACATTGCAAGTGAGGTTTATAATGTTTCAGAAGAAGTCCCTTTTATTAAACTGGAGGATGTTTTTGTGGGACTCTGCCTTGCAGAACTAAAAATTGAACTACAAGAACTACACTCAGAACAGACATTTTTCCCAAATAGGCTTAAATTTTCTAGCTGTCGCTTTAAGAAAATTGTGACCTGTCATTTTGTCAAGCCAGTAGAACTGCTGACATATTGGAAAGCTTTGGAGAGGTCCTTAGATGAAAAGTGTCCAGCTGTTTAAAATGATAATAATGACATACCAGGACAAATGTTAGCCATTTTGCAGTGACATTTTGGCAGGAAAAGCATGTTTTTGAATGGAGAGTCACAACCAATCCACATTAGGGAGGGAGAGGAGGACAGAGCCATGTTCCTCAGTGTTCTGAACACAAGACTAAAATTTTAAAACCCAAATTGTAATCCTGAAATGATTTATTCTTTCTAATTTTGAGCCCCCTCAAAATGAAAACAACCAAGTAACAGTTTATCGGCACCTATAATTATTCTCCTTACCTCCAACCTATCCTAGCATCCCTTGATGTTTATGCTATATTGGATTAACAAAGGCATCATCAATAGAGATGTCTCCAAGTCCCTGGCTTCATTAAGAACTAGCTAGATAAACAGGGAGGCCTAATGTTCTCTGCTTAGTATTCAGTGCTTCATTGAGATGAATCATTATATCTCAATTCAGCACTAGACAACATCCAGGTCTAAATTAGGCCAGCACTTATTTAGACTTTATGTTCAAAGCCCCAAATGATAAAAAAACTGAGTATGTAGAACATTCTGTTGTACTACCGATTCTCATTAGAGCTTGAGTTTATCCCTGAGCCATTCTACCATTGAAATTCAATTCTATATGTCATTGATTGTTCATTTAGCACCGAAGAACCACTGTTGGGAGCACAATGGCTCAGGTACTCATCCCTCCCTATATCTAGCTAGGTGAACCCATTTAGTGGTGGAGCCTTCCTATAAGTAAGAGGGTCAGAATCCCCATTATCACACTCATTTGCTTGCTAAAAGCCTCCACCCCGTTGTCTGGGTGATTATACTAATTTTAGTTATGTTGACTTGTGAATTTTAGTGAAAGTCTTGATTTCTGTTTGTGTCTTTTCATTCAGGTATGGAGCAGATAGTTTTTTTTTTCCTACACAGTAAGAGGGGTACTAAGCATAAAAGTAAATTAATGCATGCATTAACAGAATGATTAGACAGAATTTACTAACTTAACTAAGAAGTATTGGTATATTTATCTGGGAGGCTAATATTATGACATACCAGAATATAAAACAATTGTGCAATTATGGTAATTTCACCTCAGCACTTCCCCTTCCATGAGCTACTGTTGCCCTGGGGACACTGAAGCTCCTTTTGCTTCTCAAGACCTTTGGATCTTTTGACACTTACAGAGTTCCAGTCCTGGACATAGTCATCATGGGATAGTCCTTCATCTAAGATAAGGAAGAAATAAAAACAAAAGAATACGTTGTGCTTGTGACTGCAAGGAGTCTGGGTGGAGATAGGACGCCTGGCTCTTAGGATGCAGCTCTAGGTACTCTTCGCACTTCATAGCTGGAAAGAAAGAGGAAATTAAAGGTCTTAGTAGCTTGCTTTTTTATATCCCAAGTCATCAGTTCTCCTGGCTCAGCAGCCAATTGAGGAGATTATAATCATATAGTGCAAACTGCATGTATGCCCCACTTAACTTTTTGTGTGGTGAGTTGGAACCAGGCAGAGAACACCTGCTGTGCATGCTCCAATGAATGGCTGCTTTGGGCCAATTTACCCATGTTATATTTAGGTAGAATGAGATGAGCTACAGTATTTCTAAAATTTTCACACTTAAAGGAACTTAGGGTTTAAATGTTAGGGTATAAGCATATTCATTGCAAGGCTCTTAATGAATGAATTAAGTTTTTGCTAAGTTAATATTCCTTTATTAAACATGTACTATGTGCCAACCATTTAAGAATTTCAGAGACTCAACCTTTTGGGCTGTTCTAGTCAGCTGGATAAGAAACTCCTGAACTTTGAGTTTTTGAGTTTTCTCTGTCATTTTTTTTTCTGAATAGATGTCTGAATGTACTTTTTTCTCAGGGATATGGTGAAAATGAGGTAACTTTTTGCAAAGAGCTACAAGCTTTTGGAAACATGCCTTACATAATACAAATTAGTAGTTTGTTACTATTGTTTATTAATATCACACCAGACTTTAATGGGTGATTATTATAAAGCATCTCAAAAGTGTAGAGTACTAAATAGTAATGTTCTTATGAATATGTTTGAAATGAAATGAAATGAAAATCTTTTTCCTGAACCTGAGATCCTCATATATTTGGTGCAAAATGTTCATGACAGTTCAGATGAAAGTTTCAACACTTCCATTCTATAAAACTAATATATTATTTTGAATAGATTTTTAAAACCTTCTTTCCTTGTTTTGAAGCTGCAATGTACATTTCATTCAATTAAATAAATATTTATTGTGTCTATTTTGTGGAAGGCATTATACTTGGCATTGACTTTATAAAGAAGAAAAAGATACAGCCCCTGCCTTTGAGGAGTTTATGGAAAATGGGGGTAGGGAGGAGAAATAGGCCATGAACACAAACAATTATAATACGAGGCAGAATATACTATGAGAAAGAAGAGGTCAACACAAAGTTCAAAGAGAAATCTGAGAAGGTAGAGATCACTTTTGACTGGGTGGTGGGTAGGGAAGTCTTCATGGAGGAAATGTCCTTGAAGCATCAGAAGTATTTCCATAGGTAAAGCTGAGGAAGGAGTCTATGAGGGATAACTTCTTATGAGGGACAACTTGCATAAATATATAAACATGGTAAAGGAATAATTCAACTTGGCTGGAATATACCATTAAACAGATGAAATCAGAGAAGAGGCCAGTTTGGAGAGAGGTGGTAGAATAACTTCTTACTATGTCACAGGTTTGAATGTCTATGATTCTATTCATTTTTTCCCATAATTTTGTCAGTTTTATATTTCACTGAGATTTAAATGTAGCATGAATATACATGAATCATCATTAGTAGAATATGCATTCTCAGTGGTAGCAATGGGTTTTCACTGATTCATCCATGTTCCTGGATGGACTTCTGGACCCCACTCCAGATATAATAGTTTCTGCTTCCTAACTAATCTTCTGGACCCCTTAGAGCACACAACTACCAGCCCAGGCTCATGCTTATCAGAGAAGAGGTTCCATCTCCTTACCATCTCCTTACCATCAGACTTACCATCTCCTACTTCCTGGTTAGACCTACGATGACCATGGCTATATCACTTTCTGGCTTTTCTAAGCTTTCATAGGCCCTCGGGTGACATTTCTGGCTTCTGCTTCTGTTTACCACAAGGTAGGATCCTGGGACAAAGTACCTCCCACTTGTGCCTATGCTCCTAGGACACAGCAATACTACCTACCAGGAGACCAGTCAGTTGCATTCTGTGCCTAGTCCTTGGACATTCTGATCACATTCCTTCACTGGCAAACATCTCCTCATTTACTGATACTTCACCCGGACGCATTTCCCAACATTTAGCTCACTCTATCCTCTCTTAGTCACCCTATATGACTGATATTGTGTCCCTAATAAACTCCCCTCCTTAACTCTTAACTGTCTGCTTCCTCTTTCAAACCCCACTAATATCAAGATCTTCCCTTCCATAATTTATTCTGGAGCTCCATAAATGACGAACTCGTTTTCATATTAAATCTCTTTCTCTTTTACTCCTTCCATCTACTAGCAGCCATTAACACCTAATTCCTTCCAGATAATCCTGAATCTATGGAAATGCATTCAGTACTGGGTGCACTTTGTCTCCCCCCTGCCAATGCCTTATAAGGTTAATACTATTGATCACCCTTGCCTCCCAGATACTCTCTCCTCCCTTGGATTTAAAGGCAATACTTCTGGTCTTCCCCCCTAGCTGTCTGACTATTCCAAAAGGAATTTTGCTGGATCTTCATCCACATCATGCACACTATGAATATACTCTAAAGCTCTGTCTTGGGACTCCATTTCTTTTCTATTATTTTTCACTAGATTATCTCATCAGCTTTCATGGGTTCAATTATCATCTCTATGCATATCATTCTTTTTTAAAAATTTTTTCCATATGCTTTTGAGTTGAAAATTTTTCTCCCTTTTCCTCCCCCCCACCCTCCCCAAGATAGCACACAATCTGATATAGGCTTTACATTTACATACCCATTAAACGTATTTTCACATCAGTGAAGTTGTAAGTACAAATTAAAACCAATAGGAGGAACCATCAGAAAGATGAAACAAAACTCAACAGAAGGTAAAAGTAAGTGATAGCGATTCGACTTCCATAGTTCTTTCTTTGGATGTGGACAGCATTTTTCCATCCCGAGGCCTCTGAAACGTGATGTCTTAGATCCTCATAATGCTGAGAAGGGTTCAACTTAACAATCTTAGTCATTGCCTAACGTGGCTGTTATTGTGTACAAAGTGCGCCTGGATCTGCTCACTTCACTCAGCATCAGACCATATAAGTCTTTCCAGGTTTTTCTGAAGTCAGCCTGTTCATGATTTCTTATAGCACAATAGTATTCCATTACATTCATATACCACAACTTGCTCAGCCATTCTCCAACTGATGGGTATCCTCTCAATTTCCAATTCTTTGCCACCACAAAAAGAGCTGCTATGATTATTTTTGTACATGTGGGTCCTTTTCCCATTTGTTTGATCTCTTTGGGATATAGCCCGAGAAGTGCTATTGCTGGATCAAAGGGTATGCACATTTTTGTAGCCCTTTGGGCATAGTTCCAAATTGTTCTCCAGAATGGTTGGATCATTTCACAACTCCACCAACAATGTATTAGCGTTCCAATTCTCCCACATCCTCTCCAACATTTATCATTTTCCTGTTTTGTCATGTTTGCCAATCTGATAGGTGTGATGTGGTACCTCAGAGTTGTTTTGATTTGCATTTCTCTAATCAATAACGATTTAGAGCATTTTTTCATATGACTATAGATGGCTTTAATTTCTTCATCTGAGGACTGTCTGTTCATCTCCTTTGACCATTTATCAATTGGGGAATGGCTTGTGTTCTTATAAATTTGTCTTAATTCTCTATATATTTTAGAAATGAGGCCTTTATCAGAAAGACTGGTTGTAAAAATTCTTATATGCATATCATTCTTATATCTACATATAAATTCCTAGTCTCTATCTTTAGTTCCAGTCCCACATCATTAGCCGTCTAGTGAACTTTTCAAATTGGATGTTCCGCAGACATTTCAAACTTAACAACATGTCCAAAACATAACTCATTATCTTGCTGTCATCACCCTGGTGCAAACACTCAAAACTTCATTCCTACTTGTACTACTGCAGTAGCCTCATAATTTGTTTCACTACCTCAAGTGTCTCCCTACTTTACTCCATTCTCTGCCCAAATGCCAAACTGAATTTCCTAAAGCACATTTTAACCCTGTCAACCCCACCCCCATACCATTCAGTAAACTCCAGTGGATCCTTGTTACCTCCAGAATCAAATATAAAGTCCTCTGGTATCTAAAACTCTACAACCTGGCCCTTTTCTATATTTTTAATCTTTGTACATTCACATAATTTCATGGACTCTAAGGTCCAGCTGTGATGACTTATGTATTATTCCTCACACAACATTACTGTTCCCATCTCCTTACACTCACTGTCCTCTATGCCTAGAATAATCTCTGAGCTTACCTCTGCCTCATAGAATCTTTGCCCTCCTTCAAGACTCCGCTTTAGTGTTATCTTTTGCAGATAGCCTTTCCTATTCATCTAGATGCTAAAGCCTTCCTCTCTAAGTTTACCCTTTATTTTATTTATTTTGTATATTTTTTGCACTTAATAGTATTTACTTTTTTCTTAATTACATGAAAGATAATTTTCAACATTCATTTTTGTAAGATTTTGAGTTCCAAATTTTTTCTCCTTCTTTTCCCCCCAAGACAGCAAGCAATCTGATATAAATTATATATGTACAATCATATTAAACATATTTCCACATTAATTATGTTGTGAAAGAAGAATCAGAACAAAAGGGAAAATCACGAGAAAGAAAAAAAACCCAAAAAACAAAGTGAAAATAGTATGCTTCAATCTGCATTCAGACTCCATAGTTCTTTCTCTGGATGTGGACAGCATTTTCCATTATAAGCTTTTTGGAGTTGTGTTGGATCATTGTATTGCTGAGAAGAGCTAAGTCTGTCATAGTTGATCATTGCACAATTTGGCTGTTGCTATGTACAGTGTCCTCCTGGTTCTGCCCAGTTCACTCAGCATCAGTTCATGTAAGTCTTTCCAGGTTTTTCTGAAATTCACTTGCTCATCATTTTTTATAGAACAATAATATTCCATTACATTCATCTTACCACATTCATATACCAGAACTTGTTCAGACGTTCCCCAATTGATGTGCATTGCCTCAATTTCCAATTCTTTGCCTATCTTATATATATATACACACACTTTATTTTACTTTAATTGACTTATTTATTTTTAGTTTTCAACATTTACTTCCATAAGATTTTGAGTTCTAAATTTTCTGCCCATCTCTCCCGTCCCCCCACCCCAAGATGGCATGGAATTTGATATAGGCTCTACATATATATTCATATTAAACCTATTTTCACATTAGTCATGTTGTAAAGAAGATTTAGAACTAATGGAGGAACCATGAGAAAGAAGAAACAAAAAAAGAGAGAGAGCAACTAATATGCTTCGATTTTCATTCATGCTCCAAAGTTTTGTGTTTTTTTTTCTGGATGTGGACAACATTTTCCATCATGAGTCTTTTGGAATTATCTTAGATCCTTGCATTGCTAAGAAGAGATAAGTCTATCAAGGTTAGTCACCACACAAAGTGGCTCTTACTGTGTACAATGTCTTCCTGGTTCTGCTCACTTCACTCAGCATCAGTTCATATAAGTCTTTCCAGGTTTTTCTGAAATCCACTTGCTCATCATTTCTTATAGCACAAGAGTATTCCATTACATTCGTGTACCACAACTTGTTCAACCATTCCCCAACTGATGGGTATCCCCTCAATTTCCTCTTTGCCACCATCTTACATATACTTTTAAAGGTACATGTTGTCTCCCCTGTTAGAATGTAAGCTCCTTTAGAGCAGGGACTGCTTTCACTTCTTGTTTGTAATTCCAATGCTTGACACAATGCCTTATACATACTATGTTTTTAATAAATATTTATTTATTGATTATTTCTTCCACTGTTTATTAGTGTTGATAAATGAGACAGCAGACCAGAATGTGATTGTTCTGTATAACTATGGAGTAAAATAAAGTTAGCTAGTCTGTATAGATATTAAATTCATGGCAATAGTATTAGCAATTAGAATGTGATGTGTAGCCATCTGAGTTAATTAGTCACAGGATAAGGAAAATTCAAGGTCTCAAGGCTGTATTATGAACAAGGATCAGGAACAGAAGTGAGTAGCAGCTGTGTGACTCTGACACCAGTGTGGGATCTTGACTTCAACACCTGGCCCAGACTGAAGCAAAAGCAAAGTAACCAGGGTAGGGTGCTCAGACGAAGAGGAAGCATTCAATTCTGTCATTCTGAACTGGCAGAACCTGATATCTAACTGACAGCAGAAGATAGATGCCTCATATCATGTTTTGATATCCTGTGATTTTCCTTGACTTATTGGAAGTCATTAAATTCAAAGCTATTAGCTAATCTTGGCTCAAGGAGTCCCCTTCCCACAAATAGCTCCAGCTGCAGGCTCAGGTGAAGTCCAGATTCAATTGTGAGGGAAGCCTGACCTCAGAAAGGGGAGCCAGTTTTTTTTTTTTGTTGTTTTTAAATACTCTCTGCTCTTTGCTCCCATTACTGAGTTCTGAATAAATTCTATACAACCAAGTTTAGGCATGGTCCATGTCTAGGTATCATTAAAAGGAATTAGTAGTACCTCTAGAGAGGCAATCACTGCACCAAGTAATAATGAAGGGACTGTTCCCCCTACTTCAGAGCATAAGGCATAGGTTCCCCAAGTAGATGGTACCTCCCCCTGGGGGGTGCTGGAATGATCCAGGGGGGCAGTAGTAGCCTCGAGTGCAATTGTGGGGCATTGAATAAAAACAGGGGGGTGGTAGAAGCATAAGGAAAGAAGAAAAGATAAGAAAATTATGCAAAACCATTCATACAAGTTTCGTCTGTTGTATAACAGAGTTAAAGTCATAGTGGCTACATCATTTTCCAAATAAATCCACAAAATGAAAGTTATACCCCATTAGTGGTCAAGTCTCCTGACAGGTCTTAACAAGCAAGTGTTGGCAGGCCAGTGCGTCTCTCATTGTCAGGAAATCCAGCATGCATCAGCAGGAAAATGTGACTGTAATAGCTTGTTTGCAATATGATAATATACAGTTACATGATGCAATATTGCAGCATCAAAATTTCAATGCAGAAAAACTCCATAAATTTACAATAAATTATTAAATTTAAGATGAGTCGTTTAAAAATTATATATTTTTTGAAATAAAGCAAATTTTAAAAAATATTAAAGGGTTAAAGAAAGTAGATTTCCAGGGGATGGGGGCACTGAGTAATAATAATAATAATAATAATAATAATTATTATTATTATTATTATTATTATTTTGGAAAGGGGGAGGTAGGCCAAGTAAGTTTGGGAACTTCTGTAAGATATTTCCTCCCCCACACATACAAATAATACTTAAAACAGAAGACTCGCAAGCGTGCATTAACAAATACTTAAAACATGAAAAATAAGCTCACTTATTTTACTTTCCAGTAACAAAGAGCTGTGACATATCCCTTTGCCACATGTGTAGGATATATGTGTGCCTTTGTCGTCCTTATGCTTTAAGTATAAGCCTACTTGTCTCATGGATCTATGTGTACTAGTGGGAAAGCGCGCCCCAGGCTTTTGGGGAAATATTTTGTAAAAAATGTTCTTACTATACCACCTTAGTAAATAACCTTTTGTAAAATTGATAATTGTAATTGTAAAATTAAAAATAATTGTAAAAATTGATGTCATCTGGCTGATAGGAAGCATGGTAGATAGGGGCTTTTGAGTGACAGTATTATTAAGCCCTCAAGGTAACTGCTAGAGTTCTTTGGAAAGGTGTAGTAATTGCCCTCAAGAAACCTAATCCTCCCTGGTCTAATGTGAGTTAGGAAAGTAGCCCCAAAGTGGTGGTGTGTGGGGTTAGACTTATACTTGGAAGAAAACATGAGAAGACATTTCTGAAATAAAACTTTAAAAAGTTTATTTAAAAAAATTAGAACAGTGATATTTAATTCTAGTGCTTTTAGCGCATATTTCCACTACAGAATAGAGAATGGTCAGTGACCTTCAACTCAGAACAGCAATAAACATTAAAGTCCTAGAGGGACCTTCGATTGTCATTACATATATAAGGAACAGAGGTTTCCTTTTTAGTGTGAAATAGTATTTAGCAGTTTTCAGGATGAATTTATTCAGTTAGAAGAAAGAACTTGCCTTATCTTTGACTGATCTAGAATATTCTGGCATATGTATTATCCCTTTGCTATGTCTCAGTATCTGTGAAGATACAGGACAGGAGTCAATGTCACCCACACAGAATGCAGACATTTCATTTTAGTCAACTCTTTCAGTCTCCTCACCTCTTATCCTCCTTCTAGCAAACCTTTGCTCAGAATTGCTAACAGGTGCAGAGATGGACTGATTTGAGTGTTACCTACCTTTCCTTCTACTTCCTACCTCCCAGGAAGGAGCTGAAGACAATGTAGTATCCCATTAGCTAAACTGGAGAAGTAAGAAGATGATTTAATAGCGTTTTAAAATCTATAAGCTAGATATCCATTCATGAGAAATCAAGATTTGGTGCACTCACTTTAGCATCAGGGATGAAATTAGTTTATTTGGATCCTTTTCAGTGAGGTCATCAAAGTTTGCAATAAAGTCCATTTATTGTAGCTATCAGAAACTTTAGGACTTCAGATTTTTTTTCCTTTTTCCCCTTTCCTTTCCTCTCCTTTCCTCTCCTTTCCTCTCCTTTCCTCTCCTTTCCTTTCTCCTTTCCTTTCCTTTCCTTTCCTTTCCTTTCCTTTCCTTTCCTTTCCTTTCCTTTCCTTTCCTTTCCTTTCCTTTCCTTTCCTTTCCTTTCCTTTCCTTTCCTTTCCTTTCCTTTCCTTTCCTTTCCTTTCCTTTCCTTTCCTTTCCTTTCTCCTTTCCTTTCCTCCCTCCCCCTTTTTTTGAGGCAATTGGAGTTAAGTGACTTGCCCAGGATCTCATAGCTATTAAGTGTCTGAGGCTGGATTTGAACTCAGGTCCCTCCTGATTCCAGAGCCAGTGCTCTGTCCACTGTCCACTGCACCACTGCACTAGCTCTCCTTTTTCCCCCACACTTATGTTTATTTTCTCTCAAAATACTTTAAATAGTAATACTTCAAATATATTTTAAATTACTTCAAATACTTCAAATCCTTCAAAATACTTTAAATAGTAATAAAATGATAATTATCATTAAGTCAGACTTTGCGTATTATATAAAATACCAAAAAGCCTCCACATGAGAGACTTGAAGGTCTAAGAATCACATATTTTAAACTACAAATCTGAATCATTTCTCTTAGGATCAATACCTGTGAATCTGTTGGAAAAACATGACAGTGAATTTCTGCTTCAAAGAAAGTAAATGTTCAATCAGAGCAGTACAAGCTATACATAGGATGAAGCAAGCCTTCTGAGATGGGAGTTTGTGATTAGTCACCTGACAATCCTATTAGAGCAGTCATTTCCTGACCTTTGCTCAGACTTCTATCCTGAACTACCTTTGTAGTTGGGCCAACATTTCATTCCATGCTTCTGTGTACACATTCAGCAGCTCAAAAAATACACACATATACACAAACACACACAGACTCATGTACATGCACTTGCGCGCGCACACACACACACACACACACAATGTATTTCTAGGATGGAAATGATTTCTTTCAAAGTTAGTGTTCTTAGTACATGTCAGCATATTTAAGGAAGTATCATCCATAAACTGTTTCTACATAACAAGAAAACAACTGGCTGAAAAGTGAATTGAGATTATGCAAAACAAAAACAAAAACAAAACAAACAAAATAAAGACACAAACCAAAACATCTCAATTATTAAATTAATTCATTGTCCTTTTCTTTCCTACAAGACTTTTTTTTTTCATGGTGGGGTAGGGTGGAGGGGAACTTAGTGTAACAATCAATCAATCAATCAATGTTTATTAAGCACCTACTATTCTAGGTACTGTGCTAGACTTGGGATGCAAAGGATACAAAACAGCTTACTCTGAAGGAACTTCCAGTTGAATGGGGAGACAGCATACCAATAAAGCAAGCTATAGATAAGATAAAAAGGAAATATTTAACAGAGATTTGGTACTGGAATTAAGAAGGCTTGTGGAAGGAGGGAGAATGTTCCAGGAACAGAGGACAGTCAGAGAAAATACCCAGAGATGAAAGAGAGTGTCTTGTTTGTGGAATGACCAGGCCAGTGTCACTGGATCTGTTACTGTTGGGCAGTAAGGTACAAGAAGACAAGAAAGACAGGAAGGGACTAGGGTATGAAGAATTTTGAATGTCAAACACATACTCTGGCCTAATTCTCCCAACCCGTCCTTTAACTCTGGCAGGTTGGGACCCCAAAACAAAACAGCCTCTTCTCTCTTTGGGTTCCTAGGCATTCCAAGGCAATGGCAGGGCTGGTTTTCTAGTTCTATAACTCACAAGTTTTCTCCCATGATTATCAGTTGATATCGATTAGCTAGTCAGATAATACTTTTAGAAACAGGTATTTACTAAGGAGGTATTGTTATAACAGTTGGCACAAAATGTCCCATAGACTGGAGGCAAACTCTCTGATAAATACATATAGAGTCCAGGAGAAAGTGGGCTCATGCTTAAAGCATACGGGGCAAGGGTAGGGAAACTCACTGTTCCTGGAAAGTCCCTTTGCTGGAATTCCTTTCTCCCTTTTGTGGGCCCTCAAAAGTTCCTTAAGTGTGGTATTGCCTTCTGCTGAGGTCCTTGTCGAGTCCTTAAGATGCCTTTCCTCAGGCTGTCTAATAATTGGTCCTTGGCACCTGATGCAGACATTGCCAACCAGTCACCGTCTTTCCTAGGGATGCCAATGAGAAGTTCAAATCCTCGAATCCTCTGAGGTTCACAAAGTCATCATCTGGTCAAGGGGAAGGGAAGAGACAGAAGCTCTACTCATCACTACCCCTAAAAGCTCACAAATTGATACCTCTCAGAGGAATGGCTGGAACTGCTTTTCTCCTCTAAGTTGCCAGATACTCAAATCCTTGGTTTCAAATTGACTTGATAAAAGACCCACAGGAGATAAACAAGCGTCTTTAGGTAATATCACCTGTGGGGCATCGTGTCATTTCATCTAATGGCTTTCAAGGGCTGCTCACACTTTTTATAATGCTCTTGATGGGGAGGAAGAGTGATAAGGGGTGTCTTTCTGTAATAAAGATTTTCTTACTTGGTTAAGGTAGTTACTTTAAGTGGGGTGGAGTGGGGTGACTGATTCAATTAATCCCCATCAATACTACTTACAGTAGTAGTATTCTTATTACACTCTATCCACATGTTCTTTATTTATGCAGTTGAAATAAACTCCTTGAGGGCAGGGACTGTTTCATTTCTGTCTTTGTATTCACAATACCTATCACTTAATAAGTACTTTAAAATGCTTGTTGAATTGAACTGAATTAGCCCAATCTTGCTAGGGATGAAATATTCACTAGCAAAAAAATCAATATCCAATAAGCATTTATTAAGCAATACTATATGCCTGGTACTGTGTGAAGTGCTGGGGATACAATTAAAAAGAATGACAGTTCTCGACTTCAAGGAGCTTATAATCTAAAGAGGGAGATAACATACAAAAGGAGACTGAAAGTGTAACACCAGCATGTACCTGGCATGGATATATTACATTCCACGGGGTTGAAACCAGGCAGGACAGCAGATGCAAAATTAAGTGAACAAAAACAGAGCAGAAATACTAAGAAACTCTTGGGAAAATGTTGAATAGTCAGATCCTCAGTAGGATTTCTCTATTTAGTGTTCCATTTTGTAATGTTGTATGACCCTGGGACAGATGAATAAAAAACTATTACCCCAAATTTGAGTACGTTTTGTTTGTGTATAAACAATGGACTTGATTATCTCATATATGTACCCTTCACAAGTTCTGGAGATCCTTCTCCCAACTTTGCTTGCATTGTCCCTGAACTTGAGGCCAGCTACTACCGCCCTTAAGGTTCTAGGGACAAGTCTAAGGAATTATCCTGTATCAAGTCTCCATTCCAGTGTCAACGTCAATCACTAGTCTCATAGCACCCATATCCTGCAGTGATTAGCATCTAGGTTTCATTAAACCACTAAACATCAATTAGCTTTTGCAAAGGGATATTTACTGATAATATGTAGCAAGAACAGACATACAAACCATTCTCCCCAACACCAGGGGATAGATCCTTGCTATTTTGCTTTGTTCCCTAGGGAGAGTAGTCTCAAGCATAGAGTAGTAGCCAAACACATTTGCCCCATCAAATTCACTTCCAAATGGATGGACAAAGTTGCTCCAGAAAATGGAATTGTGGTTGTTGGTTTAATTTGCTGCTTGGGTTGGTTCCTTCAGGGCCTCATTAGCACTGTCTCTGGACCTTTGGTTCTCTGACCTTTTGAACCTTCCATGTTTCCCCCTGGTTTGTTTCACCTAATAGTAGGAAAGAATAGAAACAACAGAGACAAAACAATTACAGGACCATATACTATCGGTGGTGGTGGGCCCTTGGGGAGATAAAGAGAGCCCAATGCTCCCTCCGTACATGGAGGCTTGTAGCATTCCTTACTTTTGTACCAGAAGGCAATCAGAAAACAGAGGAACCAATTCATCTGGTTAATGCAGCATGGGAAACAATACCTGTGTACACTCTGAAGTGTATGTGGAGATTACTGGGTTTATTAGCCAGTATCCTTCCTTTTTCCCCTTACATAATTAAATGCCTGTGAGATTAAGTACATTAGGGGGCTGGGGCTGGGGTGGGGAACCATTGCTTAGAATGGACTGTGGATATTTCTGGCACTTTCATCCTCTAAACAACCCAGGAGGTAAAGTCTGACAACCTTGGGCTCTTGAGTATTTTGGAATATTATTTAAGGTCTCATTTTCCTAACTGTGTTATGCTTTGATGAATAGTAGAATTAGGTATGATCATTGTGCTTTCTCTGTAGTTAGATTTACCATCCCTCTCTCTTTCCCCTTCCTCATTTCTCCCCAATTCATGACATGAAACCTTGACAATCTGTTGAAGGGCACACTGCCCTTGACTATGTTGTAACCTTAGGCCAGAGACACAGATGCCTTTCTGCGCTCTAACTTTCTGTCCAGGAGGTTGGAAGGAGGGGGAAAGGTGCCCTGAGATTGAGAGAACTATGTCTTTCCTTCCTTTTCTCTTCCACTCCCTCCCTTCTAGAGACGGGAAATTGTAAATGTAGATCAGGTAGGAAGAGGCAGGTCTAGAGTGGGGAAGGACAGAGGTGAGGTATACCTGCTGTGCCATGAACAGTGCCAGGTGAGATAGAACCCGATCGACCTCACTGCTTCTGATGGGGTGCTTGGGTGCTTGTGCTTGTACTTGGACCCCAATTTCTCCCTAGTCTCAGAAACACTGTCTCTGACAACCACTCCCCAGCCCAAGGACACTGTGCCTAGCAGTTACTCATGTGTGGGCCCTAGCATGACCCTTATCTCTCTCCCTGGTGCAGCTACACAAAGCTGGGCTGCTCAGGCCCCAGCCCTCAGATCATGTTTCTGGAAGCCTCCCATTCCTTAGTAAGTTCCTGTCTTGTGAGAAAGCTTTCCCTTGTTGCAGAGCATTCTCTCATCAAGACAGAGGGAGGGGGTGCCTCGCCCAGCCCAAGGAGTTTTGTACTTGGCTGGCCCAATGACTCTTCCTCCTGCCAGACTCCAAAGATTCATACCTCTGTCATCTCCCTCCCTGACCGGTATACTCCCTGTACTTTCTCATCCATAGCTCCCAAAGACACTGGACCTTTAGATACCTCATCAGTGTCCCTGGCATTCCTTTCCCATGCCCTTTTCCATATAAACCCTAGCTCCATCCTCAGTTTCTCGCTGGTTCCTTAAGAATCCTTGCCCTCTGAAAAGCCTAACAATAAATCTTTGCCACCTTGACTTGAAGAATGCTTGAATCTGTGAATTCATTCCAGACGACTCGGCCTGTACTCTGGTCTTTGAGGGGTCTCAATATCTCAGACAGCAACACTTCTTCCTCCAGCCTGTAAGGGCTTAGGGAGGAAATCTCTGCAAATTCTAAAAGCTTGTCATGGTTTCTTTTTCATCTTCCTTTTTTACTGGCTAGGAGGAAAGTTGTAGGGAAAAGATAGGCAATCAAGCTATAATGATTCCTGCAGTTTTCTGAATGCCTTAGTTCCCTTAACTATAAAATGGGGATAATAATTTGCATGTTTTTCTGCTAATTATTTCAATAAATCAAATCACTTGGCCATCACAAAAGTCGTGTTAAACCCTATGAATAGGGATTCTGAAAGAAGGAATGAAACCTCAGAATGAGGACTAGAAGAGCAAAAATTAGAAGATTTTGTATATTTTTGGAATTTGGGGGACACATTCCAAATCAGTCATCTAGACCTCTATAGAACCTGGGGTTCTGCTGTGGCCTCATAAATCTCATCTTCAGCTAAGGAAAGAGAGCCACAGCTGCAGAGGGAGCACATAGGTTGTCTGAGCACCATCTGGTGGCCAAATATTATACTACACTCTTAACTGGTTAATTCATCACAGGACCACACTCTGCTCTAATATATGTACGTATACATATACAAATATACATATATATGTATGTGTGTATTATATAAGATTATAAACATATGAATAGTTTGCCAAGTGTCAGGAAATAATACTTTTTAATGTGACACCCTATGGAGTCCAAGGTCTTGAATCATTACTGAAAGCACAAAAGCAAACCTAATACTGCATTTCTCAAAATAATATGAACACAGTGCTATAGTGTTAGACTCCAAAACTTGGCAAGGGACATCAAATTAAGACATTACCACAAATAGGGTATTAATTAATAATACTGAGGTGTAGAAATAGCATTTTAATTTTCACCAAACTTAAAGAAACTCTCCAAAGTCAACATCCAGGGAAGTGGGTTTCCTCCAAGATACCACATTCTCTATCAGTCCCCACTGCTGTGCACACCAGCCCTTTGGCTGCCAATCATAGGTTCCCTTGGCAAGGGTGGTGGTGGTGGCAACACAGGCCAGACTTGGGGAATGGGTCACTTTCTCTCTAAAAGTAACTGGAATTTGAATTCAGCCTCTTTAGAGATAAAACCCAGTGCAATGCAGTAGCAAGTGTGTCAAAGTGGAAGTTAGAAGACCTGGGTTTACTTAGCTGCTCTGTCATTTCTCACTTTTGTGATCTTGGGAAAGATACATGGCCTCTCTGGGCCTTTGCTTCCTTATCTATAAAATGAAAGGGTTATACTTCAGGACCTTTTTGAGCTCTAACTCTATAATCTAATTATGTCTCTAATTGTTCATATGCCATGCCAGAAAGAATTTGGGAATGCTAAGGCATTAAGACCTATGACTTAAATTTCATTTGGGGCTGATCCTTTTAGGATCTCTTTTCATTAAGGTCCAGGATTTCCAAAAGCCAATTGTAGCATATTTCTCGTTGTAAATTGATAACTAGTTGTATTTAAATTAGATGACTTTGAGTGACTTGTTGAAATAATAACAGATAATAACTTCCTCGATGAAAAGGGAAAGGGAAGTGAGGTAGAGTTTGGAAGTAGCAGAATTATTATCCTATGGAGTTTTCTTAAAATATCTCATTAATCCACACTAAGACAGTGAAAGTCTAGCAATTCTTCACTTATCATGTGATTAAAATTTTTATATGGGGCGTCCCAAAAGTCTTAGTGCAGTTTTAGGCTTTAAAAAAAAGCTTTTAAGTTTTATAGATAAATTTAATCCAGAGTAATTTTTCCCTCCCAGATAAAACATCAAAATGTTGCATAGCAGAGAAATGAGAAAGATCCAACCCAAAGTAGAGCTTTGAAAACTCTGGAGGTAAGTGAAAATGATGTTCTTGATTCTATTCAAATTTTCTCAGTAAAATCTCTTCCAAATTTAATGCAGTTTTATTAGAATAGAGTTTCTATAGTTTAGAGGATTCTCTGTGGGTCATATGTAGAGCCTCCGGGCCTGAAAAATGGGTAGTCAAAAGTTTAGGAACTAAAAGATAAGGAGCAGGATGGTAAGACCCATTCTGAAATGAATAAAGTGTAAACCATGATTAGCTGGAACGAATGAAGAACTGGGATCTCATGATATTTTAAAGAAACAATGGACATGAAGGGGGAAACAGCATCATTAAATTTTAAAAGATTAATTTTAGAGAGGCTGCATGGTGAGTGTGTATGTGTGTGTGTATCAGATTTCTTCGGGGGCCATCATTCCCATACCTTAGGTATTTCAGCAACTGGCTTCTTTACCTAGCTGCATCTTTAAGGTGCGCTGCCCATGGCACCCTTCTCCTGGAGTCTGCTTTATCTCTTAATTCATGCCTCTGGGTGGAGGGCTGCACCCTTTCCCATGTAAATGAATCCACATTGGATAGTCCCACGCACTTGTTCAGGCAACCTCATCCCCTATTGTTTTTGCTCTAGGTTAAAGGACTCCTAGTTATAGTTCAGCCAAAGGGTTGCAACAATTTCCAGTTTATGCTAAGTCTATTGATGACGAAGTCCAAATACTGCTGTGTACCTTATTCGTATGGGCCAATGATCTCCATCTTCCTCCATGCACCATCTTCTAAGGTTTAGAACAATTTCTACAAAACTAAAAGTTCCCAAACTTGTCATGTTGGGCCATTCAAGAGATTAGCATTTCCTCACTATTTTTGTCCATGAATAATGGAGTATCAGATCTTGTTTTCTGGGGTTAAATTTTGAGGGTAAATGAAATATGGTTATATCAGAACAGGAGTTTAGACACTTAGAATCATAGATCCAGAACTGGAAGGGACCTTAGAGATAATATAGCTCAACCCCATCATTTTACATATAGGGAACTATGTGATACCCTGAGAAAGGACTTGCCCAAGATCATACAGGTGCTGAACAACAGAGATGGAATTCCAGCCTAGGTCTTTTGACTCTAAATTCAGCGTGCTTCGGCAGCTAAGTGGCTCAGTGGACACAGCACAGGACCTGAAATCAGGAAAACCTGAGTTCAAAGCTGAACTCAGACACTTACTACCAGTGTGGCCCTGGGCAAGTACCTTAACCTCTGCCTGCCTTAGTTTCCTCAACTGCAAAATGGGGATAATAATAGCCTCTACCTCCCAAGATTGTAGTGAGGATCAAGCAAGATAATATTTGTAAGGCCTGGAACATAGTAAGTGCTTAATAAATACTTATTTCCTTGCTTTTTCCCTGCCATCACACTGACTGTCTCATTTCAATTTTACCAAAGTCATATTTTTCTTCTTTGTCTCATTTATTCATTGGAAAATTAAATAATATGTTTTTAAATATCCTGAAGAAATGCTTTGAAGATTTACTAATGAAAATGGCACGAAACACCTTGGAAATACATAGAAAGCCTGATTTTTCCTGAAGTCAAGATCTTTCCCTGATAGTAAGATATTACAAGGGATTGAAATAATATAATTTTAGAACTGGGAAGAGAATTTAGAGATGATTTAGTATGATGTCTTTATCATGTAGTAGACACGAGGCTCAGGGAGTTTAATAATTTGTCCAATGCCACAGAGCAAACCTTTACCAGTTCAATAGATCACTGAGTTACCATAAAATAGATTCCTGCAGTCAGTAAATTTTTCACTAGTGATTTTCTAAAACCCTTTAATTACAATGTAACAATAAACAAACTCAAACATTCCAGTATACAAAGTACGAAAAATATGATTGCATGTGAAATCATGAACATGTTGCATACATAGTTTATTTTTTTTAAAGTATGTTAAATAAGATAAGATAATAACTGTGGTGAGAGGAAGGGAATGGTAGGTGGATGGTCAGATTGCTCTACTGATAACCTAGCTATGTCAAAAGAAAGCAAATAATAGTATTAGGCAAACCCCTGTGGAGAAGTTTTTTGGGGGGATTGTATGGAAGTTGCATAGGACTGGCAGGCTTGCATTGGCTGTGTTAGAAGGAACACTGGAATCAATAAAATGGAAGATCCATTTGAATAAGTAAGATAGTAACAAAGTTAGCTTACTTGTGCCCTCTTTTGAACATTTTTTTTTATTTTAACGATATTCTTTGCTTCCTGTTTATCTTTATCATTACCCACTAACTCATTCTGCCCTCACCTAGTAAATTGATAGAACTAATAATAATGCACTAACTCAGTGCCCAACTCATCAATAGCGAAGGATTTGGGTAAAGGTCAAAATTTGTCTCTAGTTCATATTTATAATAATGGTTAATATTTATAAAATAATATTTGAAAATTTTAAATCGTCAGCATTGCCGTGATTGTGGGAAGGAAAATGGGAGAATGCTTTGAGTATAAGATAAGAGCTTGCAAAATGAAAAAAAACTTCTATGAATTTTAGAACCAACATGAATCTGTGGTGCCTTTGGAAGTTTAGGAATACAAGACTGTATGTAGCCTATGGAGCTAACCATTCACCATTCAGATCTCTACAGGGATTCTGGTTTAACTGAGAAACAAGAGCTTTCAGGGTCCTCTACATTGTCAGATATGACTTCTTGTCACAGTACCACCACACAAACGGCCAGGATTAGCTCTTTCATACAGGCTGAAATTTAGAATGGGTAAAACGTTGCAAGGTGATAAAGAAGTGTAGAATATTTCCCTTGGGCATAGGTGTCTGTAAATTCAACCAGGGAGAACATTGTTGATAGAATTTTTTTTAAGTTCTAAATTTTAATGTTTAAGCAAATATGATATTATTCAAAGAAAAGAAAGTAAGTGAAACCAGAGCCTGGGCTCTGTGAGGGCAGGGACTGGTCAGTTTTTGTTATTATATTTCTGTTTCTTAGAGCAGTGCTAGCCACAGAGTTGAGGCTTAATACATGTCTGCTAAATGAATGGATTGCCTTCAATTTATATAGAGCATACTGTTTTATGAAGCACTTGGTCTCATTCAATCCTCACATCCCAGTGAGGTAGGCAGAGCAGGCATTATCCCCATTTTCTGGATGAGGATGTCATGACCAGCTAAAGTCACAAGTTGGGGGCCAGGACTGGAATCCAGGTCTCCTCATTTCATCCTGGTTCTCTTTCTTTCTTTCTTTCTTTCTTTCTTTCTTTCTTTCTTTCTTTCTTTCTTTCTTTCTTTCTTTCTTTCTTTCTTTCTTTCTTCCTTTCTTTCGGCAATTGGGGTTATGTGACTTGCCCAGGATCACACAGCTAGTAAGTTTCAACTGTTTGATCTGAGGCCAGATTTGAACTCAGGTCCTTCTGACTTCAGGGCCAGTGCTCTATCCACTGTGCCAGCTAAGCTGCCCCATTCTGGTTCTTTTTCTACTGCATCAAAGGAAAAGGCTACAGCAATTTTTCAGTCGATTCTGTACCAGCTTCTTTGAAGTGAGATATAAAATATGTATATTCTAGATGCATGGAATACATACATCCATACATGATGCCTATGTATCTATATACATAAAATAGAAAGACAGAGCTATATAGTCAAATATATATCTGTACAGATATAGATATATCAATATTGATACAGATATATGTTTATATAGATCTGTCTTTTTATTTGTTTGCCTATGTCCTGCATTGTGGTAGTAGATATACTGTACATTGTTGAAAGCAGAGCCTGCAGAACACCTGCATTTCTCAGTCACCTTGTAGTATAAATGAACTCTGGACTCTTTTGCAGGGTAGGGCTTCCATTCAGCCAAATTATCTGACACAAGGTATATTTTCTTCAAGGGTCAATTCTGGCCAAACAAGCAGGCCTTCCACAGCTGGCTGACCATGAAACCCCATCTGCTTAATCTCCACCCCCCCCCCGCCTTCACTCTTCTCTTTCCCCTCCATGGTTCTAAAGTTGTTTAAACTTGTCTTTTTGCTCTCCACACTGGGTCTTCTGCATGAACACCCAAAGCTAACAGAATGAATGCCTGCTGTGGATAATAACACACGGTCAACAACAGTATTTCAAATAAAGTACCAGGATGCAAAATGGAAGGCCTTTTCTTCTGGCCCCAGGGCCACTCTACAGCAGATCTGGCCATAGCAAGGTTTGTTCAATTGTGTTTTGTGTTGCAGAACAGGTGACATTTATTTTACACAATTTTTTGCTGGTTGGGTGGGTATGCTTCCCCTTCTCCTCACCACCTCCTCCCCCAAGCACATACACACACCTGGCATGCTTTTTATTTGCACAGCCCCCATAGGGTCATGCAATTTTTCTTCTGCGACTTGCAATCCGGGTGAAGGCTTCTTTTGCTGAGACATTTGGTAAAATGCTATCCTGCTAAACAAAGCCATCAGTATAGTATCTTGGATATCAAAACATTTTGCTCTCCTCTCATCCTCCAAGGTTTAAACTGGGAATTCTAGCAGCAGGGGCAAGTTCACTGACCCTGATCTCGGTTGCCTTGCTGATCCTGGACAACCCACAGATCTTAGGTCCTTAGGTTTGGCAAGGTGACAAAGGGTGATTCACCTCGGTCAGTCCCAATGCAGTTATGGCAGAAGGATAGAGAGAGAGATGCTGTAGGTAGAAGGTTGTGCCCCTATAACTAAGTAAGGAAGGGAGGTTGGTCTTAGCTTAGAATGAGCAGCATCACCTTTGATATTGGTTCCCTGGGCCAGAGACCCAGTTGTCCTGGCCTAATTGTGACTCTGTTTCCACAAACTCTTTCCTCAACCCCCATAGGTATTTTCATGTTCTATTGGTATAAGGTCAAGAGCAACAGAACATTCTCCTGCACTGATAATCCCAACCATATGTCACGCAAAATGGATTGACATTGGCACATCTCAATTTATTAGCACCCTTATGTGATAGCTAATGCTTATAAAAATTCAAAAACTTCAGATAAAGGGTAGGCTGTAGAGCAGAAGAAAGGCTGCAGTCTAGCCATAAAACAGACCATTAACAGCCTCAGAACTTCTAAAACAATCATGTCATTTTACAGATGAGGAAACTCTTTTGGCGGATAGGGTCCCCATTCAGACAAATGACTTAACACAAGGTATACTCTCTGGGAGAGTCAATTCTGGACAAACAAGCAGGATGTCCATAGTTGCCTCATCATGAGTGTGCATCTTGTGACTTCTCCAGAGTTATATAGTAAGTCAGTGTTATGTCTGGGACTAGAATCCAGGTTTTTCTGACTACCAGTTCAATGTCCCCTGCCTCCCAGTATTATAGTTCTCTGATCCCAACTTCAGCCCATTCCCTTCCCTCTCTTTCCTGCTGTGGAAAAATCTTTGGGTTAGGGGAAAGTCTGTGAGTTTACTCACTAAGAGTTCTATATACAAATGAAATCACAGGTCTACTTCCTCCCCTTCGCCATTTCCCCCTTCTCTTTTTACGCCCTTTAGCTTGTGATACCATTTTAGCAGAGCTGGGTCTTGTACCTGGTATATTCCTAACTCTCTAGAGCTTTGCAAGCAGAGAGTGGACCAATTCCTTTGCTTCACTTACCTATAGACTATCACCCTTTTTTTTTCCACTTTTCATTGCCCGCCCTAACCACATTAACTTTCAGTGAGGTTGGCTTCGTTCATCTCTACATTATTATTTAGCTAAATGTTACAAGTTGGCAACTCTCAGAAAGAGAAAGACTTAGGTGTAGAGAGACATATGTCAGGAAACTTAAACCACAGCAAGGGGCCCAGTAGCACACAAAAGGTCTGATTTTACCATTGGGCATATGAGGCTGAGAATTGTCAGGTCTAGTGACAATTGGCTGCTCGAAGGGCAACTTTGTTAATGCTGCTCCGATGCAGTTAGAATGATGTGCCTGACACCACACTGTATACTTGGAGATTCTACTTAGCACGTAGTTTTGTCTTGTTTTCTCAAAGAGGATGTATCACACACAAAACAAGAAACTTTCAAACCACGTCCTTCCATGGCCGCAGAAATTAACCACAGCAAAGATAATCTGGTCTTGTGGATCATCTTGTCAACTGCTGGTGAACACTCGACATTGATGGCTCGTGGCTTGGAACACAGGACTGCTTGTGTGGTGGTTTGGTCTTTAGGGATGAATGGGCCTCACTCAGAAAAATGCCAACTCATCCATATCCCCTGTGCCACAGTGGCTTAGTTAGTCTTTTTTTACCAGGAAACATTCCCAAATGACAAATGTCAAGGAAAAAACTGGCCACGTGAGCATATAAAGTCATGATCATAGCTTTAGAGCTAGAAGGATCTCAGAGGTCATGTAGTCCAATGCCCTCATGCCTAGCACAGGGCCAGGAGGGGAGGATATATCTGATGTGTCAAGGTCTATGAGTACAGTCCTGCTGAAGGAGAATTTGTAGTTGAGACAGAGGTAGCTGAGTCTGTGTGAAAGGCTGTGGGGAAGGAAGAAATCTTCCCTCCCTCTCCAGGTTCAGAAGTATTTAATTTCTGACTTTTACCCAGAGAACCAGCCTGATTATTTCTCACTGTTTTGCTTTGCTTTTCCTCTTTTTTCTTTTCAGAAATCCATCCCTTTGAAGCCCACAGGGTATTCTGTGCCTGATGTAACAGGAAGCATTCCCACGTTAGCTCAAGTTTTAGCCACCTCTCCAAGAAAGGAGCTCTACTCCCTCCAGCAACAAGAGAGGAAACCTCAAGCTTTTTTCAAACCTGAAAAAGATGGGCTTTTTACCTAAATTCCTTCACACTCACCTCTCACGGGCATCAACTTTGCCTTCTGGCTCACATACCACCATTAAAACAAGCTCTCCTGCCTTTCCAAACAGGCCCGGCTGCCTCCAGCAGACCCTTCCCCCTGTCCACTTGACATCGACCGGCCTGACAGTGTCCTGGCAGAGAATAAACTTTCCCTTCTGGCCTCTGAGCTATCACTGAAGAGTGAATTTTTACCTAGGAACCTCCTTAATTTCTGATGAAACTCTTTGGAGGCAAAATAGTAAATGAAAGGATCCAAGCAGTTGTTGAGGCAGCTGAGACAGAGGGTAAGCTTATAGATGTGGTAGTAGCTCTTGTTGAAATATAGGCGACTGACCATGTGCACTAGGAGTATGAAGTTGTTAGGAGCAAAACAAGTGACAAAGGCAAGGAGGACAATGCCGGCGAGACAGATGGACCGAGTTTTCTGCCCATTCCCATACCTTCCGGAAGTCCGGATCAACTCAAGGATGGTGGCGGTGTAGCAGGCCACAGTCACAATGAAGGGAATAAGGAAGAGAAAAATAAACAAGGTGAAGAGGAAGATGGCCCACATTGCAAGGCTGGGCAGCATGTTCCACTTGAGGACGTCAAAGCAGGTGATGATTCCCAGGGCTTTTACTTCATAGGTCAGGTCTGTGATAGCCAAGGGGGAAAGGGCAAGTAATAAAAGGAGCCATATGCCTACACAAGCCAGAACTGCATATCTCTTCCTTCTCCACCTGGTAGAGGTCAAGGGGTATACAACCCCCAGGAACCGCTCTACACTGATGCAGGTCATGGTCAGTATGGAAGAGTACATGTTGGTGTAGAAGACGACTGTCACCAGGTTACAGAGGAACTTCCCAAAGAGCCAGTCATTGTTGTTTAGGTGATAGAAGATCTGAAAAGGGAGCGCCACAGCCAACATGAGGTCGGTGATGCAAAGGTTGATCATGAAAATGACAGAAGGTGATTTGGGTTTGGTTTGACATAGCACCCAGAGGGAAAAGAGATTCCCAGGGATGCTGATGAGGGCCACCAGTGAGTACACAATAGGGAGGGCCACAGCGATGGTTGGGTTCTCAAGCATCAGCAATGTTTCATTATCGGGCTGGGATATGTTGCTAATCATAATTCACAAGACTGTTGACCTTTCAACACCAGAGGGATCATATCCTGAATATTCAGTTGAAAGTCTGAAAGGAAAAAAACCAAACAAACCAAATAATCAGGAACACATTGAAAGAATGCATAGTGAATTTGATCCTGATTTATTTTAATTTTAAAATAGCATTTATGCAGCACTTTACCATTTGTAGAGAACTTTGTATTATCTCACTCTATCCTCACAACAACCCTAGGAAGTAGGTGTTATTATTATCCTCATTTTACACATGAAGAAACTGAGGTAGACAGAAGGTAGATTTGAATTCAGGTCTTTCTAACTCCAGTTCTAGATCTTTATCCATTGTTTTCATAGCTATTAATTCAAGATTATCTTTGTTAATGTCTTTATGTGTAAAAAATAAAATATATATGATTACAAAGGAAAACAATTATGTTGTAATTAAAAAAAAAGTTTGTGGACTCCTGGATAGGTTAAGTACCTTTGCTCTAAAATGACATAGAATAAGTGCATTGACAAAAGGAGTTTCTTATGCTAATGATATAATATCTTTTATTTTGTGGGGAGAAAAAAGTAATCAACACCATTACTAGGCCTGTGACTGACTTAAACCTTTACAAAAGTAGTATGAAGTAATAGTAGTGCTACTAGTACTGCTACAGATGACTAGGAGTAGTGAAGTAGTGTATGAAGTACTTCCTTACTTTCCTGTATCTCCTTCCCATTTATAAATAATCCTTGTTACCCAATCCACAAGTTCCTAGACTTCCCCACTGCTGTCCTTCATGAAGACTGCTCTCCTCAATAGTATCCCATGCATTGGATATAAATCCTGTTCCTAAGGAGCTTGCAATCTGTTTAGAGAGAACAATGCACATGAAAAGCTTAACTAGCAATATTAGACAATATTCAGAAATAGATATTTGAGTTAGTATTTGAAGCAGGATTTAGTTAAAGAGAGAGCACACTCCACATAGGAAGAAGAAGAATCTGCTGGGATTTTAAAAATAGTATTTGCCCCCCAGTTATATGTCAAGACAATTTGTGGCCTTTTTTTTTTTTTTGGTGAGGCAATCGGGGTTAAGTGATTTGCCCAGAGTCACACAGCTAGTGAGTGTTATGTGTCTGAGGCCGGATTTGAACTCAGGTCCTCCTGACTCCAGGGCCGATGCTCTATCCACTGCATCACCTAGCTGCCCCCAAAAGCTTTTTAATTTAATACAATCAAAATTATCTATTTTACATTTCATAATGCTCTCTATCTCTTGTTTGGTCACGAACCTGTAACTCACTGATTGAAGACAGAAAAAGGGGAGGCATGACATGGCTACAATGAATAGGCCCATCTGGTTGAAGTAAAAGTGTAATACAGATGAGGAGAGGGAAGTTACTCTTGAAAGGTCTGTCTGAGTTGGGACACAAACTCGTGAGATATTGGCAGTACGGGACCAAGAAATTCTTCTTCCCAGAAGTTGTCATGTTCCATCTGTCCTATGAGGAAAAGCCAGGACACAGGAACCCAGGAATATATCCTTTCCTATCTGTGGGCCTTTCAGACTAGATGTAAAGGAGAGTTATCAAGTACAGGTAATTTCATTGTATCAGAATTACCAATAGAAAATATAAAATCTCAACAATATTTATAGCTAGAACCTATAAATAATTCTCATATCTTATGTGAAGCCTTTCCTGTTCCTGCTCCCTAGAGCTGCTAGTTCACCCTCTCTTCCACTACAATTACTCAATATTTATTTTGCATTTATTCTGAATACACATATATGTGGACATGATGTCTCCTTTGATAGAACATAAATTCCATGAGATCAGGCAATATTTAACTTTTTGTCTTTGTATCCCCTGTGTCAAGTACAGTGTCTAACACTTCATGTTCACTCATGTTTGCCTCTTCATGACCCCATTTGGGTTTTTTTTTGGCAAAGATAGTGGAGCAGTTTGCCATTTTATTCTCCAGCACATTTTATAGATGAGGAACTGAGGCAAACAGGATTAAGTGACTTGACCAGGGTCACATAGCTAGTAAGTATGAGGCCAGATTTGAGTCTGGCCTGAATCTTCCTGACTCCAGGCCCAGGGCTCCATCCATTGAGCCACCTAGCACTTAGTAGGTACTTAATAAATGTTTCTTGATTGGTTGAATTCATCAAAATAGACTTGCATTTAAAGTTAAAAGCCAGAGAAGGAGAGAGGAGGAGTTACTTCGGAAGGAATGTTAACTCTCAGAGTACACACACCCATTTAAGAAATTCTCTTTTCTCATGTATTACATGACACTCAAGCTGATGCAAGTACACATTCATGCACACAAACACATGCAAAAAACATATGCACTGGGCAGGTAAGTCAGGGTTGGAAAGACCAGAGTTCAGAAATGATAGGGTATTTAAGGTAAGTTAGCTTCTGCTCTAGGTCTTAATAATTTGTTCAGATGATTTAACCAGATCACTGAAGTAGAACATCTAGACACTAGAGGACAGTGTGCAAAAGACCACAATTTGAATGTTGGTTTTGAGCAAAAACCATTTGCCACAGCAAGGATTTGTCATATAGGGCATAGGCAGGGGTGGTAAGTGGTTAACGACCTGCTCTATGGAAAATAAAAGTGTATGCATGACACATGACACATGACAAGTTTGATCTGCATAATTAACATGTTCTCTATCATTTAAGTCTAGACAATCAACAAAATAATAAATCAAGCCCTGATCAGCATTTGCTGATTTCTGAGGTAAATGCTCACATTGAAAATTTAAAATCAGCTCCTGGTTGGAGCTGGCTCCAGCATACCCCCGACTAATAGGTCATATTTAGAGGAAGAAAGAACTTTAAAGACCAGTTAGACTTATCCTATCATTTTTCAGATGAGTAAACTGAGGCCCTGAGAAGCTAAGTTTCTAATCCAAGATCAGAGTTAACTATTAGGGCCAAGATTTGAACCTAGGTTTATTCCAACTCCAAATCCGAGACTACACGCACCATAACAGTACTTCAGATCTCTTTCATTATATACTTATTATCCTCAAATACTTACTAGCCCTGTGACCCTGGGCAAGTTTTTTAAATTTCTCCTTGCTTCAGTCTCCTCATTTGTAAAATGAGGATAAGAACATCACCTACTAAGCAGGGTTGTTGTGAGGATCACATGTGATAATCTATGTAAAGTGCTTTGCAGACCTGAAAATCTTATATTAAAGATAGCTTTTTGATGTTATTGTTACTACTTTTCTCTTTTTTTAACATTTGTGGCCCTGCTTCCAAATCAGACCTCTCTCCACAGACTAATTTACCTCCTGACCTCAGCAAATAGTTACTGATTTGACTGGATTTGAGTCTTCCAAAATCCGTATAAAACCCAATCATGGCTAAAGCTCAGATTAAGGATACTCAGACAAATAGTCCAGTGTCTTTCTATCCTTAATGAGAAGGAATTTCAGAGATCATCTCTGTCAACCTTGACTAACAGAAATGTCCTCTACCACATACGTAAGAGGTCATCTAGCCTTCACTTGAAACCTTCTAGTGATTTGGAGCTCATAAAGTAGCCTACTACATTTTTATGTCATTCAGGTTGTTATGAAATTTTTCTTATATAAAAATCTGTCTTTCTACAAACTTTGGCTCATTTTACTTAGTTCGGCCTTCCGGGGCCAACCAAAGAGTGTCTAATAGTTCATCTGCATGATTGGCCTTCAAATAGTTTCAAATGTCTACAGTTAGAAAAGACTTGAGAGATCATCTAGCACAATATTTTTTTTTTATTTTACAGATGAGGAAACTGAGGCCCAGAGAGGTAGAATGATTCCCTTGAGGTCACATGAGTCATTAGTGACTGAGTTAGAATTCAAATCAGGTCTTCTGACTCCAAATCTAATATTTCCCCCCAAAAATATCCTTTTCTTTTCTCCAGCCTAAACATCCCTAATTATTTCAACTGATCCTTGTACCTCATTGATCCCAGTCTTCTGGTGAGCTGTAAGGAGGGAACAAAGCCCCAAAAGACCATCATAGAGCCCTAAGGGCTTTTATCCATTATTTCCTTAGTTTCATGGTGGACCTGAAGAGTTTGCAGATTGGTTGTATGAGTAAGAAACTCAGGTCTTTTTTTTTTTTTTCATTCATTATTCCACGGCCAGTCACTGTAACAGCTCAAAACCTAGGACTAGGCTTTGTTGTTGTTGATGTATAACATTTAGATAGCACTTACTAAATGCCAGGCTCTGGGCTAAGTGCTTTACAATTATTATGCCATTTGACAAGAAATAAAAAGAATAAGAGGTGGCATAATGAGATAGAGGATTGACCTTGGAGCCAGAAAGACCAGAGTTCAAATTCTGACTCTGTCAGGCAGTAGTTATTTGACACCAGGTATGTTGTTTAAAATCTCAGTACCCTAGGAAGCTTACACTCTAAGTTGCAGAACAGGGGTTAATCCACATCAATAGAAAGAATTACCTAATTTGGAATCTCTATTTAAATCACAGGTATGGATTAAAGAAAGAAAGAAACCAGAAGAATAAGTGCAGGTAGGCCAAGCAATTCTTGATAAATACCAATAGGTCAATACAACAATTTTGGTTTGAAAACTTCAGTGGCATATTTTCATTTTCTCCCCCTTAATTTTCTTGATTAATCAGGGAGTTTGTCCCAAACATATTTCTACTTGTTCCTGGACATCATGCAATAATAATACAATTTTTAAAAACCGTCATGCTATTGTGATTATAAAAGTCATTCCTTCAATAAACACTTAGTAAGGACTGACATTATTTTATGCACCATGCCAGACCGTGGCTATACAAAGACAAAACCCCAATAGTTCCTGTCCTCCAGGTGCTTACATTCTCCGGTTTGGGAATTAACACATCTGGAGAATAAATACAAAGTAATTTTCAGTGCAATAATAGCCTTATGTAAAAAGAGATGGCATCTGAGCTGAGCCTTTACAGCTAGGCATGAGGGACAACCTGGGTAAAGGCACAAATACAGGAGATGAGATGCCTTATATGGGGAAAAGCAAAGCATTTTAAGGCTTGTGAGAGTTTCTCTGAATATTTTCCCTATCACTAAATGACATATGGGCTTTTAGCTGGCCACATAATATTTTTAACTAAAGAGAAGTTGGGCCTTACCTTCTTTCAGTCTTTCTTTGAGCCAGTGGTATGCGTTAGAGACACCTGTCTGTTGTTTGGTTTGGCAAAGCATAACTTTTCATGCAAGAATGTAAATGCAAAAGAGACAGCTCGAAAATCTCCTGAACCAATGGGCAGAGAAAGGATGAATTTGTGGTTTGCTGCCCTGAATTCACATCTTCAGCAAATGAGTGAAAAGGTAACTTTGTTCCGACAAGCTTATAGTTTTTTTTTTCCCCTTCTGATCAACACAAGACTGACAGAGAGATCCCAGGAGAGGCAGATAAGAACATTAATTGCACCAGACTAGCGTTCGCAGCATAAAGAAAACTAAACTGGTTGATCCCTAGGGACCTAGTATTTTTCAAGGATGGAGTTTCCAAGTCCAACCTTTAGGCCTTTGACAAACTTCAGTCAAAATGTAGTACAAAGCTTCAGGGCTGGGGGCTGGGAGATAGACATGATGTGCATTATTAGAGCATAGGAATATTTATGATATATTTTATTCTTTTTCAATTAATGATCATTTCTCCCCTCCCATTTCCTCCTAATCTGAAAAAAAGAAAAATGAAATCCTTGTAATAATTATAAGCAGTGAAGCAAAACAAATACTATAGTAACATTTTGAGTTGTTGTATGATACTGATGACAGTAATATTCGTAAAAGGACCACATCACTTAGTATAAATGATTACCTTTGAATATTTTATAATATTTTCTTTTGGCAGTTGGCATGACTGGCCAATACTTTTCATAAACTCTGCTTTCTGGTTTTGATCTTTGAATGTACGAATGTTGATTGACTGTAAGAGCTAGCTGCAGAGCCCTAAGAAAGGACAACTGGTGTTTTGTCCTGGGTTAGGAAATTTAGAGGGTGTCGATTTCATCATTAGGCTCAACCTTAAAGTGGTGATAGTCATCCCAGAAGATCTTTGCTCTCCCACTTATCCCTTCCTCAGGGGTGGCAGATTTGTCCTGGCCTATCCTTCCTTCCTCTTGCGGTATAGAAACCTCTTAGTTTCCTGGGAAAATGAAGTTCATCCCAAATGAGCTTCTCTTCCCTAGACTTGTCCCAAGCACAAAAATCGCCAGGTTACAATTATTTAGCTGTATTAACAATTAAGTATATTTTGGTTGGGTGGTAGGGGTAGGAGGAGAGTCTGGACCCTTGATTTCATTGGTGAGGAGCTCTACAAGTTGAATATTCCTTCCACCAAATCACAGCTTCTCTGTAACATACGTTCTTGGAGTATTGGGTGGGAGTCTAAGAGGTTAAGCAATTTCCCTCTGGTTATATGACTAGTACGTGTCAGAGTAGAACTTGAATATAAGTGTTTTCAATACCATAGCTAATTCTCTGTCCACTAGGTCCTGTCATCTCTCAATTACATTCATATAAGCTATATAAAACAATCAGGTTATGTTTATAATTACTCATTATTTCCTGACCCATACTTTCCCTTGCTTGCCTTAGCAACTACTCTTCCTAAAATTTCCAGGACAGATACCATATCCAGAGAAGAAAGTATACTTTTAATGAGACACTGGGCATATCGGGTACTTCATATACCATTGTTTATAGGATCATAGAAACATAGATTTAGAACTCGAAGGGATCTTAGAGGCCAGTTAGTCCATTCTCCCCATTTTACAGAAGAAGAAACCAAGATTCGGTTTGAACTCAGTCCTCTGAATCTAAATCCAGTTCTCTTTCTGCTATTTCAAGAATAACTAGATGACTTTATGACTGGAGGCTTCAGAAATCTGCCACCCAGCATCTTTGATTGACGATCTAAGCACACCCAGAAGGCAAGTACCAATGAAGGTCCAGTATAAAGAGTTATTTGCTTCTTTTTCCTTCCTCTTTTGGAAATATCAAGAAAGTATTTAAAATCATCTTAATCTAAAGCCTTCCTACTAATCTTAAATAAAAAGCATATTTGTCTCTTTAACTATCTATTCCAAAACACCAGCCTGATCTCATCTCTCTGATAAGCATAAGAAGGCCTCTTATAATTACAGCAGGGATTAGACAAGGATAAGGGCACTTTATTTAATCCACATAAGAGTAGTAACCTCTTTCTTCATGCCCTGAAGGATTAGAGTAATCTCCAACTAAGACCGGGGTTCTTTACCTAGTGTCCACAGATCTCCAACAGGTCCATAGGTAGAATACAGAGGATCTGTGACTGTGGAGGAGAAAATGTTATTTTCACTAACCTCCAACTGAAAATTGGCATTTCCTCCAATAATGATTAAAAAAAAAAAAGAAAATATTTTTCTGAGGTGTCTTTGGCTTCATCAGCCTGTCAAAGGAATCTACACTCATACTTTGCCATGGTCCTATGGTAATTCTGTAATTTTTTTTAAACCTGACCCATGGTCCTATGGTAATTCTGTAATTTTTTTTTAAACCTGACCCAAAAGTTTAATAATAATAGACAGGAGTGTGCTGGAACAAGCCCACAGAAGAACCAACTGCGAAATTTTCAATGTGAGCATTTATACCTGGGAAATCAGCAAATGCTACAGAATAGGACTTGATGTATTATTTTGTTGATTATCCAGACTTAAAGTGATGGAGAAAATGTTAATCAAGAAAGTTAAACTTTAAGTGTGTAAAATTTTTAGAGAGCTGGTTGTTAAACCTTGACCAGCACACCACTGGGTATGTTGTAATGGGAATCCTTTTTCTATTGTGGTTGAACTAGATTTCACCTTAGGTTCTTTCCAACAATCTTAAGAACCTCCTGCCTAAGGGAAGGAAGAAGTCTTTTTAATTACTTTGGTTAATGATAGTATTGACTAGTTAGAGAGTGGAATCTTTGAAGGGAAGGATCAAAGAGGGATTTAATGATTTTAGGAATTAGATGGAAAATAAAACAAACAAAAAAAGACAATAATTCTTCAAGGGTGACTACTAGATGAAAAGAAAATAGTTAGCTGAACTTTTACCGTGAGCTCTGTTAAGATGTTTTATAATATTGCCAAATTTTGTCTGTTTTCCAGGAATGCTATAATTGGAACTATGAATTTGCATGGGAAAAAGAGAGATTTCAGAGTTACCTGGTGGCTCTGCCCATCTTTGGTTTTATCTCTAAACAGAAATGCTTAGATTAGAATAATCTAAAATGAATAAAAAAGCATTTCTAGCAGACCTGTGTCTACTGAATTGTTATATATAGGATGCCTTGTGCCTATTAGGTTTAATTTTTTTTTTTTTTAGAAAATCACAAGATCAAAGTGGTAAAAGTATCTTCTAGGTTATCTGTTTACTGACCAGTCCCCTCATCTGCACATACTTTGGTAATGTCAGTGGATCCTAAGACAGACAGATATATTAGTTTCTGGCCTGAATTTGTGTTTCCTTTGGTCTGGGTTTTTTTTTTTTTTTGGCTTCCATTTTTTACTTTGCAGTGATAGTATAGATGTAATTGAAATTGTATTCATCTTTTGTTCTGATGTCAGAAATAGGGACCTTGAAATCTCATGTGCCAAAAATAGGGTAAATATTTTTCATAGTATTCAGAGAGGTTATACAAATGTGGTTCGGTCTCATGGTACTAAAAATGGAAGAGAAAAACCAAGTATATTATTCATTTAAGAAGTAGATCCAGTATCTTCAATATGGTTTTAAAAGTTCCATTCGGCTTGATATCCATTGAATACAGAATATTAGTTTATCAGGTATTCTTCATTTTCAGGCATATGAGAAAGCACATAAAACTTGAGTTTCCTTTCCTAACTGAGAATTAGGGGTGGAAGGAGGAAATATGAAAGTAGTGCTCTTATGGCAGATGTTTGCTAGGAGGAATTAATAGCTGCAGTCAACCTTTAATCAACAAGCATTTATTAAATACCTACTGTGTTCTAGACAGTTCTTGCCTTCAAGGATTTTACAGCTCCTGGAATACCATGTCAGTGTCATTTCTGAAGGTTAAACTAAAAACTTGCTTTTCTGAGAGTTGAATTATAGTAAGTGTTGATGTTACATTGGTAAAGGGAACTTCCTTGAAAGGAAGCCAATAAGCCAATAAACTCTCAAGTCAGATGTAAAAAAGAAATTACAATAAGGCCATGGAGAAGGAATCACTAGGGATAGCTGAAGGTTATCTAAATGATGGAAAGAACCTAAGGTGGCATCTAGTTCAATCACAATCAGAAAAAGGATCCCCATTACAATATACCCAGTGGTGTGCTGGTCAAGGTTTAACAACCAGCTCTCTAAAAATTTTACACACTTTTAAGTTTAACTTTTGTGATTTTCTCCATCACTTTAAGTCTGGACAATCAACAAAATAATACCCCAAGTCCTATTCTGTAGCATTTGCTGATTTCCCAAGTATAAATGCTCACACTGAAAATTTCGCAGTTGGTTCCTCTATGGGCTTCTTCCAGCACACTCCTATCTATTATTATTGAACTTTCGGGTCAGGTTTTAAAAAAATTACAGAAGGGGCAGCTAGGTGGCGCAGTGGAGAGAGCACCGGCCCTGAAGTTAGGAGGACCTGAGTTCAAATCCAGCCTCAGACAAAACACTTGAGGCTTACTAGCTTTGTGACCTTGGGCAAGTCACTTAACCCCAACTGCCAATAAATAAACAAACAAACAAACAAATAAATAAACGGAAAGAAAATTTAAAAATTACAGAATTACCATAGTACCATGGCAAAGGAGTCACTAGAGATAGCTAAGGGTGACTGTACAGTTGGAAAAGACCTACAAGGACAATCTAGAAAGACCAGAAAAGGGATTCTGGTTACAACGTATCTGGCTAATGGTCACCAGCCTCTGCTTGAAGACCTCACCTCCAACGAAGGGGAATCCATGACCCTCCTGAAAGAGCCTATTCCCTTTTGAAGAGCTCGAGTCAATAAGAAGGGCAGCTAGGTGGCACAGTGGAGGGAAAGTTGAGCTTGGAGTTAGGAAGACCTAGGTTCAAATCTGGCCTCACACATTTGATAACTATGAGATCCTAGCCAAGTTGCTTAACTCTGCCTCAGTTTCCTCACTGTAAAATGACTCAAGAAGAAAATAGCAAAATACTCTAGTATCTTTGCCAAGGAAACCCCAAATGGGGTCATGAAGAGTTAGATACAACTGAATAACAGCAACAATGACAAGAAAGCCATTAGGAAGTTTCTCCTTATGTTAAACTTAAATTTCTTTGTACCCAAATCCCCTTAATATACCAACAGTTAAAAAAAAAACAACTTTAAACAATTTTATGGAAATCTTCCTAAATGGAGTAAATACTTCCCTGTTTTCTTAAATGGAGAAGACTCAATACATAGCCCTCTTTTTTTTTTTTTTGGATAGCTCAGGGTCATCTTTATAAATAATATTTCTTCTAAGGGACCAAAACTACTCTGAGGCTTACTGAGATTTGTTGGCTCTGGAAAGAATCATTGACATTTAAATGGTATTTACTTCACATACTTTATTTCATTTCAGCTTCATAATAACTGCAAGATGGGCATTACAGGTATTTATTATCCATATTTTAAAGATGAGAAAATACATTTAACAAAGCTAAGAGATTTGCCTAAGGTCAACAGAGTGAATATCAGATGAGCAGTTTCCTGACTCCAAGATCAGCCCTCTATTCATGAAGCCACACTGCTTCTGCTAGAAGATCCCAGACTCTCAGTCTTCTTGAGTTTTTCAAATCTATTTTGTATGACTTTTTGGTTTCCTTCTTTGTGGCCTGTCAGCAGCGGCTTTAAAAACAAAACAAAACAAAAACATTCTGCCTGCCTAGAAATTGTTCTTCTTCCCCTATTAGAAACACAGAATCTCAAAGTGTAATGGGATCTACAAGGTAACTGGTGTAGCTCTTATCCAAGTGGTAATCTTTTCTCTAACATTCCCCAAACTGGTCATCTGGCCTCCATTTAAGTTCTAGTGGTGGAGAACTCATTACCTCTGGAGGCAGCCAATTCAACTTTTTGGATAGTTGAACATTTTTTTTGTTTTGTTTTTCCATTATATTTGAATTTATTTTAAACTTAAATACAAAATAAGAAAAGAAAAAATATTTGCCACATTCTGCTACAGCAGAACATGAGAGGATTCAATATGAAGCAATAAATTTCCATATCAAGAAAACGTATGTCATAAATATTATACATTGTTCTCAAAGATGTCCATCTTTTCTTTGCTTCCTTGTATGTTTGCTTTTGTCCTCCACTGTGAAATTTTTACTTTATTTTTTTCCCTTTCCTCCCCCCTCACCACCAAGGCTACAATTAAATGCAGATACATACACAAATATACACATATACATACATATACATAGATATTCATAAACATACACATATATACACATGTAGACTCAAACAAATATACATAAGACCACGTTATATTTATTTCCACTTATCTGTTTCTCTGTAGGTAGACAGAATCTTCCTTTATGAATGCAAGTCTTTCCATATTTTTCTAAATCTACCAGCTCATCATTTCTTACACCACAACAATGTTCTGACCCAACCATATGCTATCTGGGAGACTGTCTATGAGAGTTTTTTCCCTCCCAATTCCCCAATTTTTCTTCATTCCCTCTATTCTTAGCCACATAGGTTTTATTTATATTTTTCACTTAAAATAATCAAAATATCCATTTTATTCTTCAGCACTGCTTTTACCTCATAACATGGTTTAAGGATGGCTGAACATTGTTAAGAATATTTTCCTGGTATCAAGCCATTTTCTATAACTTCCACTGACTGCTCCAAGCTTTGTTTTCTGAAATGAAAAAAAAACCAACCCAAACCAAACCCCAAACAAGTCTAATTTATTTTTCATTTGACAGTCTTTCACATACTTGTGACTAAGAGTGCAAATGAGTATAGGGAATCTCGAGGGTCTGCAGCCATTTAGCCCTTCTCAAGGGGATGCCTTCCTGTTAGGCTGAATTGCTCCTTTCTTTCCCTGCCTCTCAACCTCACTGCCTGTCCTTTGGACAGAGCCAGATTGTGGTGGGGCTGATGTTAGTGGCAAAGTTTAGTCACCCCCAATCCTCCAATTAACTCTGAGGAAAGGGACTATGGCTTACAGTTTTCCTTGGTCTCCTATAATAGAGATCCCTGAACAAAGTAAGCATTCAATAAGCTGCTATCAATGAGTGTAATCATAATTTAAATGTTTCCTATCAGACAGACCTGTTCCCAACTGTAATCAATTAAAGTGGCTCCAACTCAGAGCTTGGATCTGCAGGGCCTCTTTGGCCACCATCCCAGTCAGAACTTTGAAGTCAATTTAGTTTATTGATGCTTTGTAACTATTGGCTAATTGATGAACTGATTTGCTCTCCCTCCTCAACTCCACCTGACTTCCCTGGCTTCCTGTCTCAATCAAAATCTCAGCTTTTACAGGAAACCCTTCCCAATCCCTCTTAATTATAATCCCTTCCCTCTGTTAATTATTTCCTAGTTATCTCGTATGTAGCTTGCTTTGCATATATTTGTCTGTATGTTGTCTCCCCTATTAAATTGTGAGCTCCTTGAAGGCAGGGACTGTCTTTAGCCTCTTTTTCTATCCCTTGAGCTTAGCATAGTGCCTGACTCATAGTAGGTGCTTAATCAATGTTTATTGATTGACTATAATTCATCACACACTATAGCTAGCAAATTCAGACTTCCTGCTGTCTAATCTCTAGGTTTTGGAGCCACCTTCTTCCTAATTGAAAACTCCTTTTTCCCCTGTTACCTCTCATCTCTATCCAACTAATCCCTAATGCTTCCTAGTCCTCGGTCTCTGTTTCCCTCTCTTTCCACTATGGCTTCCTCTATTGTTAAAACAACAACAAACTTCCTCTTACATCTCTGTCTCTCACATTCCTTCCAATTTCTGGTACCTACTGAGGCCCGGTGTTTTCTTGGCATCTCCCCAAAGGTGGCTTCTGTCCTCTCACACACCTCCTTATACAGGGCCAGGAAACTCAGCTGGTGTATCCTTTATCCTTACTTCCAGATCCTCTCTCTGCCTCTGTCTCTCAGCAACTATCTCTCCATCTTTCAAGCCTGGATCTTTGTCATCAGCCGTGGACCTTGACATCACTCTTCTTCTGCCAAAATAAGTTTCAGGATCTGGTTCACGGTTTTCTTCTCTACCCTAACTCCTGCTGTCCTTTAACACCCTAACCTCCTTATTTCTCAGACTCCTCACCTACCATGCCTTTTGTTTCCAGTCTATGTCAACCATAGGAATGGCTACTTAGCTATCCTCCACACTCATCTGAATTTTTCCTGGGTGCTGGAATCGATAGTTACTGCTCTAAGTAAAAGAGGCACAGCGGTGGAGTAGTGGATTTAGAACCAGGAAGATCTGGGTTCATGATCCGACCACTGCCACTGAGTGTGACTGAGAGTGAGACACTTAAGCTTTAGTTTCCTCATCTATAGAATGATAATTATAATAATGTTAGTATTTCCTTTATAAGATCATTGTGAGTGTTAAGTGAGAGAATATACATAAAGAACTTTCCAAACTTTAAAGTGTTATAGAGATGTCCATTTATTATTTTCTTCTCCAGGCTAAGCAGTTCCTAGGTCCTTTGACCAACTGTCACCATTGAGTCAGTTCTCTGGGCACATTCTAATTTGTCAGTGCTCTTGAACTGTGGCAATCAGAAGTGAACATGTTATTCCAGAGGCAGCATAGTACTATGGGGAAATGTTGGGTTTATAGTCAGAAGCCCTGAGTTCAAATCCCACCTGTGATGCTACCTGTGCGACCTCGGCAAATCATGAAATCTTTTTGGAGCTTAGGTTCCTAATTAGACTACAGGATTTCCAAAATTCCATTCAGCTCCAAATCTGTGAACCTCTGAAAGATGTGGCCTAACCATAGAATAGCACAGCTGGACTAAAAGAATCTTCCTCATCCTGGCATTATATTTCTATCAACACTGCTCAAGATCTCAGTATTTTTAGCTGTGGTATCATGCTAATAATTCCTATTGAGCTTGAAGTGCACGTAAACCCCCAGGTCTTTAAAAAAAAGTTTTTGTTGATGTTCTTTATTTTCAAGACCATAGTTACTCCCCAGAGATCTCCTCCCATCCCCACCTTCACCTAGTTCTCTGGTTCCACAACCAGTAAAACCTTCTTTTGTAAAGAACGAGTACAGAGCAGCAAAACATATCAATCAATTTTTGAGAAATTCGACAAACATATCAGTCAATTTGACAGTCAATTAATCAATAAACATTTACTAAACTGTGCTAAAGCCTGTCTGATTCCAAACCAAATCTATCACCTCTTTCTCAAGAAGTAGGAATCATGCTTTTTATAGTCTCTAGGACTTTGCCTCATGAACTATCTTCTAGTTATATTTCCCTAAATTGTACTTGAGTAGTCGGTTTTTCAATTGGCATGCAAGATCTTACCTTTATTTTTATTAAATTTCACCTTACATCTTGTTCTTATTAGATCTGGCTTGCCATTTTTCTTAACATCCTATTCGATCTTGATTTTAATTTGTTACTTCTAATCTGCTGTAGGCTTGAAAATCAAGAGTTGTCAGAATTGCGGGTATAGTAGGAGTAACTAGGGTCTGAATGAGAGCCTGAAGGTCTCATGAGGATTCTATTTCAGGGGTTGATCACCTTCCCAGAAATTCCAGATCCTTCTTGGAATAGATTCAGAAGGGTTTTGCCCTTTAGTTCCTGATCTTGTTGAGTTACCTGGATTCAGAGACATTGGCCTCCTTATTTTACCATGTACAGGACATGCCATCTTTTGGCTCTGAGTATTTTCTTTTCTTTGATTTTTATTTTTTTTTTTACTTTTAGGCAATTGGGGTTAAATGACTTGCTCAGGGTCACACAGCTAGTAAGTATCAAGTGTTTGGTCTGAGGCTGGATTGAACTCCTGACTTCAGGGCTGGTGCTCTAGGTGTGCCACCTAGCTGCCCCTTGCTCTGAGTATTTTCTCTGGCTGTCTCCCATACCTGGAACCCTCTTTATCCTCTGTTCCTACTACTGACCTCCCTGGTTTCTTTTAAGTCCCAACTAAAATCCTGCCTTAAATAGGAAGTCAATGTATAGAGTGCTGGGCCTGAAAGTCGGGAAGACTCATCTTCCTGAGCTCCAGTCTGGCCTCCAACACTAACTGGGCAACCCTAAGTAAGTCACTTAACTCTATTTGCCTCAGTTCCTTGTCTGTAAAATGAGCTGGAGAAGGAAATGCAAACCACTCCAGTACTTTTGCCAAGAAAGACCCAAAAGTGGTCACAGAGATTTGGATATTACTAGAAAGCCTAACAACAATAACGACAGAAAACCTTCCCCAACCCCTCAATTCGAGTACCTTCCTTTTGTTAATTATTTCCTATTTTCCTATGCATACCTTGTTTATAAATATTTGTTTGTTTGCCATCTTCCCCATTAGCTTGTGAGCTCCTTGAGGACAAGGACTGTCTTTCACCTCTTTTTTCTATTTTTAATCACCAGAGCTCACCATAGTAACTGCCACATAGTAGATAGTTAAATGTTTGCTAACACAACTGATATCTAATTACCTTTTGCCCTTCCTTCCCCCATTGCCAATATTACTGCAAATTTTGCATCTGGCCTTCCCTACTCTCCTGATTTCCCTACTCTATCATATTATGCTGCAGACCATAATGAATGATTTCCTGTGGTTTATTATAAGAAGTTTCATTAGGACATTCATCAGAATCATGGAGGATGTCTTGTGTAGAATTCAAACTGGTCTTGTTAACAGATGACATTGTGCTTACTTGCACTGAACCCTGGAACATTACAGGGCCTCGGGATTGGTCTAGCCATTTATATTGGAAAAACAAAGTGAATGAAAATCATTTATTGCCCAGATTGGATATTTGGATATTTGGATGAGTGACCCATTGAATTTGTTTTTCAGTATGTATACCTTGGACAGGTGGTAAAGACAATAAGCTGACCTCAGAATTGAGCAGGAGGAGATCAGTATGGATTACTTTTGGGAGTCCCTCAACCTCTGTCTCAGTTTTCTCATCTGTAAAATGGAGATAAATAACAGCACCTGTCTTCCAGAGCTGTTGTAAGGATTAAATGAGATAATAACTGTAGAAAACTTATTACAGTGCCTGGCACATGGTAAGTGCTATATAAATGTTAGCTGTTGTTGTTATTGTTGTCGTTGCTATTTACTTATTTATTTTAAAAGGAAATTATTCAAGGCTTTCACCTATTCAAGCTGCTTGATGCTGAAAAAATTCATCTTTTTAACATGATGTTTCAGAGAAACAGCTGTTATTACCAATATTTTCCTAGTGCATGGATGGCTGAAAATCACAGCTCACCACAGTCTCAGAAGCATAAAAAAGGCAAGTAATTCAAAGGGCAATGACAAATTCAGAGTGGGTGAAAGTAGACCATAAATTTCCTCAGGATTTGCATACCTAAGATTTTTTTTTATTTTGATGATAATTCAATTTTTGATAATTATTAGCTGGATCCCAAACTCCCAGAATCTGTACTCTCACTATGTTATTACATTCCATTCTCTGCAGCCTTCATGAGCTAGATGTTGACATGCTATTTGATATTTTAAAATTTTGCCCTCGCTGGACGATTGAAAGGCAGAATATTTATTTTCAAAAGTTAACATAAGATCACTAATTGCAGCAATATGGGTTTTATGGTCAAGAATGATTAAATCTGAATAATAATAATGAGACAACATACCAAAACTTATGGGATGCAGCAAAAGTGGTCCTTAAGGGAAGCTTTATATCTCTAAATGCTTACATGAATAAAATAAAGAAAGAAGAGATCAACGAATTGGGCATGCAACTTAAAAAGCTAGGAAAAGAACAAATTGAAAATCCCCAATTAAATACCAAATTAGAAATACTGAAAACCAAAGGAGAGATTAATAAAATTGAACTTAAGAAAACTATTGAACCAATAAATAAAATTAAGAGTTTTATGAAGCTAATGAACATTATGAAACTTTATGAAAAACTAATAAATAAAACTAAGGTTTTATGAAAAAAACAATAAAATAGATAAGCTTTTGGTAATTTAATTAAAAAAAGAAAGAAGAAAACCAAATTGCCAGTATCAATAGTGAAAAGGGTGAATTCACCACCAATGAAGAGGAAATAAAAACAATAATTAAGAACTATTTTGCCCAACTGTATGCCAATAAATTTGACAACCTTAGTGAAATGGATGAATATTTATTAAAATATAAACCACACAGATTAACAGAAGAGGAAACAAAATACTTAAATAACCCCATCTAAGAAAAAGAAATTGAACAAGCTATCAATAAATTCCCTAGGAAAAAATCTCCAGGACCAGATGGATTTACAAGTGAATTCTATCAAATATTTAAAGAACAGTTAATTCCAATACTATATAGACTATTTGGGAAAAATAGGTGAAGAGGGAATTGTACCAAATTCTTTTTATGATACAAATATGGTACTGATGTCTAAACAAGGAAGAGTCAAAACAGAAAGAAAATTATAGACCAATTTCTCTAACTAATATAGACGCAAAAATTTTAAATAAAATATTAGCAAAAAGATTACAGCAAATTATCACTAGAATAATACATGATGACCAGGTAGGATTTATACCAGCAATACAGGGCTGGTTCAATATTAGGAAAACTATCAGCATAACTGATCATATCAACAACAAAACTAACAGAAATCATATAATTATCTCAATAGATGCCAAAAAGCTTTTTGACAAAATACAACACCCATTCCTATTAAAAACACTAGAAAGGAATAAATGGAGCCTTCCTTAAAATGATAAGTATCATCTATCTAAAATCATCAGCAAGCATTATATGTAATAAGGATAAGCTAGAAGCATTTCTAATAAGATCAGGGGTGAAACAAGGATGTCCATTAGCACTACTGTTATTCAATATTGTACTAGAAATGTTAGCTTTAGTAATAAGAGAAGGAAAAGAAATTAAAGGAATTAGAATAGGCAAAGAAGAAACTAAGCTATTACTTTTTGCAGATGATATGATGATGTACTTAGAGAATTTTAGAGAATCCAGTAAAAAGCTACTTGAAATAATAAGCAACACAAATCATCTGCATTTCTATATATTACCAACAAAGCCCAACAGCAAGAGATAGAAAGAGAAATTCCATTTAAAGCTGCTATACAGGGCAGCTAGGTGGCGCAGTGGATAGAGCTCTGCCCTTGGAGTCAGGAAGACCTGTGTGCAAATCTGGATTCAGACACTTAACACTTACTAGCTGTGCGACCCTGGGTAAGTCACTTAACCCCGATTATCTCACCAAAAAAAAGCAAAAACAAAAACAAAATGAAGTTACTGCAGACATTATAAAATATTTAGGAGTCTACCTGCCAAAACAAACCCAGGAACTACATGAACACAATTACAAAATACTTATCACATAAATAAAGTCAGATCTAAATAATTGGAAAAACATCAGTTGCTCATGGGTAGGCTGAGCTAATATACTAAAAATGACAATTCTACCTAAATTAATTTACTTATTCAGTGCCATACCAATCAAACTACCAAAAATTATTTTATAGAGCTGGAAAAATAATAACAAAATTCCTCTGGAAGAACAAAAGGTTCAGAGTATCAAGGGAAAAGAAATGCTAGGAAAGGTGGCCTAGCCATACCAGATCTTAAATTGTATTACAAAGCAGAAATCATCAAAACTACTTGCTACTGCTAAGAAATAGAGTGGTAAATCCATGGAATAGGTTAGGTACACAAGACACGGTAGTCAATGACTGTAGTAATCTACTGTTTGATAAGCCCAAAGACCCCAGCTTCTGGGATAAGAACTCACTATTTCACAAAAACTTCTGGGAAAACTGGAAAATAGTATGGCAGAAACTGGGCATAGACCAACATCTCACACTGTATACAAAAATAAAGTCAAAATGGGTACATGATTTAGATATAAAGGCTAATACTATAAGCAAACTGGGAGAACAAAGAACAGTTTACCTGTCAGATTTATGGGTAGCAGAAGAATTTATGACCAAACATGAGATAGAGAACATTATGAAATACAAAATGGATAATTTTGATTATGTTAAATTGAAAAGCTTTTGCACAATCAAAGCCAATGCAACCAAGATTAGGAGGGAAGCAAAAAACTGTGAAAGAATTTTTACAACCAGTGTCTCTGATAAAGGCCTCGCATCTAAAATATATAGAGAACTGAATCAAATTTATAAGAATACAAGTCATTCCATGGTCAAAGAATGTGAATAGGCAGTTTTCAGATGAAGAAGTTAAAGCTATATATAATCATATGAAAAATGCTCTAAATCACTATTGATTAGAGAAATGCAAATCAAAAGAACTCTGAAGTACCACATCACATCTATCAGATTGGCTAACATGACAAAACAAGAAAATTATAAATGCTGGAGAAAATGTGGGAAAATTGGAAAACTAACGGATTGTTGGTGGAATTGTGAACTGATCCAACTATTCTGGAGAGCAATTTAGAACTATGCCCAAAGGGCATACCCTTTGACCCAGCAATACCACTTTTAGGGCTGTATCCAAAAGACTTCATAAAAATGGGAAAAGGACCCAAATGTCAAACATATTTATAGCAGCTCTTTTTGTAGTGGCAAAGAATTGGAATTTGAGGGGATGCCCATTGATTGGGGAATGGCTGAACAAGCTGTGGTACATGAATGTAATGGAATACTATTGTGCTATAAGAAATGATAAGCAAGTGGACTTCAGAAAAACCTGGAAGGACTTATATGAACTGATGCTGATTGAAGTGAGTAGAACCAGGAGAACATTGTACACAGTAACAGCCACATTGTGTGATGATTGACTTTAATAGACTTAGCCCTTCTCAGCGATGCAAGGATCTAAGACAACTCCAAAAGATTCATGATGGAAAATGCTATTCACATCCAGAGAAAGAACTATGGATTCTGAATGCAAATCGAAGCATACTAATCACTTTCTCTCTCTCTCTCTCTCTCTCTCTCTCTCTCTCTCTCTCTCTCTCTCTTTCTCTCTCTCTCTCTCTCTCTCTCTCTCTCTCTCTCTCTCTCTCTCTCTCTCTGTTTTGTTTCTTCTTCCTCATGGTTCTTCCCATTTGTTCTAATTCTTCTTTACAACAAGACTAATGTGAAAATATGTTTAATAAGAATGTATATATATGGCCTATATCAGTGTGTGCTGTCTTGGGGGGGAGGAGGGAAGAGAGGCAGAGAAAATTTAAAACTCAAAAGCTTATGGAAGTGAATGTTGAAAACTAAAAATAAAGAAATTAAATTAAAAAATAAAGAAATAAAAAGAAATAAAAAAGAACAACTAAATCTAATTGAAGTACCTCTTCTAGCTGTGAAATAATCAAATTTCCAGTGATGACTTGCACACTAACGTACATTAAAAATATCATCAATGATATGTATTATAGGAAAAGTAGATAGGCTAACAGCAATGGTGAGACAACCAGACGACCATACTGGTGTCTGTCAATATTAAAAGAACCAAGAGAAGGACTTTGGAATATTGAATAGATCTTTGGAGGATTTAAATAAAAGAACGAACAAAAAAACCCACACATGATAAGAAGGTATGGAGGCAAGTAGCTAGAGCACTGGAAGATATCTCAGTTATATCCTGCTTCTGCTACTACTTATTACATGTATGATATTGGTAAAGTCACTTAATAGCCCTTGGCCTCAGTTTGCTTATCTATAAAATAAAGGCTTTTGACCACATGACCTTTAGGGTCCTTTCCAGTTCTGTAGCTATAATACTGTATAGGGCTACAATCTATATCAGTAGAGGAGTTACCATTCATCAGCATACTCACAAAAGAAAATAGAATATGCAAATTAGCTGATACGGTAATTAGAAGTTTGGGTAAAAGTAAATTATAGTTCTGAGAACCCCTACCTTAGCTCTCATCCACGTCAGCTCAAATGCCACCTCATTCAAGAGGACTTCATTTATTACCATAGTTTTTAATGTTCTCCAAACCTAAAATTAATTTGAATTTATTTGTATGTATTTGGTATTTACTCATCTGGTTACATGTTGCTTCCTCCCAGTAGGATGTAAGCTCTTTGAGGACAGGAACTGTTTTATTTTCTTTTTGTTTTTGTTTCCCAAGTACCTAGTACAGTGCCTAGCACATAGTAGATACTCAAGTACTCCTTGCTGATTTGAATTGAATTGAATTATAGACTAGATGGTACTCAATTTCTAACTATTCTAGTTAGGTACAGTTTTCTGGGCCCAAGTGGCTACATGTTTCCTTTCATCCATGGACCCTCTAGCTTCTTTGTGACACCCCCCCTGCCCCCCTAAAGAGAATGACCTCTCTCTATGGAGGCATACCCCTTTGCTAACTGGAGATTTGCCCATCCAGGGGTTCTGGGTATCCCATTCACTTATTCTATAATTCCTGGCTCCCTCTCAGTCAAGCAGAGAGTCTTCTGTTGGCATACTGGGTTTGGGGAGTATTCCATATGCATTCCTACCCAATTAATATTATTTAACTTTCCCTTATTTCAACCAAGGAAAAGGCAAAGACATATAACTCATTACCTAAAGTATTACCGTCACTTCAGAAATAGAATACAACTCTATTCCACCCCCAGAGGCAAGGCCATCTGTTACAAAGTCATTTTATGAATCTTATGTATGAACTTTAGCAATGGGCTTTGTCACATCTATTCTGACTTTTCAGAGATCATTATATTCCCCTCTAGGTTTTCAGTTATACTCTGATTAACTTAGAAGGCAACACAACTGAGTTTCTAGACAAATGAAGGATTATGGTCGTTTTGTTAATTAAGTAATCAAAAGTGTGGATTTCAGGAGATGGCAGGGCTATAAGATCTTCTGTAGAAAACTCGCGAATCTTAGCAGGTCACTCACTCTTCATTCTGCTTTCATTATATTTTCATAAAATAGAACATAGTTTATTCTTTCCCTTTCACTTAAGATGACAGTTACCCACAGGGCTGCCTTGATGTAAGATATGACTCATAAAGGTTCCCCCAATGGAAATTGGATGGGCATAGTAAAAATAGGCCAACATATAGGATTAAGGCTTACCTCTGGAATATGAGCCACCTTTAATCAGAGAACACTGAATTTCTCCATCTTTCTCCGTAACCGGTCCTACTATCTGTTACAACTCTGCTACTGTTTTAAGGAACCTATGAGGAAGGTTCCTCAAACTAATTTTAAAATGTTCAAGGTTTCACTTTGAGTGTGAATTTTCTGCTCAACTAGTTAACACCCAGGTGTAAAATCTACAGTAACTGGTAACTTTGACACCATCCTCAGGTTGTCTTGGTTGGGAGCCTGCATTTTCCCTTGTTTTCAGGATAATCAGCATACCTGGTTATGGATTCATGGTTCAAGGACCATAATTCTTTTTTTTCCTCTCTGTCTGTCTCTGTCTACACACATATATGTACATATATATGCATATATACACACATATATACATATATATGTATATACATCTTTAATTTTATTTCAAGAACTTAAATATTAAACTAGAGGTTTCAATACATTTTGAATTGGTTGCTAAATCGTTTCAGTTTTGCCTCTACATTTTTTTTTGTCCATCCACCTCTATTCCATTTACTTTGGCCATTACGCTGATACAGGCAGGACTCAAACCTTTCCAATGAGTTATTATAATGGTTTGTACACTATTCCCTCTCTGTTCAGTCTTGGCTCTCCAGCCTACCTTTCCTATTGCTGCCAAAATAGTCTTCTTAATCCATAGGTCTGATCAAGTCAGTTCTTTGCTCTGAAAGCTTTGATGGCCACTCACTGCACAAAATTAAAAAGTGAAACTCCTTGACCTGGCATTCAATGCCCAGCCTAGCTTTATCCTCTTCAGATTTATTTCATGCAACTTCTCTTCATATATTTAACATTCCAGCCAAATTCACCATTCTGCAATATTATCCTGTCCTTTCCCACTACTGCACATTTGCTCAGGTTCCACTTTTTTATGCCCCGCCCCCTCCCCCTACACTCACTACCCCCTCACCCCACTCCCCACCCCTTGCCCCAGCCTGTAACAAATTCTTTCAGCATCTTGTTTTTATAGATTGTTACAACTAAAAAGTACCTTAGAGATCAACTCCTTTTTTTATGCAGATGAGAAAAGAGGCCCCCAAAGTTGAAGTGACTTCTCTAGGGTCATATAGCCAGTAAATGGTAGAAGCACATTTCCACCTGAGGTCTCCTCAATCTCCTCTCTCCTGGTCCCTCACACTGACCTCTTCCATCTGTGGAAGTGATAACAACCCACAGCAGCAACAACCCTTTATATAGGGCTTTCAAGTTAAAAAAGTGTTTTCTGTACAAAAAACTCAGTAAAATAAAAAATGCAAATACTATTACCTGCCCACGAAGGCAGCTCCATGGCACAGTGATAGAACACAGAACCGAGTTTGAATTTAGCCTCATCAGATACTTCCTATATGAGTCTGGGCAAGTTATTTAACTTCTGTCTGCTCTACTTTGGGGTAACTAGGTGGCAAAGTGGGTAGAATGCCCAGCCTGGAGTCAGAACAGTTAAAATTCTGCCTCAGACACTTACTAGCTATGTGACCCAGGGCAAACCACTTAGCCCTGTTTATCTCAGTGTCCTCATGTGTAAAATGAGCTGGAGAAGGAAATGGCAAACCACTCTAGTATTTTTGCTAAGAAAACCCCAAATGGGTCATGAAGAGTCAGATACAACTGAACAATGACAACTGCTTTACTTTCCTCAACTGTAAAATGGGGAAAATATTAGCACCTCCCTCCCTCCCAGGGATGTGGTGAGGATCAAATGAAATAATTTCTCTAAATTTTTCTTTGTAAACCTTAAAGCACTATGTAAATGTTAGCTACTATTATTGTTAGAATTTCCCAAAGGAGGATCTGGTCTCAGAAAGTTTTAGGAACTTGTCCAAGGCAAGTCTGAAGAAGACTAAAGACTTCAGCTCAAGTCCACTGACCCTAATTCAGTCCTTTTTTTTTTTTTTCCACTAGAACACAGTTACTTCTCTAGACTTTCCTTCAACAAAGGTCCAGCTCAGCTTTATGAAGCTTTCCCTGATCTCCACAGATAAAAGTGATCCCTTTCACTCTAAATATCTCACCTTCTTCTAACTCCTCTTAATCCTTTATTACACTTTTAAAGGAGAGAGAATAAGCACTTATTAAACAACAATTATGTGCCAGGCACTATACTAAGTGCTTTACAAATATTATTTTATTTGATTCTTTCAATAACCCTGGGAAGCAGGTGTAATATTATTTCATGTTACAGTTGTAGCAACTGAAGCAGCCTGAGGTTAAGTGACTTGCCCAGGGTCACACTGCTAGTAAATGTCTGAGGCTGGATTTGAACTCAGGCATTAATTTGCAGTATGGTTGTTTGTGTACATGTCTTATCAATTAATAAACTCTTATGGGGTGTATGGGATGTTCAAGGAGGACCAGTTCGTCTGTTGTGAGGGATTGCCAAGCCCTTTTCAGGGCTGCTCATCTACTTCCTCCAACTCTCACCTGTGGCTCCCAGCTGTAGCATGCATAGTGGCCACATCTTGGCAGATGGCCTAAACCAGGTTGAGAATAAATGACAGGTCTCAAAACTGTCAGTGAGTTAGGGAGATGTCTACCCCAAGCATGTGAAGACTTCCCTGGTGCAGCGGGCGGATGAGAACACTTTGTTTCAATGGCCATGCAGGTGGCTAAAGCAGGTGCCATGGAACACTTAGAGCTTGGTCAGACATCAAAGATGCCAAGGTCATCCACCGCATCCTGGGCTATCATCAGTCATCCTGACTTTTGTCTTGCCACTGGACTTTGATGACCCTGGAAGAGAGAGTGAGGCTGCTGATTTTGTGCAACTCTGCCTCCCTTAAATCCAGTTTATGCAGAAGTCGAGACATCACTGTGATGTCACTGGTCCTCTTGAAAACAAAGGAAGAACAGCAACGACATTAAGTGTCTGCTATGTGCTAAGTACTGCTGAGTGTTATCCCTTCAAAAGGCTGTAAACTCCTTGAGGACAGCAATCAGTTGTAATTAACTGTAATAATTCGCAATTCCTCACACATGCCACCATGTCCATGTCTTCACATTTCCAGGCTTGAAACTTTGCCTCATAGCATCTCTCACTTCCTTTAAGACTTACCTCAAGCACTGCTTCCTCCATGAAGTCTTTTCGGATCCTCTCAACTGCTAGTGCTTGTCCTCCCTAACTGACTTCTATTTAGCTGCCTAGTATTTCTTTTGTAATTATTCTGTAAATCCTGTGTCTCCTGAAGCTCCTCGAGAGCAGGAATTGGTTCATTTTTAATCTTTTGTTTCTCAGGGCCTAGAACATTGCTTGGAGCATAATAGCTGTTTAATAAGTGCTTATTGATCACTGGATTGATTTATATCTATAGCTCTTAGAAGAATATCTTTCACATAGCAGGCCTTCATGAGTATTGGTGAAAATGAACAGGCAGCATGGTATAGTGCAGAGGTGGGGAACCTGCCACCTTGAGGCCACATGTGGCCCTCTAGGTCCTCAAGTGTAACTGAATTCAAATGGCCACACTTGAGGACCTAGAGGGCTACATGTGGCCTTGAGGGCGCAGATTCCCCATCCCTGGTATAGTGGATAGAAAGCTGGCTTTGAAGCCAGCACTACCTGGGTTCAAGTCTCACCAGTGACACACAGTGGCTATGTGACTCTGGGCCTTTCAGTGTCCTCAGTAATTCTTAAGATTATACATTGCAGAGAAGGTACATTGGTGGAAGGTTTTCCTTACATCAGAGTTTCCATATATTAATATAATCACAAATCTAGATCTTATCTCTTGTTAAAGTGAAATTGAAATACAGAAAACAGGTAATTATTTCCTCTTAGAAGACCAACTTTGTGTCTTCTTCTAGTAATTACTTCTAGTAAACCCTGAGAAATCAGCAGTTATTAATGAATCCATTTGGTAGAGTACACTGGGCTAGGTAGTAAAGGTTTCCCTCAGTATGAAATATTCACTTCTGCAAATGCATTTTCTCTTTCGCCAGTCAGTACCACTTTGTCATTGATTTAGAAAATAAAATATATCCTGGGAAGCATCTGGCTTGTACCTAGCTTGTACATACTCAGCTAGTAGTCTCTTACCAATTATTTCTATCTTCCTTGGCAACTTATTTGGTGTTATAAAAGTTGAATTTTGATCAAACAACAAACATGTGTTAAGTTTCCACTGTGTGCCAAGCACCACAGTGCCAGAGATAGTCATAAAAATAAAACGGTTTCTGTCCTCCAGGAACTTACATTCTAATGATAGAGACAACAGATAGATTGGTAGATAGATTAATTGGTAGATAGGTGGATAGGTAGATAAATAGGTTAGATGGATTGATAGGTAGATAAGTAAACTGGTAGATTGATAGGCAGATTAGATCGATTAGGTAGAGAAATAGATAGCAAACAGATAGCTAAAAATAGCAACAAGTTGGTTTTTGAGGAGGAAGGCAATAGCACCTGGGAAATCAGGAAAGGCTTCATGGAGAGAAGGTAGCCCTGCGCGTGGATGGAAATTAGGCATTCTGAAAGGTGATTAGCTAGGAGAGAGAACTTTCCAGGTATGTGGGGAAGTCAGTGCAAAGAAAGAATATTACAATATCATCTTCCATTAACATTTTTAAAAAAAAATTTTTCTAAGCACTATCACACAGGATAAAACTATCAACTTAAGGTTTATCAGACTTTTTTTTTTTAATAAAAGACAGGCTAATGGAGCTAACTAGTCCCATTAGTTAGGGAGAATAAATGTGGATTATCTAAAATTAGGAATAGAGACTAGACCTGTGGTTTTATTGGTGTTTGGAGTAAGAAACTTTCTTTATCAAGGCAGATCAGACTCTCTTCTGTAATTTATAATCTTAGAAAGTGGCCTAAGGCAGCACTTCTTAAACTGTGGGTCATGACCCTATGCGGAGTCGCGAAAAATTTAGCAACAGTAAAATTAATTAAAAATCAAATGTGTAATGAATCCCAGGTGTTTCTGGCAGCGCTTGTTCATGTCAATCTGGCAACTTCACGGCAGCCTTGGTTCTGAACACAAACCATGAATACTTTGCACTGTTCATGCCCTCAGGCCATACAACCTAGTGAAAGCTCCTGAAATGTGAAAAGGGGTCACAAGCCGGAAAAGTTAAGAAGCCCTGGCCTAAAGCACTGAAAGGGTAAAGTCCACAGTCACACAGTTGCATATTCGAAGCAAGACTTACATCCAGGTTACTCTGGCTCCTGCTACACTTGGCTGCCTCATCATCTAAAGTTACACTGAGTGAAATGACTAAATTTACTTACAGTGGGGCCTTCACTTTAGGATATTTCGGTTTGATTCAACAAGCGTTTACCAAATACCTGCTGTGTGTGTGTAAAGCACTATGACAAGTCTGGGGATTTAATGACAAAAGGAAAAGCGGCTTGTGCTCTCAAAGAGTTTACATTCTTCTGGGATGTATTAGTTAATCTGTTTTAAAGATTAGTGCAGTTTTATGTTTTCATAGATTTAAGCTTCAAAATTTTAAAACAGCACTAAGACTTTTGGGACACCCTGTATGCAGAAATACTTATCTTATTCTATTGGAACAAAGAATAACAGAAATATTTTCTTGCTGAGAAACGCAGATGATTAATAAAGAAAATCATGTTGTTAACTGCCACCAACTTCCCCCAGCCCATGCAGTCCTTGTGGTCAGAAACTGGATGAAGCTCTGTCTGACGGAAATCGCATAACGAGATGATTGATCTCTGTTTCCAGCTGTTTCAGCAGCCAGCGTGGATTGCGACAGAGCTGATCGAAAGCATTGGGTAACTTAAGGTGATGAATTCCCATGAATCAATTGAAAATAGTCATTTCAGTTAGCCTATATGGACAGGGCCTGCCTTAGCAATTTGTGTTCACAAAAGTGAATGGAGGTCTTCTGTGTTACTCCAATATTGTTTGTCCCCCTTCCTCTCCCCCTCAACAGCTACATTTATCTTTTATCAGTCACTGTGGAAAAACTCAGAAAAAGCAGAGCAATACTAAGCCAAAGGGCAAAAACAAAACAAAAGAAACTTCTTGAGATCTAAGAAGAGATTGTAGAGACAAACTATCCGGTCCTGTCATTTTTATAGTGCAGGACATTAAAATTTAGAGAAAAAGAGTTGGAATATCACGTCATCTTCTATTAATATTGTGCTTTTTAGTTTTTTCTAAGGGCCATCACACAGGATAAAACTATCAACTTAAGGTTTACCAGTAGATAGTGAGTAAGAGAGGGCAGCTAGGTGGCATAGTAGAGAGAGTACTTTTCTTCCTGAGTTCAATCCGGCCTCAGACATTTACTAGCTGTGTGACCCTGGGCAAGTCACTTAACCTTGTTTGCCTGAGGTTCCTCATCTGTAAAATGAACTGGAGAAAGAAACGGCAAAAGCACTCCACTATCTTTTCTGAGAAAACCCCACAAGGGGGTCATGAAGACTTGGACATGACAGAAAAAATGACTAAGCAAGTTAGAGAGCCAGAATTTGAGCCCAAGGTCTCTGACAAGATTCAATGTGCTTTACATTATCCCACAGTTATGATGAGCTCATAGAATTTCAGAGCTGGAAGGACTCTAGTGGTCACCTAGACTAATCCATAACTAAACAGGAATTCCCTCTCCAACATTCTTGACAAGTAGTCATCAAGTCTCCAGTGATGGGGAGCTCATCATTCTTGAGGCGAGCCATTACATTGCACTTTTGGGCAGCTCTATTTGTGAGGGAACTGTGAGGATATCTAGCTGCCCCTACCCTCTCTGTTCCTAGTTCTACCCTCCGAGGTCAATCCCTCTTCCCCATAATATCTCCTTCATATTTCTTGCTGTTTTAATGTAGCAAGGCTTTGTAAGGGAGTAAAGACAGAGCCTTATTCTTTTCTGTCATTTGTCCATTTGTCTTGATAATACATATCCTTTAACTTGATTCTTCTTTTCTAACATCAGGGGCTTCTAATAACAAATTCTCTAAAGCAGCGAAAGGATCATAATCCTCCATATGCAGCTTTTGTCATGGAGAACGTGCCCAACCATGGTTAGTTGACTTCATTGCACTCCAGGTTCTGATCCACAATGAGAGACCTAGGCTATCACTCTCAGTCAGAAGCAGCTCTTAACCTTGCCTTTCACCCTTACTAGTGTGGTACCTGAGAAGAGCAACTGGAGAGTCCTACCAAAGCAAACCCTGCTACCAGGGGTGGCGATCTCCAATCACAATTGCTTTGGAGCTCGCTCCCAGGAAAGACTTAGGTGGAAAAGGGACTATTGATCTGGGTCATTCTGTGACCAGGAGCCAGCCTTGTGTGTGCAGTGGAGGAGGGAGAGAGGTTGCTCAAGGTGGGTAAGGGTGCCCACAGCTGGAGAATGTGATCTCACACATGTAAAACTTGGCAGGAGTGCCTTTCCCATTCTTTTCTGTCCAGCACTACTCCATGAGCACTTTTTCTTGGTAAAGAAGCAGCCATTGCTAGGTTTGATTCATGGAGACAATACTAATACTGTTTATGAATATGTAGCAGTACAGTTTACTATTCTCATTTAGTGTTATGAGGGTCAGATGGATGGCACAGCTGATAGAATATTGAACTTGGACTTAAGAAGATCTGAGTTCAAATCCTCTACAGGCATTTGCTAGCTGTATGACCCTGGGCAACTTAACTTCTGCCATTCTGTTTCCTTTTTTTTTTTTTTAAAGCAATCAAGGTTAAGTGAGTTGCCCAGGGTCACATAGCTAGTAAGTATCTGAGGCTGGATTTGAATTCAGGTCCTCCTGACTCTAGGGCCAGCGCTCTATCCACTGAGCCACCTGTCTTCCCCCTGTTTCCTTTTCTACAAAATCGGGATAATGATAACCCTTACCTCACACAGATGTTTTGAAGACCAATGATATGAGTAAAGTGATTTACAAAACTTAAAATACTATATAAATGCTAGCTATTTTTATTGTTGTTCAGTTGTGTCCAACCCTTTGTGACTCCATTTGGGATTTTTTTGGCAAGGATACTGGAGTGGTTTGCCATTTCCTTCTTCAACTCATTTTATAGATAAGGAAGCTGTGGCAAACAGGGTTGAGTGACTTACCCAGGGTGACACACCTAGTAAGTCTCTGAGGCTAGATTTGAACTTAGGAGGATGAGTCTTTCTGACTCTAGACCTGCACTCTATCCACTGTGCCACCTGGCTGCCCCCCAAATGCTACCTACAGATGAGTCCTTATCTAAGAGAACCATTGACATTCTACTTGGCTTTGAAGAACTCACTGAACCCCAGATAGCTCTTGGTTCCTGATTCCTCAGTTTCTTCAGCTAAAGAAAGGGATATGCTGCAGGTCTGTTTTGAGTAAGGGCCAATAAAACTGACCTTGTTGTCAAGAAGACTGAATTTGAACCCTGCTTCTGTCCTTTACTAGCTATATGATCCTGGACAAGTCACTTAATCTGTCTCAGCCTCATTGTCCTCATCTGTAAAACAGGGATAATAACAGCACCTTCCTCACAAAATTATTATAAGGGTCAACTGAGAGAATGTAAGTCAAATACTTTGTAAATATTAAAGCATTATATAAATGCTAGCTATTATTATGATGATGATGATCTGAAGAATATAAAAATGCCAGAAACAAATACCCCTCATCCATCTCCTCCTTCTTTTGGGCCAACACACTATTAGAACGTCACCTATTTCTTTCTCTACTTGACATCCCCAGCAGGACATTAGGCACATGTGGATTCAGTCTTTTGGGGAGCTCAGCAATATTTATCTAGCCTTAATTAGATCTATTTTCCTAGTAGTCCCATTCCTAATCACTGATTGGGTAAGACATTTGCCTGGGACTTTGTGTGGAAAAACTGCACTTTTTGTTTTTAGAGAGGTGCAGGAAGAGAGGAAATTTATCCATTTGTCTTATGGAAGTAACTCCTTGCAAAACCGAGGGGAGGAATCCAACCTCAGTGGGTATTACTGGCCTTTATATTATTCAGTCAGTGAGACAACAGACAGCTTTGCTGAGTGGAGGACCAAATTTGCAGGATCTCAGTTTTTAAAAGGAAATGATTTATAAGCCACTTAAATTACTGATCTTGAGGATGGAATGAGTCTGGGATGTACTTGGGGAAATGGGAACTGGGAAGCAGATGGCCATGAAGGCAGGGTCAGTATAGCTATTGCAGGTCAGGGCAGGAAAGTTGAAGTTTGCTCTGGGCGGCATCTGTGGAAGCTCACTTCCAGCTGGCACTTAATTGACTTCTGTCTCAGAGAGACTATTGAATGGCATGAATGCCCTATGAAATGTAAGCTCATGGAAGGTAGGGACAGTTAGGTTTTTATCTTTTTATTCTCTCTCTCTTTTTTTTTTTTAGTAAGGCAATAGGAGTTAAGTGACTTGCCCAGAGTCACACAGCTAGTTGAGTGTTATGCATCTGAGGCTAGATTTGAACTCAGGTCCTTTTGACTCCAGGGTCAGTGCTCTATCCACTGTGCCAATTAGCTGCCCCCTTTCTCATACTTTTTCAAAAAAATCTTTTTATTCTCTTGAACATAAGAGGCATCTGATAAATATTTATTTAAATCCCCTAGGAAAGATGATACCTCATAGAGTAAAATGATCACAAGACCTGGAGTTAGAAGATCTGGATTCAGGGATTCCAACTCTGCCACTTCCTGACTGTGTGACCACAGGCAAATCACATAATTTCTCTGGGCCTCAGTTTTCTCATCTGTAAAATAGGGACAATGATATTTCCAATTATCTCATAAGGTTAGTGTGAAGATCCAATGATATAAACTATGCAAAGGGTGACATATAATGGTGAGTTATTATTTTTCATCCACCTTAAGTACTGTTAAGGTAAATGAAAAATATAACTCACCATTATATGTAAAGTTGAAGTAAAATTGACATTCAGTGTAACATATTACATTATTTATGCCAGCCATATAAGATAAAGATTTTTTTTTTAAGCAAATGCTGATTACACTTTCTGTCTCACATCTCTTTGGCACACTCGGTTCATAATGACTGCAGAGGAAATTTAGAGCATGAAAGAGACGAGTAGATTTCAAAACGAGAATGAGAAGCTATTCATCTGAGGCTCCGTATAAACTTGAGATCACGTGCTAAATACCCTTCTCACACAGATAGGGTAAATGCACATGAAAAATGTCCTTATCTATTTCTTCTGTCGTATTTTCACTTATTACAGAAGTAAAGCTTACAGTAAGTTAGGGCTGATTTGCATGCAATTGCGTATTTCTGTTCTTTTGATCTTCTCAAGTGAGAAAATATTGAGGGTTGCTTCTTTTTAATCTATTTCCTTTTTTTAGTGTCACACAAATCAGCACAGTTTTAAGACAGGTTTCATGCATCTCGGTTTCTATGCTCACCGTAGAACAGCCTCTGCTACAAATTATGCAGCATAAATTTTCCATTACAGTCCTGCAAAACCTGACATCTTTTGAACGACACCCACACACTGTTACAAAAGTATTTTCTTGTTGTAACTGTGAAAGACGCAGGCTTGGTCAATACGCTAAGAACAATTGGTAAATTCATTCATTGGTGGTCAGTTCTTAAGTCCTTTGGGAAGAATGACTCTTTGTTAACCATGCATTGGGCAATAAAAAGAATTCTGGCCCTGAAGTTAGAGGATTGAGATTTGAGAGACTGAAAATACTTTTTCTTTACTTTCTTTCTTTTTCTTGTTATTTTTTTTGGTCTTCCCCCCCCCCCCAGAATAACTTACGTGGAAATGTATTTTGCATGATGGTACGTGTATAAGCTATGTCAAATTGCTTGCCTTCTCAATGGGGGAGAGGAAAAGGAGGGAGAAATTTTGGAACTTAAAATTTGAAAAAGAATATTAAAATTATTTTTACATGTAATTGGGAAAAAATAAAATATTAAGTTAAAGTTTAAAAAAGATGAAATAACAACAACAACAACAAAAGATTAGGATCTGAGTCCTGGTTCTTACATGGATTCCCTGTGTGTCCCTTAATTTCCTTGAACTTCAGTTTCCTCATTTGCAAAATGGGGGTAATAGTACTTACATTAGTTAGTTGTTGTGAGGAAGGTACTTGTTAGTAGATCCTGCAGCACTCTATAGGCAGGGTCTACTGCTAACTTAAGTGCTTCCTGAACACTATTATTCTGTAAAAATGCCCATTGAGGGTGGGTTTTTTTTTGCTGTTGGTCAGCTGTGTTGAGCTCTTCGTGACCCCACTTGAGGTTTTCTTGGCAAAGATACTGACTGAAGTGGTTTGCCATTTCCTTCACCAGCGCATTTTACAGATGAGGAAACTGAGGCAATCAGGGTTAAGTGACTCACACAGCTCTTAGTGTTTGAGGCCAAATTTGAACTCAGGAAGATGAGTCTTCCTGACTCAAGGCCCTAACTGAGGGTGGGTTCCAGCTAGGAAAAGTATGATATTCATAACAGGACTTTTAACAAACAAGAGCTTTTATTAAAATAAACTGATTTTTGGTTGACAACATAAATGATCCTTATTCTTTAGCCTTCTAATAGTTGCTTCTTCTTTTCAGTCAGCTTGGTGGCATGATAGATGGAGTGATGGACTTGGAAATTAAAAGATGTGAGTTCAAATCCTACTTCAGACATTCAATAGCTATGTGACCCTGGACAAGTCACTTAAACTCTCTCAGTCTCAGTTTCCTCCACTGTAAAATGGGGTTAAAAATAGTACCTATCTAACAGGCTGTTGTGAAGATCAAAAGATATAACATCTGTGTAAAGTACTTTATCAACTTCAAAACGCTCCATGAATCCTACTTATTATTAGCCTAAATTCTTTCATTTCATGAATATTTACTAAGTAACACACTCTGCCAGTTCTCTGGGTGATACAAAGCTCAAATAACACTTAGTCCTTGCCCTCATGGTAATTATAGCACATTAGAGGAATAAGACAGTCAGACAATTATTATATGCAATATTACATAATAAATGTATCAGAAAGTTGCAAAATGCCATGCCACATGAGGTCTGAGCAGAAGGGAGATCAGAGAAAGTTTTGTTTTGACAACTGAGATCAGCTTTAAAATATTGGGGGGGGGGGCAGCTGGTGGCACAGTAGATAGAGCACCAGCCCTGGATTCAGGAGGACCTGAGTTCAAATCCAGCCTCAGATACATAACACGTACTGGCTGTGTGACCCTGGGCAAGTCACTTAACCCCAATTGCCTAGCCAAAAAAAAAATAATATTGAGAGGTATTCCACCCAACAAATCCCACTGGTAATTACATATATGTTATCAATATGTCACATTTGTACACACTTGTTTGTAGGTTTCCTCCTCCCCTAGACCATGATCACCTGGAAGGCAAGGACTGTTTTATTATTATTATTATCATTATTACTATTACTGTTATTATCATTATTATTTTTATTTTTATTTTTGGTGAGGCAATTGGGGTTAAGTGACTAGCCCAGGGTCAGACAGCCAGTGAATGTTATGTGTCTGAGGCTGGATTTGGACTCAGGTCCTCCTGACTGCAGTGCCGATACTCTATCCACTATCGATAGTGTATCCACTGCGCCACCTAGCTGCTCTCCAGAGACTGTTTTTTTGTACCTCCGGGATTTAGTTCGGTGGCTGCTACTTAATGAATGCTTGTTGACTGATGACGTGAGGTGAATAATCACATGAATGAATGGGGCAAAAAACATTTACTATGTGTCAAGCATTGATAGTAAATAAAAGGATTTTTCTCTCATAGCTTCCAATAATGCATTTTTTAAAACTGATGGTAGGGGTAGGTAGGTGTCCTAGTGGATAGAGCACCGGCCCTGAAGTCAGGAAGATCTGAATTCAAATCTGACCTCAGACCAAGCACTTGGCACTTACTAGCTGTGTGGCCCTGGGCAAGTCACTTAACCCCAATTGCCTAAAACAATAGTAATAATGATAATAAAAAAAACTGATGGTGGAAATTCTCCATTTGCAACTACTCTGGGGGTGAAGGTTGTGGAAGCTATAACTTTCTCATTCCTACCAAGTCTTGTTCTTTCTCATCTGTAAAACTGACATAATAATAGGCAATACAACAAACAATTATTAAGCACTTACTATTTGCCAGGCACTGTTCTAGGTGCTGGGGATACAAATACAAAGAAAAAGAAAAGACAATCTCCCTGCCCTCAAGGAGCTTACACTCTAATGGAGGAAGTTCATTGTTGTTGTACAATTATGTCCAATTCTTTGAGACCCCTTGGTGGGGTTTTCTTGGCAAAGATACTAGCCAAGATACTAGATACTAGAGTGGTTTGCCATTTCCTTCTCCAGCTCATTTTACAGATGAGAAAACTGAGGCAAGCAAGTGACTTGCCCAGGATCACACAGCTTGTAAGTGTCTCAGGCCAGATTTGAACTCAGGAATTTGAGTCTTCCTCACTCCAGCCCTGGTGCTCTATCCACTGCGCCATCAAGCTGCCAATGGGGGAAGACAACATACCAAGGGGAACTGAAAAAGTGGAGATTATCGTCAAGGGTCTGGTGTCTAAATCAGAGAAGTCAGAAGCAAAGCTGGGTGGCCAAAAGATGGCCAACCTGGATCCCTCCTTAAAAGGGAGGCACAATGATGCCCTTACTATGAAGTTTAGGGGTGGTTTGGAGCATCTCGTGAAGTAATATACGTAAAGCGCTATTATTATCATCTAAGTTTATACCATCCTACCTTCCAGTCCTCAGGGCTGAAAGGTAAACATTTAAATACACTAAATAGTACTTATTTTTGAGAATTTCACAGTTTTCAATAGATTTCAAAGAAGAATATTCCTAAAGTTTTATGGAATTGAAGTAGATGTATCTTCTCCTTACTGATGGGAAACCTGAATGTGAAAAAAAGAGAAATCCAATAGCTTCCCTCAATGCTTCTCAAAGTGCTTTCAGACTGCTGGGGGTCCCTAAGATCCTTTCTGGGGATCCACACAGTCAAAATTATTTTCATAATAAAATGGTATTTGCCCACAAAAATATTCTTCCCTTTTCCAACTATGTATATGTGGGAGGCTCGATTTTCTTCATATACTTCAGCCAAAATAACAGATTGCAACAGATTGAATGCAGAAGCAGATAAGAGAATCCAGCTGTCTTCTGTCTGGCCAGATATTAAAGAGTTGTGAAAATATATAAAACAATTACATTTTTCTCAATAATTTTTTGGGTTTGGGAAATAGTTATTTTTTCACAAAATACTCTGTTTATGTGAACATATAATTGGTTTCTTTTTATTTTAAACAAGATAAGTAAATATTTTAAAATTTATCAATTATAATTTCTAATAGTGTAAATATCAACTGATATAATCCAAATTTTAAAAAAAGCATTTAGGGGTTCTCAAAATTTTTTTAAAGTGTAAAGAGGTCCTGAGACCTGTTTGAGAACTGTTGCCTTAGCCAATTGAATAACAGGTAAATGATAACCAATAATCCATATCCTCCTAATTCTCAGTTTAGTAACACAATAGTATTGCGAACAATAATAGCTAATATTTATATAGCCCTTTGAAGTTTACACTAATGGACTGAAAGGGAAAGTTGAAGACATAGTGGATATTTCACCATGACATTTGATAAAAGTTTCTCATGGTATTTTGTGGAGAAATAGGGCTGATGATAGTACAGATGGTGGGTTAATTAATAACTGTGACAGTAATAATAAAATAGCTGGCATTTATATAGTGGTTTTATTCATTCATTCATGAGGCATCTAGGAATCACAATGGTTAGAGCACTGCGTATGGTGTCAGGAAGACCTGAGTTCAAATTTGACCTGAGACACTTAATAGCTGTGTGGCACTGGGCAAGCCAGTTATCCTGTCTGCCTCAATTTCCTGAACTGGAAAATAGGGATAATAACAGCACTTATCTTTTAGGGTTGTTGAGAGGATCAAGTGAGATATTTGTGAAGCACATAGTGTCTTGCACATAGTATGTGTTTAATAATGCTTGTCCCTTTCCCCTTTCAGTCAATTAGCATTTATTCAACCACCTCCTATAGCTGGGCTAAAACTAACAAACTCTATGAGAATAGTCTTGGGGAAATTTGGTGATAATATCATTTACATGGAAAGCAGCAAGGAGCTTTTCCTTCTTCTTCCTTTGTGGGCTGTCCTCTGCTCAGACTGCTACTGCCTTTGTCATGGGCCCAGGAGTCACACCAGCCCACTTTGTCCTAGAGGACTGCCACCTGGCTGCACAACATCTCCATCCATGCCACCAGTGTGACTGGCTTGGCCTACCTCACATCATGCTACATTGCAGCAGAGATTATGGCAGTCCTCTTCTTCTACACCGTGAAGTATATAGGGCCCCAGGGACTCCAGCAATGACTGCTTTGAGCTCTCTGAGGGTCATGTGGCTCCCATCCTCTATTCTGTCTGGGCTGAGATGGGCTCCCTGCAGAGGACGAGCTGTTGAATTTGAGAAAGATCAACTCCATTTTAGATGGCCACCTAGTCCCTTAAACAAGTCTTTACAGATGTGGCTACTGGCTCCCTGAGTCAAGGGCTTGGAGCAGCTTATGGAATGGCCTACGTAGGCAAATACTTTGACAAAACTAGATACTGTTTCTATTGTATGTCAGTCCATCGCCCAGGGAGCTATTTGAAGCCTCTGTGTGGGAGTCCATGGCCTTCCTGGACAAGTTGGACAACTTGGTTGCCATCTTTCACATTAACCAGGTGGACCAGAGAGACCCTGCCCCACCATAGAACCAAGCAGAAGTGTATCAGAAGTCATTGCAAAAACTCAGGTGTAGAGGGAAAAGAACCCACATGTACAAAAATATTTATAGCAGCTCTTTTTGTGATGGCAAAGAATTAGAAATTGAGAGGATGCCTATCCATTGGGGAATGGCTAAACAAGTTGTGGCATATGAATGTAATGGAATACTATTGTGCTATAAGAAATGATGAGCAGGCAGACTTCAGAAAAACCTGGAAAGACTTGTATGGACTGATGCTGAGTGAAGTGAGCAGGACCAGGACAACATTGTACACAGTAACAGCCACATTGTGTGATGACTAATATTGATAGACTTATCCCTTCTCACCAATGCAAGGATCTAAGACATCTCCAAAGGCCTCATGATGGAAAATGCTATCTACATCCAAAGAAAGAACTATGGAGTTTGAATGCAGATTGAAGCATACTAATTGCTATTTTTTTCTTCTGTTTTGTTTTGTTTTCACTTTTTTGTGGTTCTTCCTACTGGTTCTAATTCTTCCTTACAACATCACTAATGTGAAAATATGTTTAATAGGAATGTATATGTATAGACTACATCAGAGTGTGTAGCATCTTAGGTAGGGAGATGGGGAGAAAGGGGGAAAAATTTTAAACTCAAAAGCTTATGGAAGTAATTGTTGATAAATTAAGATAAATTAATAAAAAAAAAACAGTGAGGAAGGTAAGGAATCTTGGCATGGGAAGCTCCTTCCCAAAAATATGGTGTGATAGGTTATTGAGAAAATATGGCAGTCAGATCCAAAGCAAGAAGAAGATTCTAGTTACCCTCCCCAATGGCAGCACAATTAACATCATCAACATCCAGGTGCCATCTCCCCCAGCTTACAAGCTTGGGAACAAGATGGCCACCCACCAGCCTACAGTGTGGCTCTGGATAAGAAACTCATTCTTGGTAGTGCCTGTGCAATAAATGGCTGGATTCTGACTGTGTAAGACCATTACCATGAGGGTGGCATAGCAGAGGCCATGGTTGCTGCCATAGTTGGTGAACCCGGTATCACCCTTACTTGCTTGATGGTTGGCAGCATCCCCAAGAAGCAGGAAGCTGGCACAGTTGCTGAAGATGTTTCTGATCAACAAAGATGCCATTGTACAGGCCATCAAGAAGGCCTGTCTTAAGCTTAAGAAGCCTGTTGGCAATGCCAGACCAAAACAAGAAGTAAGAAAAAAGGAGAAATGTTCCTGTAACTTTAAATACATAAAGTAACTTTTGTTACTGCTGAGTAATAATTTAAAAATAATAAAAATAATTATTAAAAATGTTTTGAGAAAAAAGGAATTTTAAAAATTCAAATCAACAGTGTAATATGGCTGTTAATAATAAATCTAATTAATTTGGAACTATGCCCTAAAGTTAATACCCTTTAACCCACAAACTAGGCCAATTACCCAATGACAGCAAAGGAAAAGGAAAAAGAACCATATGTAAGAAAATACAGCAACTCTCTCTGTAGTAGTAAAGAACTAGAAACTAAGGAGGTGTCCAGTTTTGGAATGGCTAAACAAATTATGGTTGATGAATGTAAAGGAATGCATTGTAGTATAAGAAACAATGAAAGGGATGGATTCAGAGAAACCTGGAAAGACTTGTACGAATTGATGCAGAGTGAAATGAGCATTACAAGGAGGGCAATTTATACACCAAAATCTATTAAAAATAAACAACTTTGAAAGCCTTAAGAACTCTGATCAATCCAAAGATTAATCATGATTCCTGAGGACCCATGATGAAACATGCTACTCACCTTCTTCCTGATAGAGAAGTGATGGACTCAGGGTGCAACCTGGGATATATTTTTTCTGAACATGGCCAATGAAGGAATTTATTTTGCTTGACTATGGAAATTTATTATTTGTTTTAAAGGTTTCTTCTCTTTTCTCTCTTTTTTTTTTTTTAGTACATATGGGAATGAGAATGGGAGGGGGGAAATCTGCTTCTGTTTATTAAAATAATTAAATTTTAATTTCAAAATTAAAAAATATAATGTATTAAAATGTATTCAAAATTCATAATGCATTTAAAAATAGTAAAGTGCAGGTCAAGCATTATGTATAAATGTAAATATATACATATATGTATATATAAAGAAGTTTCTATACATAATAAGTTTCTACACATAACAAGTTTTTATATAACTATTATATATTATATATAACTATTATATCTAAAACTAATATAACTATTATAAGTAAATTTCTATATATAAGAAGTTTCTATATATATAGCTATATTTGTGACTGTGTAATTCTATATTTACATATATACACATATGTGTATACATATATATGTGTATATATACATGAGTATGTATGTACATACAACAATCTGACCAAAGCCTCGCCCAGAGAAGTTCATCAATATTATATGCCAGGAAAATAGGATTAAATTGAACAGAATTTCATAGAAATTTAGATTTTGTACATTTCTTTTTTTCTTTCTATTCTAGCCACTATGCTAGGTTCAAAGTATACATATATAAAATCAAAACAGTTACATTTCCCTGACAAGTGCAGTGTTGGCTCCTAAAGCTATGCATGAGTGAGGGGAGAGGTAAAATGGTGTTAAATGCTGTTAAAAACTTATTTTAAACATTAGAAAATTAAATGTGGATGAACTAATATATTTAGTAATCAATCGTAAGGCAGCTATTCAGAGCTTTGGTTCTAGATTTTTAAAAAAATGATTAGACAATTTTTTTCAACCTCATTCTGACAAAAATAACTTTGTCATCAAACCAACAGAGAACAGATAAGTTGAAAACTGTGTGAATTTGGTATTTCCCAGTGTTGGTGTCCAGTTTCTCCAGGAGAGTCACAGATATGCAACCCCCCAAAAAAAACTGAGTTTAATTCATTTGACTACTAAAATTGATTGCATATGACAGTATTTCATACTGATGGGGAAAGTAGGCATGTCCTGAAATCAGTGATAGAACATTACAGTTCCAAAGAAGTTTGGAATTACTGGATCCTTAATATGTGGAACCAGACTTTACCTTTTAAAAAAGGTAGGTGTGGCCAGGTATAGTGGCATTTACCTGTAGTCCCTGCTGCTGTTTAGGCTGGGGCCAGTGAATTGGTTGAGTTTTGGAGTTCTGAACTGCTGTAGGACTAAAGCAATCAAGTATCTGCATTGCACTGTCTTCATTTTTCTTTTTTTAGGCAATTGGGGTTAAGTGACTTGCCTAGGGTCACACAGCTAGTAAGCGTCAAGTGTTTGCTTTATCCACTGTACCACCTAGCTGCCCCGCACTAAGTCTTACAATAGTGAGCTCCCCCTGGGGAGAGTGGCACCAACCTGCCTAAAGAGGGTTGAACCAGTCCAGTGTGGCAAAACGGATCAGGTTAAAGCTTCTGGGATAAACAGTACTGTTATCTGGTCTATGTGTGTTCTGTGAATGGCCAATACATTTCTAGCCCAGGTGAGACAGAAGGATGAGACAGACAGACAAACAGACAGGCAGATAGAGTCAGAGAGACAGAGAGAGAAAGAGAGAGAGAGAGAGAGAGAGAAGAGAGAGAGAGAGAGAGAGAGAGAGAGAGAGAGAGAGAGAGAATGGAAGGAGAGAAAGAAGGAAGGAAGGAAGGAAGGAAGGAAGGAAGGAAGGAAGGAAGGAAGGAAGGAAGAAGAAAAAGAGAGAAAGAAAGAAAGAAGAAAGAAAGAAAGAAAGAAAGAAAGAAAGAAAGAAAGAAAGAAAGAAAGAAAGAAAGAAAGAAAGAGTGCTTAATAGAAAGGCCCACTTCCAAGAGGGAGTGAAGTTGGCTGAGTAAAGGCAGGGACTCACCTAAACTCTCACCCAAACTCCTTCAAATATCTTTTAAAAAATGATTCTAAATGAATTCTAGAGCAGCAGAACCCATAAAAAGACAGTGAAACAACTTTCCAGCCCAAGACAACTTATAACATTGGCAGGAAATGTCTGTCACACTTGGGTGAGAGTGGAGCACAGTCCAGCATAGCCCAGGCCACAGCAAACAAGGAGCAGGTCATGGAGTCATTGAATCAGCAGGAGTAGTGGCAGCAGCAGATGCTTATGGAGTTCTCAGCCCACAGACATTAAGGGGGTCAAACAACTGGTCAGAAGATTACACTAGCACCGAGGCAGGACTCTGTCACTTTGCCCATACTTGGATCCAGGTTGCAGTCCAGGGGAGCAGTCCCATGGCGAGGAGAAGCATTAGCACAGCAGAGATTTTGGCAGCAGTAGAAGGGAAACCCTCTTTGTGGTTCCAGAAAAGAAAAGAGTGCTCGTGGTCACTCCCATACCAAAGCACAGGCCAGGAGAGGAGTAAACACTTCTCCTTAGTTCACACCACCTTGGAAGAACTGAAAACTCACAGGTCCCTAGAAGCATCTCTGAAAACAGCTGCACAAAATCCCTGAAATTTGGGTGCACTCTCCATCCTGGAAGCAGACACCTACTTTAACAAGGAGTTAAAAGTCAAGTGATAGACTGGGAAAATCAGCAAACAACAGAAAAAAACCCCACTGATTGTAGAAAGTTACTATGGTGACAAGGAAGATCAAAACACACGCTCAGAAGAAGACAGCAAAGTCAAAGCCCCTACATACAAAGCCTCCAAGAAAAATTTGAATTGGTCTCAAGCCATGGAAGAGCTCAAAAAGGATTTTGAAAATCAAATAAGAGAGGTAGAAGAAAAATTGGGAAGAGAAATGGGTGCAAGAAAATCATGAAAAATGAGTCAATAGCTTGGTAAAGGAGACACAAAAAAATACAGAAGAAAATAACACCTTAAAAAAACAGACTAGGCCAAATGGTAAAAGCCAAAAAACCAAAGAAGAGAAGAATGCCTTAAAAAGCAGAACTGGCCAAATGAAAAGGAGGTACAAAAGCTCACTGAAGAAAATAATTCCTTAAAAATTAGAATGGAGCAAATGGAAGCTAATGACTTTATGAGAAACCAAGAAACAATAAAACAAAATCAAAAGAATGAAAAAATAGAAGACAATGTGAAATATCTCTTTGGGAAAACAACTCACCTGGAAAATAGATCCAGGAGAGATCATTTAAAAAAATTATCGGGCTACCTGAAAGCCATGATCAAAAAAAGAACCTAGACATCATCTTTCAAGAAATAATCAAGGAAATCTGCTCTCATATTTCTAGAACAGGCCTGTACAACATCACAGGCTTACAGCCTGCACACCATTTAAGGTCTGAGTGCTACTTGTGGCCCAACAAAGAATTTTGGGTAGTTCATGAAATGCAAATCCCTCAGCAAAACTGACTCTGCAAAATTCCCGTAGGGCAGGCCTGCACAACATAGGACCACTTGTGCCTGCCAAAGGATTTTGGGTGGCCTGAGAAAAATGCAGAGAATGTAAAATAGGCCTGTACAACATCTGGCCCACTGGTCACTTTGATGGGCTACAAGTGGCCCATGGGCCATATGTTGTACAGGCCTGTTCTAGGACCAGATAGTAAAATAGAAAGTGAAAGAATCTACTGATCACCTTCTGAGAGAGATCCCAAAATGAAAATTGCCAGGAATATTATAGCCAAATTCCAGAGTTCCCAGGTCAAGCAGAAAATACTGCAAGCAGCCAGAAAGAAACAATTCAAGTATTGTGGAGTTACAGTCAGGATAACACAAAATTTAGCAGTTTCTACAATAAAGGATCAGAGGACTTAAAATGTGATACTTTGGAGGACAAAGGAGCTAGGATTACAACCAAGAATCACCTAGTCACCAAAACTGAGAATAATCCTTCAGGGGAAAAAATGGATATTTAATGAGATTGAGGACTTTCAAGCATTCCTGATGAAAAGACCAGAGCTGAATAGAAAATTTGACTTTCAAATACAAGACTCAAGAGAAGCATAAAAAGGTAAACAGGAAAGGGAAATCATAAGGGACTTAATAGGGTTAAATTGTTTACATTCCCACATGGGAAGATGGTATTTGTAACTCATAAGACTTTTCTCATTATTATGGCAGTTAGAAGGAGTACATATAGGCAGAGGGCACAGGAGTGAGTTTAATATGAAGGGATGATATCTAAAAAATAAAACTAAGGGTGAGAGAGAAGAATGCACTGGGAGAAAGAGAAAGGGAGAGGCAGAATGGGGTAAACTATCTCACATAAAAGAGGCAAGAAAAAGCTTTTACAGTAGAAGGGAAGGGTGAGGTGAGGGAGAATGAGTGAACCTTACTCTCGTCAGAATTGGCTCTAAGAGGGAACAACATACACACTCAATTGGTTATAGAAATCTATCTTACCCTGCAGGAAAGTAGGAAGGGAAGGGGATAAGAGTAAGGGAGTGATAGAAGGGAGGGCAGATTGGGGAAGGGGGAAGTCAGAAGCAAAACAATTTTGAGGAACAGGATGAAAGGAGAGAGAGAATAGAATAAATGGGAGGGGGAATAGGATGGAGGGAAATACATTTAGCAATAGTAACTGTGAAAAAAATTTTGAAGCAAGTTTCTCTGATAAAGGCCTCATTTCCTAAATATATAGAGAACTGAATCAAATTTATAAAAATAAGAGCCATTCCCCTATTGATAAAGGATCAAAAGATATGATCAATTTTCATATTAAGTAATCAAAGCTATCTATAGCCATATGAAAAATGCTCTAACTCACTATTGATTGGAGAAATGCAAATTAAAATAATTCTGAGGTACTATCTCATACCTATTAGATTGGCAGCATTGGCTAATAGGACAGAAAAGGATAAATGACAAGTGTTGGATGGGATGTGGGAAAAATGAGACAGTAATGCACTGCTGGTGGAATTGTGAACTGATTCAACCATTCTATAGAGCAATTTGGAACTATGTCTAAAGGGCTATAAACCCATGTATACCCTTTGACCTAGCAATACCATTACTAGGTCTGTATTCTAAAAGAGATTTAAAAAACCCCAAAAGGAATAAAACCTATATGTACAAAAATATTTATAACTACTCTTTTCTGGAGGCAAAGAATTAGAAATTGAGGGGATGCCCATCAATCAAAGAATGGCTGAACAAACTGTGGTATATGATTTTGATGGAATACTATTGTACTATAAGAAATGAAGAGAAGGATGCTCTCAGAGAAACCTGGAAAGACTTTCATGGGCTGATGCAAAGTGAAATGTACTGTGTACAAAGTAACAGATCAACTGGGAATGAATTAGCTGTTCTCAGCAATATGATGATACAAGACAAATCTGAAGGATTTATGATGAAAGGCGCTAGCCATCCCCAGAGAAAGAGCTGATGGTGTCTGAATACAGATTGAAGCATATTTTTTCAAACTTTCTTTATTTTTCTTGAGTTTTTTGTCTGTTTTCTTTCACAACATGACTATTATGGGTATGTTTTGTGACTACACATATATGACCTATATCTAATTGCTTGCTTTTTCAAAGGGGGGGAGAATATGGAACTCAAAGTTTTAAAAAAATTTTAAAATTATTTTTACAAGTAACTGGGGAAAAAGAAAACACTAAATAAATTTTTAAAAAAAGAAAGGAAGGAAGAAAAAACAAAGAAATGAAAGAAAGGAAAAGAAAGAAGGCTTGGATTAACTCTTAAGACTAAATGGATATTTGTTCTACCCTTACGTTATTAAATCATTTCTGAATCACTAAGTCAGAATTCACTTTGTTATGCATAATTTTATTTTAAATGTGTTAAGCAGTTTTCATATCTGTAACTCCCAACATGTTTTAGGATCTTCTTACCTACAAGTTTATTGCATTGCTCTCTACCACTTTTAATTCAATTCAACAAACCTTTATTTAGCTCCTACTATATGCAAGGTACTGTAATAGAAAAATCTCCCCATACCTCTGTTCTCTGTAGCCCTTCCTTGGTATTTATGCTTCATTCAGATACACCATTCCTTGAGAAAAGTCTCTAAACTCCAGATGTTCTGTTTACCTGTGATATTCAGAGGACAGCATGATCACTTACAATCTCTATCACCTTGTACACAGTTATAGTGAAGGATCATTTCAGGTCAAGGTAACGGACCTTTGTAGCACAGACATTCCTGTTTTGAGTTTTCTGAACTTGCTTCACTGAACTTTTGGTCTGTGGTTGGGCATAACTGATTTAATCTCCAGTTGTGCTTGAATCAAGAGGAAGGGATGTCACTTACCATTTTGATTGATTAGTTAACTCCTTTCATTCAGGAAGTGACAGTTTACTGGTTGAAGATGTCTAGGAAGATGTCATTTTCCTTAATTTCATTCTCTTTGTTTTCCTTTTAATACATGCATTTTAATCTGAACTGTTCTTAAGTTTATATACAGGTAAAGCCCCTTCTCTCCCTCGAGTACTGACCCCACTCTCATTTAACTCTTGGGGAGGCTCCTGTTGGAGGATGTAGAGGGAGAAAGTGTGGCATTATGGCTCTGACAATTAAAGAAAAAGGAACAAGTTTTAAGCTGTAAGATACAAAAAATTTTTTTTAAGAATTACACAATTTACATATGAGCAATATAACTCCCTCCTTCCTTTCCCTTTCCTTATCTAGTAATTAACTCCTTTTCGTAGAGCAGGGCAGCCTTCAAAGATACAGCCTTCAAGTAACTTCCTGTAAAAATGCATCATGAAATAACCAAATGTAGTCCTGAAGACACAGTGTGGAACTTTGAAGGTGTTTGCCTCCAGCATACTTAGACTTCTCATCACCTTCACCGTTCTGCTTTTTAAATCTTGATGATTGTTTTGGTTTTGATGGTTCAGAATGAGTATAAACTGCAATTGTTTCTGTTCTGGCCAGAAACTCTGAGGGTCTTCTCTTCCCAGACTGATACTTTGTGAAGGTAAAGTAAGCCATCTTTTACCTCTGTTCTCATCTTAATCACCAAATGGGTGTTACCTCAGACAAATTGAAACCCAGGGTAGACTTTAGCTAAAAAGGCCAACGTCTCCCACTGCATCTGAGGACATTTCCAGTCATTCTGACCTATGTCTTGCTACTGGATGCCTATGACTCTGGAGGGGAGAGTGAGTCTGCTGGCTTTGCACAGCTCTGCCTCACTTAAATCCAACTTATTTGCAAGTCAAGACATCATCCTCCTGATGTCATTGGTCCTCTCTGAGAATGAAGTATGAACAACAATTTTAAATCTTGATTAAAGAGACAAATAACAAACAAAAAACAAATAAGGCCATGCTAATCTCATCTCTTTTGGGGGGGGGCAATTATCATGTCATATCCTTTGATTAAAAAAATAAAAACAAATCCCCCCACCAGTCCATTTAGAAACATTTGTTGGTAACAATGGAGTTCACAGATTCATCATATTCTTACTTGTTGATCCACATCTGCTGGAAGAGAGATCTGGAAGGAACTTCCAATCCAGATATTGTACCCAACTCAGGTGGAGCAACTGATCTTGATTTTCATTGTTTTAGGTGTTAGGGTTGTAATCTCATTTTGCATTCTGTCAACAAAGTCTAGGTACATGGTGGTAATACCAGACAATACAGTCAAGTCTGTATTACTGTGAATAAGGAATCCCATGAAACTATTGCATATTTGCATTATTTGAAGTTATACTTACGTGAAATATGGTAATTTGTTTTAGCCCAATAGGAATATGAAGTGTTAATTTAAATAATGAAGTGATAAATTATTGGCACTGAATGTGACCTAAATATGAGGTATTGGCTTATAGATCTTTATGGATGTCAAAATCACATTTCATGATTGAGTTGTATGTAGTTTCATGGTACTACAGGACTCCATACTTAGGAAAGAGAATTGGAGGGGAGCTTCTGGGCACCTGAAACTTTCATTGCCATTGAATGAATTGTTGTTGAATTCATTGATCAGAGAAGAGTTAGATGCAGTAGTTTCCATATCCTGCTCTAAGTTTAGGACAACATAATAGAGAGCTTCTCCTTGATGCCATTTACAATTGCCCTCTTAGCTGTGTTAGTGAAACAGTAACCTCTCTTTCTGTCAGGATCTTCAAAGGTCAGTCACAGCTAGATGAAGGATGCCATACAGAAGAACACGACTTTCATAGGTAGCACAGTGTGATGACACCATCATTGGAATCCATTGTGATACCAGTGATGGGGTTAGAGGAATATAGCAAAGTCGGGATGGTAACATCCACATCTAGGATATTGAAGTTCTTAAACATTGTCTGTGTCATCTTTTCTCTAAAGGCTTTGGGATTCTGAAGGGGACAGAAGGTGCTCCTGGATGGAATCACAGCCAACATTTCAGAGGTTTTTTTTTTTAACCAAACTTTCCTACCTCTATCTATATTCTTTAAACACAGTTGACTCAGAAAGCAAAGAAGACATTGTGTTGTGATGTTAGGAGAGCTAGGAAGGCCCCACAGTTCAGCTATCTTTCAACCCATGATTGATGCCTGAACCCCTAACATTATTTAGTTTAAGGCTCTGATACAGAATATGCTAGTAAATATGTAACCACCAGTTGTTAAAAAAAATAATATAACCAGGACATTACTAACACTTTTCCCACTATTACTGCATTAACACTTTTTTCCAACACTTTCTTAAGTTGAGACAACCATCAAAACAATAAATCAAGTCCTGATTTGTAACATCTGCCCATTTCTGAGGTGTAGAAGCTCACTCTGAAAATATGGCAATCAATTCTCTAGCTAGAACTGACTCCAGTATATCCCTGCTTTGGTCACTGTTACAACGCAAATACTTTTGAACAGAATAATATTTAAGGCTCTGAGATCATTTATAAGACATAGTTCATGTGATGGAATAAGTATGGGGTACATATGAGGATGTAAAGGACTGTGCATGACAAAGGGAAAGGAAGGGAAAGAAGGATATAAGAGACATTTCATCTACTTCACAATTCTGTCTCTGTCTGATCCCCACCCTTAGCTTCCAGGTTGACCCTACTATCATTTCTTGGGGCCTAGATGATAGAAGACTTTTTTTTTTTAGACAATTGGGGTTAAGTGACTTGCCCAGGGAGGATAGAAGATTTTAAGACTATGCTGGACCTAGAAAGGCAAGGTTTAACATCTGGGTCTAGAATTGTCTGTATGAATATACCCTTAGTGTATTGCCACTACCATCATTCTAGAGTCCTGTGGGTTCTTAATCTAGGATCTGTGAACTTGTTTTAAAATTTTTATAATTATATTTCAATATAATTATCTTCCTTTGTAATCCTGTGTATTTTATTTTATACATTTAAAACCATTATTATGTGTGGGTTTTTTTTTTAAAGGCAGTTGGGGTGAAGTGACTTGCCCAGGGTCAAGTGTTTGGTCTAAGGCCAGATTTGAATCCAGGTCCTCCTGACTTCAGGGCCAGTGCTCTATCCACTGTGCCACCTAGCTGCCCCCTAAAGCTGTTATTCTGAACAGGAATCTATAGGGTTCACCAGACTGTCAAAGGCTATGGCACAACCACACACAGGGAAAAAATGTTAAGACCCCTTGCTCTTGAGAGGAATGATTCTTAATAACCAGTGATTTTGGGAGATTCAGATCTCCCTCTTTTTCTTTTATCCTCATTTCAAAACCTCACTCTTAAAATCTTTTCCTCTTTCCAGACTCCATTCAGTTGGGCCAGCCATTATGTTGTGCCTGGATTTGGGTGGGGATGAATTCTTTGAATAGATTGCCCAAGGCTGGAGTTAACTTAGAAGTAAATGACATAATCAAAGGCCAGGTCTGGCCTTCATTGTAATATTCATTCTCTCATTAATTTTTAGTCAATCAGAATTGATTACCACCCTCAGAACACTCCTTTTCCAATGGGCAAAATAAGCCCGAGTCCACCCCTGCTGGGCATGGAGGCTCGTGGTGGCTATACTTTTTGTATAGTCTTTGATCTAAGTGAGAGACTGCCAAATGACCATTCTTTTATTAAAATGCTGGCATTATTAATAAAATGATCAAATTACCCAGCAATTATGTCTTTCAAACCTTTTTAAATGACACACTCTACATCAGAGGTATCAAACACACAGCTCTAGAACTACATGTGGTTAACAATACTCTCAAATGCAAAATTATAGTTTCTATTTGATTTTAGTGTGTTGATGCATTAATAAAAAAGAAATACATAAACACATGCAATTTCCTAAGTCAATATGTGGCCCTCAGGGATACTTACGTATGATTTAGTCACCTTTGTTTGTACTTGTCTTGTATCTGCTTAGACCATTGTAATGGGAAGGGATTAGTTGTAAAACGCTTCTAATACTGAAGACTTCTGAGGAAATTTTTCTTTCATTTTGAGCACTGTCAGGTATTTGCTACTGATTAAGAGCCAGGGATTGTGTATTTCTGCAGCAAAGTTGTTTGAAGTCAAGGTGTGAAATGTCTAAGAAAACGGACATGGTGGTTTTGTTACTTACCTGTTCAAACAAACATCTTAAGATGTATGAAATAAGCATCTTATATAGAAACCTCAACATCATTCACAGGTTTCCCCAATAAGTTTTGCATCTTCTATTCAACTTCTTTGTCTATATCCCCTTTGAGGAGTTATTTCTCAGTTTCTTATAGTATTTAGGTCATATGAATAAATTAGGGTTTCTTGGGTGAACGAATAAATTTTTTAAAAAACCACATCAATTTGTGACTAGCACTTAAAACTATTTCTCCACAAATACAGAAACAATTTTCTTACAAATATATGTCCTTGAATGATGGGACGTATTCCTTATGTACACACACCACAAAGAGATAGAAGAAGAAATCTTGCTCCATATCCTTCTCCACTGTTCCTCACAACTAAGGTTACAATCGCTTTCTTAGACCAGCAGTTAATATGGCGGCCAATTCTAGAACTTCTCTGAATTTCTATGAAAAACCTTCAGAGAAGTGGCTTTACTAGCTCAGGCAGACATATTCTTGGGAGCACAGCCAGACTGCTCCATGTGTGGCACAAAGGAATAGAAAAGTTATAGTATCATAGGAACTTGACTGAGAATTGGTAGGAACCTTGGAGATTTTCTAGTCCAATACCCTCATTTTATATTTAAGAATGTATACATACCCCCCATATATATACATGTATGTATATATGTACCCATATGTGCACATATGTACATATGTATATGTATGTATGTGTGTGTATATACACACATACACACACATATATGTTTGTGTCTAGACTTAGTAACTCCAACTCTTTTCCTAATTACCATGATTTAAGAAGAATGGGAATAATAACAAAACTGGCTGGTCTAATATTGTTTTTTAAAACTTTAGTTTATAAGTTGAAATTATAATTTTATTTCAATTTAACAATTGTAATTTTATGGTTCATTTTAACTTTGAACAATGAAAATAATTCTTCCTAAACTGGAAAAACAAAACTAATCCTAGCTCTAGCTCCATGTCAGGGAAAATAATTTTACCGTTTCTCCATAGCTGCATGTGATTTAGAGCAGGAACAACAGCTTCCATTCATGACCACCTTAGGAAAACTACAAAATAATTGTGTTGCACACCAGTTGGATATTCAGCCTCTAAAAGAATACATAGTGAAGGCATGACTAAACCAGAATCGGTAACCCTGGTTACCTGGCTAATTGTTTATTTTCCTAGAAATTTTTATAGTGATCTCTAGCCATTATCATCCCACTAATACAGAAACCTCTATTGGAGACTACTTAGATCACTGGTAGCTGCTCAATAATTGTCTCCCTTATCTAGGACTGTGGTTCTTAACCTTTTTTTGATTCATAGGCTGTTTTTGTTGTTTGATGAAAGAAGCATTTATTAGATTATTACAGTGCTAGACACTGTGCTAAATTCTGAGGATACTAGCAAAAAGAAAGATAATTCCTGCCTTCAACAGGCTTATATTTTAATGAGTGAAGGCAGTAAACAAAGATTGAGTTTAGAATTTTGAGATTGAAAAGGTCAAAGAGTAGTTATTACAATAAAGTTCAGCATCATAAGACATTTTTTGTACTTAGAGGTGTTGTTCTTTTTCATTTTACTCTGTTTGATATAATTTGGTTTATTCATTTTTATATTTGCATGTATATTTACATATAACCCTATGAGGCAGATCCTATTATTATCCTCATTTCATATATCAGGAAACTGGGGCCTAGAGGGGTTAAGTGACTTGCCAAAGGTCACACAGATATTAATTTCTGAAGCAGAACTTGAACTCAGATCTTCTTCACCCCAAATCCAACATTCTATCTACTGATCTACCCACTTATCTCCAAAGTTAATTAACTAATTTGGTTTTGATCTTACAAATTTAAATATGCACATGTCTTCCTGTTAAATACAGAATTAAATGATGTATTCTGTGTATTTTTTTCTTTTAGTGTAATAAGAGGATTAAGGCACTTTAGGGGAGTTGGTAAGCATAAGGGAATGTAGGAGGTACTGTATGAAGTGTGCAAAGGTTTACTTTGAATGTTTGTTTCTGACTCTGAGTGGAGCAGCTGAAATGAGGATAGTTGGCTAGGCTTTTCTTCTGGGCCATTTAAGGATACCATAGATTAGAAAGGGGGCTGATACACAGTGGTTTGATTGGATGTAGAGATTAGCATATACTGGGTGTGAGAGAATGTGGTAGTGAAAGTGTTTGGTGGGAGCCAGTGTAAGTCTCCTTTATAAGAATTTTGTTCAGTCTGGGATGCAAAAAGTATATACAGCATCTGCTGTGTTTGGCTCAAGTCTTCTTTCCCATATCATCATTGTGGTGTGTGGGAATATGACATGTGACTGTGTCTCATGTTGCTGTATTGCTCATATATAATGGGCCCCAGAATTGGGGAAATGAGTAATAATGAGATCTGGGGTCAGATCCAACATTGTGCTGTTTATCTGAATTTTATTGGACATCCATTTCTTGTTTCTCATATCTCCAGGAGACCAGGACATATAGAAGAGTAGTTGCCCATACCCAAAACTTTCTACACCCAAGCACTGGGAAATACCTCGAGCAGAGGTGACATTAATCACCTAGTGGTAATGACGAAAGTTATTGTCACAGACCAAAAGAGCAAATAAATATCACTTTTAGGTGATTTCCCAAAGGATCCCCTACTTAGTAACAATGAGAATGTCCCATGTCCATTATCAAATGCCACTAGGTTTTAAATGAGTCTTAATATGCAGATTAACTTTAAGGTCCCTTTCAGTGCTAAATTTGTGAGGAGTCTTAGACTTTGCATAGTGGAGAGGGTAAAATTTCATATATATATATATATATATATATATATATATACATATACGTACACACATATGTATACATATATACATATTTTATTGATCTACCAATCCGTCATCTATATATCCATCCATCCATCCATCCATCCATCCATCCATCTATCCAGCTATCATATATCTATCCATCTATTCTTGTACTTATCATACATGATATATTTTAATATAGGTGATAAGCAGTAAGATGGGGCAGCTAGATGGTGTAGTGCATAGAGTGGTGGGCCTGGAGTCAGGAAGACGAGTCTTCCTGAGTTAAAATCTGGTCTCAGACATTGATTAGCTGTGTGACCCTGGGCAGGTCACTTAACCCTGCTTGCCTCAGTTTCCCCATCTGTAAAATGAGCTGGAGAAGGAAATGGCGAATCACTTCAATATCTTTGCCAAGAAAACCCCAAATGGAGTCACCAAGAGCCAAACATGACTGAAAAAACAACTGAACAAAGTAAGAATTTACATATATATTTATACATGTGTGTCTAATATGTATATATACATATAAGAAAAGAAAGAAGGAAGGAAGGAAGGAAAGAAAGATTTCTTACTTTAAGGAGTTTGCATTCTATCAAAGTGTAATAATAATATATATTATTATCATGAAGCATGTGGAGAGCCTGACCCCAGTGGCAGTCAATAAGGAAACAGTAGATGCTTATAGATGGATACAGTAAATGCATTATATATTTGGAGTTGAAGGGGCTTCATCATTGGCTGCCAGTATGAGTTTTCTATATATGGAAAACTTGGAAAAAGGAAAAGAATTCATTCCAAAATTAAGACACAGGCATTGACAACCAAATGCAGCAATCCACTCCCTGATAATATTGTGTTTGTTTTTATGCAAACTGGATTTTTAAGGACTAAATATTGTGATGCAGTAGATAGACAAGTGGCCTTGGGGTCATGAAGACCTGAGTTCAGGTCTCACCTTTGACATTGCCTATATGATCCTGGACAAGTCATTTAACCATCCACTGTTCCAGGCAACTGTCTAGGACTCTAAGTTACAAAACAGTTGCTGATCAGTTTTAGGAGAGGAATTTCACTGACCAGATGTTCCTATACCAAGGAAATGATAGATTGGATCGCTCCTATCCTCCAAATTTTATATAAAATTATTCAACGGAGGAAAATAATAATTGACTTAAGCTGTGGAGGACCAGTGATCCACCCTTTTCTCCTCACAGTAATAGTACCTGACATTTATATAACACTTCAGGTTTTAAAAGACACTCTTTGTACATTAATTCACTTAATCCTCACAACATTTCTTTGAAGTACGTACTATAAGTATTACTAAACCCATTGAACAGATGAGGAAACTGAGGCTGAAAGCTATTAAGTGACTTGCATAGGGTTATTCAGCTGGCAAATATCTCTGTCAGGATGTGAACTTAGTTCTTCCTAATTACAATACCAGAGCTGCACCACGCTGCTTCTTGGTAGAGGTGGGTATACTACAGCACAGAGTGTTGGATATATTGTAAGATGGGGCCGCCATGAAAGCTTATTTTGCTTAACTATTTTTCTTTGTCAAAGGTGATACAATGGCTTAGAGTCAAGAAGACCTGAGTTCAAATCCAGTCTTAGGCATTTACTAGCTATGTGACCCTGAACAAGTTTCTTACCACCTATCTGCTTCTAATTCCTTATCTCTGAAATGGAAAATAACAGCACCTACCTCCCAGGGCTGTTGGGAGGATCAAATGAAATAGTATCTGTAAAGTGCTCAGCAGGATGCCTGGCACATAGTGTGCATTTAATAAATGCTTGGTTTAAAAAAAGGGACTATTTTTCTTCTTTCAGTGGGGTTATTAGGAAATAACAATAGTACAAAAAACATCACTAAAACGTTGAATTTACAACATCTCATTGACAAGGCACTGAGAACTTATTTCTCCTAGAACGTAACCCAACTGGCCCTGCTCTGGTTCACAATCACAACTACAGGAATAGAATTGACTTTCATTTTGACCCTACTGTTTTTCTTTCCCCCACACCAAAGTCAATGTTTGAAGTGGGTTTTTTGGGAGGTATCTGTGAAATACTTGTGATGGTGGTCTGTGCTGTTAAGTCATAGGATGTTCCTCAAAAAAAAAAAAGATGAAATTGAGGTAAAATGAGATATCGTAGCCTTTAGAGCTAGAAAGGACTTTATCACTTCAAGAAGATCCATTTTACTTTTGAAGAGTCTTAATCGTAAGAAATGCCTTTGTTATATTTCCTAACTGATTAAATTTTGGGCAGGGTTTCCAATTTGGAAAGTGCTCTAGAATAATGATTTGTGAGTTGACTAGTCATAGGGGTATAGGATCATGGCCCTAGACTCAGAAGGGATCTCAAAGGCCATTTTGTCCAACCCTTTCATTTTACAGAAGATAAAACACAGGCCCAGGAATGCCTTAGTCAGTTGAATTCTGATTTATTTTTTAAAATCACAAGAGCCAGCTCTGAAAGAATCGCAATGTGAGATTTTCTGTCAAAATGACTGATATAAAAAGTTCAGGGTAGTTCAGAGAAGAAGTGGTCACTGTGGGACTGGAATGGGTAGATAAAACGTCATGGGGGGAGAGAGAACTCTCCTTTGTGGAAAAGGGGTGGCTGGACTCGTTTGTGTAACTGAGTGAGGAAGTGCTAGGCAAGAGAAGTTAACACCCAGGAAGCAAACAAGAGCAGAGGAGAGTTACTGAAGCCTTCATGCCTTTTATCATTGAGCTAGAAAATGTGAAAGTTGATGGGGCAGGGAAATTCTGAAAAACAGTCCTTGCTGCCAGCTGAGTGAAGATATTTTTGAGAGAGGAAAAGGAGAACACCAGATTGCTCTCAATAAACAAACAGACAAATAAAAAAAACATTCACCAAAAATATAGCAATTTTGGCTGTGAATTTCCTTTTCCTGCTTTGAAGGCCCGTGTGTGTGTGTGTGTGTTGTGTGTGTGTGTGTGTGTGTGTGTGTGTGTGTGTGTATGGGTTTGTGAGCACATCACCACTTGGGCAAAGGATTTGGTTTTCTTTTTTCAGAAAAGGAGCAATAATTTCAAGAAGCCACAAGCCCAACTTGTGAACTAATCAAGCATGCACTTAAGCAGGTCAAATGTTCTTATTAAAGCTGGATTTTGAAAAAGAGTAGTGATTAGAACTGAACATTGTTTGCATAACCATATTGATGAATGAAGAAGAGATAGGAGAAGCAAACACCAAAGGGAAGCCAAAACAACAACTTAAATTTAAAAATTATGAAATACTTCCCTCCTGGTGAAATGAACTGTATGATTTTTATTATCCTCATTTTAAAACAAAGGATAAATTTGCTTATGGTCACAGAGCTGATAATTGAAGCTGGTGGAACTCAGTCCTTTTGACATGACTGCTCTAGCTACTGTATTCATAACTAATGTAGGGAGACAATAAGGTTTTGTTCTGGCCATGGAATAACACAAATGCCAAGGATGGTTTTGTTTTGCTTTTTAATTGACACAAACATCTGTATATGTATATACAAACAATACACACACATATACTAAAGTATAGTAGTATATATACTAAAATGTGGGTATGTAGGTATGAAAATATAGAGTATATATATATATATATATATATATATATATATATATATATGGAGAGAGAGAGAGAGAGAGAGAGTATATACATATAAAAATACAGAGTATAAACAGAAAGCATATGTATATAGAGTCTATATCTATCAGAAAGAATGTAACCAGGATGGAGGAAAGTAATGACTTGTCTTTTTCAGTGAAGCAATTGGGGTTAAGTGACTTGCCCAGGGTCACACAGCTAGTAAATGTCAAGCGTCTAGTCTAAGACCAGATTTGAACTTATCTCCTCCTGACTCCAGGGCCAGTGCTCTATCCACTGCACCACCTAGCTGCCCCCTGACCTTGCATTTTTTCAACTAGCTTTTAGTATCCGAGATGTTGAACTGAAATGGGGTTTAGAGTCCAATTCTCTCTTTTTATACCTGAGCAGCTGAGTTCCACACAGGGAAAGTGATTTACCCAAGGTCACACAAGTAATAAATGACAGAGCTAGGATTCAAATTCAAGTCTTATGACTTCAAGACCGTGTTATCTCAACTCGTATTCTTGATCAAATTCATTTGCACATCAAAGATCACTGTGGGAATAAATTGGGCATCTTAGCCCTAACCTTTAGAGAGCTTCTGTGCTAATTATTTTTGGGGGGCAGAGTTTTCAAAATGGACTTTAGAGGAATCAGATGTTTTGTGCTGGGGAAAGCAGTTAAAATAACAGGCAATCATATCCTGGGAGGGCTTTGGATGGCTATATTTGGCTGTCTTTATCTAGGTAGCTTCAGTTATGTTCTAAAGAGCCGTCAGTCTATTCTCAGACAAGCAAAAAAGTATTGTTGTCTCCTTACATTATTAATTCAGATAACTGGACAACAATGACAACAGTGATAACAATAATAATATCATGTCTACAGGCAAAGAAGATGCTACAATTTTATCATCAGTAAGGCATATTTTTTTTCTTTTGTCCTGAACTTAACAAGCACAAGATAAAATGAGTATTTCCATAGACGTTGTAGCCCAAAAGGAACTGGTTGAACCTGAAACTGTGAATCTTTCTTATGAAGAGCTTTAACTAGGGCATGTTTTTGTTTGGTTTTGTTTTTATCTTAGAACAAATACTGGTAATGGGTTTTTATGAGTCATCCACACTCTCTGAACTTAATTCCTTGTCTAACTAATGCTATGTATTTTCAGGCCAACAATACTGGGAAAATAATGCAGTTTATAACTAAGGACTAGAGTTTTTTTCTCCCGCAAAACTAAGAAACCCATGAAGGGACTGAACCTGTGATTTCCACCTCGTGAAGCAGCTGACTAATAGAACTGCTGACAATTGTATCCAGCATGAAATGTCCACGAGGAAGCTATTCTTCTTTTAACTCCCTTTGTTGTATAGATAGCTGTCTATTTCCTTTCGCTCTATGTACAGGATATAGTTCTTCACTGCCCTCTTCTCATTAGTGTTTCCTCTTAGAGGTTATAGGATTTAGACCTGGAAGAGAGCTGAGAGTTCATCTTTTCTACCCTCTCCTCTCATTTTATAGACATAGAGAAGAAACAGAGTAGCCTAAGGTATGAAACTAGTAAGGGTGAGAGCTAAGATTTCAACCCATATTTTCTGGTTTCAAGTCAAGTGCGCTTTCCACTATAGCAAGTCACTGTCTAATCTTGCCCAAATCATGAATTCTTTTCTTCTCCTTCTCTGTAGTTATTTACTTTCCTGTAGTTCTGCATGCCCATCTATTTTTTTTATTGGCTTTGCCCTGTAAATCACTGATTCTCTATAATTAAATTTATAATGTTAAAGTTTATATTTAGACTTTTTTTCTGCCTCTGATCAGATAGAGTGATTGGTCTACTGAAAGAAACTTCAACAGAATAAAAAGTCATGGACTAGAATAAACTAGAATATGGAATAATATATAAAACACACGCCTCCCCTCTCCTGAGCTACATTAATCTTCTCTGTGACTTTTCCTTTGTTAATATTATTTTGTATTCTGTATTGTCAAAGGACTTAAATGAATATAAACCTGTTTCTGCCCAACAGACCCTGGAACGGTTTTGCAGAGGGATACGCCCCTTGGTTGCTTGCTGTGTGTTTGAAGGTTGACATGACTCTTGACTGACTAAGAGAAGGCTGAGCACTTTTATGCATGCTTGAGTTTGTTGAAAGCTTGGGGACACACATGGAAAGATAATGATCTCATCTGGAAGAAATCCATTCTTTGCATTCTTTAGAATTGCAAACCTTGGATGTCAAGGAACACAACAGATCTGATTCCCATATATGTATGTGTTTCGGAGAACTCTAATACAATATTAAAAAAAAGTCTCTCTCCAAATTGCCTCCCTGAAGGTTTTTTACTCCACATGTACCCAAAGTCTCTCAACAAACTGAAATATATCTCTTATACAGATAATTAGTGTTTCACTCAGCCTTTTATCGGCCAACAGTCAATCATATATCTTTTTGCATAACGTCCTCAGGCTTGTGTGGAAGCAGGGTTATATTCCAAAAGGGTGATGATTAATTTACAGAACCAATTTTTTTTCACTCTTACGCTAACACCCTTGCACTGACAAAGGGCTTTGTGCCACATGCTCCTTGTCCAAGGTATTATGTGTGCAGTGGTCACTGGTTGGGGGACCAGGCAGGTCAGATGAGCTCCTTAAAGGAATACAGGGGTGACACTTAGGAGAAGGACATGTAAACGAGATTGAGAAAGCAAGGGAAGCAGAGGGGAGAAATTGGGAAGGGAAGAGAAAGGGGTGGAAGGGGAGAAGACAACTGAAGTCTTGAGACATTAAGTGACAAAGGTCACTTGGTGGCTGAGGTTCATATATCTAACTAGAATGACTATTTGCATGTTAATTTCCTTTAATTTCGTAATAATGAACAAGATCACTAAACAGAAAACATAAACCACTTATCAGTAGGGTAAAACTAAGCTGTCCTAAAATAATGTGATTTTAACAAAGCCTACCTGTCTTGCTAAAGAACTCCAGATCTAGAAACAGATCATCTATTGATGACTTACAAAGCATTAGTTTGTTTGTTTCAGTACATGTGTAGCCTATGACTTTCTAGCATCTTTCCAGACTCCAACAAAGACAACCTTTAGCTTTTGGCAAGAATACCCTGGTGTTATTCTGTCAAGACATCCCTTGACTTCAGTAGAATGCTTAGATTATGGTCTTAAAAATTACATCAGCCTTTTGCATTTGGCTTAGCTGTTTCAAAGGAGGCGGCTGGTGGCTCAGTGGATAGAGCACTGGGCTTGAAGTTAAGAAGATCTGAGATCAAATCCAGTCTCAGAAACTTACTAGATGTGTGACCCTGGGTAAGTCACTTAACCTCCATTTGCCTCAATCCACCAGAGAAAGAAATGGTAGACCACTTTGCCAAGAGAACCCCGTGGACAACGTGGTCATGAAGAGTCAGACATGACTGAACAACAGCTTAAAATGACTAGTTGTACCCTTTACCTTCCAAGGGAAGTTCAAGCATCTTATGAAGTCCATGGAAAGGAAATAAACACAATTCTGATCATCTCTGCTAGTGTGATGTAGACAATCTGGAATTGGAAATATCTGTCTAGTTGCCTGGAAATTTCCTGAATGGCTGAAATTACTACAGACTCTAGTTTCTTTCCTCTAAAAGAGAGAAAGAGAATAGATACATTTCTATAGTGTGTGTGTGTGTGTGTGTGTGTGTGTGTGTGTGTGTGTGTGTATTAGGCCCACAGGCTTATTTTTTTTATTAGGCAATTAGGGTTAAGTGACTTGCCCAGGGTCACACAGCTAGTATGTGTCAAGTGTTTGGTATGAGGTCAAATTTGAACTCAGGTCCTTCTGACTTCAGGCTGGTGCTCTATCCACTGCACCATCTAGCTGCCCCAGCTTATTTTCTTTAGGCCTGCCTTGATATTATTCATGTTCTAGGGATACAGAATTAAAGAATCTCAGAGTTAGAAGGGAGCAGAAAGATCATCTGGCCCAAGCCACGGATGAATGGGGATGCCCTCTACAACAAGAAGCAGTGAGGGGGTGTGACAGAAACAATGCTGGACCCAGAGTTAGGAAGACTTAAGCTAAAATCCAACTTTAGCTACTTACTAGCTGAATGATCCTGGCCAAGTCACTTAACCTCTGTCTCCTTCAATTTCCTCATCTGTAAAACAGTGATCACAACAGCATTTGCTTCCCAGGGTTTTTGAGAGGATTAAACAAGATTGTGTATAAAGTGCTTTATAAATTTTAAAGTGCTAAATAACACTATCTATTATCGCAAATAGTAATCTTCAGTGAAGGAGTATCCATCATTCTCTGGGGCAGCTCATACCACTTTTAAAAGGCTCCGTTCAGAAGGTTTTCCTAACATAGATCTTAAATCTGCCTCCACAACTGCCATGCATTGATTGCCTGTCATTCTGCCCTCTAGAGTCAAGAAGAACAAATCTAGTCTCCCTACCACAGTCTGAGAGCTAATGTTTATTTGTATGGTTAGTGTAGGAGGCAGATTACGCTATTATGACAATAGCTCCAATTGGTTTATGGAGCTCATGTGAAGAGGTCAAAACTCCTAACGGAAATTGAAGCCCTGGAAAGTAAATAACAACAACAACAACAACAACCAATAATAGCATTAGCATAGTTAAAAAATGCTTTACAATTTACATTTTTATCCATGCAACAGCCCTGGGAGGTAGATACTATTATTATTCCCACTTTTATAGATAAGGAAACTGAAGTATAAACAAGATAATTGGTCAGGGTCATCCACCTAGTTAAATGTCTGAAGCTAGAGTTAAACTTGGGTCTTCCTTACTCCCAGCACAGCTCTCTAGCCACTGTGATAACTCATTAACTTCCTCAAAATAACCCATGTACTAAGTTCCAGAGGTGAGACTTGAATCCAGACCTAGTGCTCTTTCCATTGTACCATACTGTCTTCTCATCAATCATAAAAGAAGCATTTCTCTTCTTGTTGGTAAATGGTGTGTTAACACAATACCTATTATATTTACATAAGTCAAGATTATTATTAATTTGCATGATTGTTTAAAAATTGCAGCCTCTTTAAAAGTTAAAAATAGAACTGTGGATTGCAACAGCAACCATACAGGCTGTACCACTGGGATTTGAACTGGCTTCTTGTGGCTAGTATTTCAGAGGGGCCACTTGCCTTGATTCCTGTGTGAATAAGTTAAAGCCAAAAGGCTTTAATGGCATCGAAAATGAATTGTATAAAATGGAATTGAAGTGTGTTTTAAAAACCTTCCTCAAGATTGCATTCAAAGGGACACCTGTTACTTTCATTAGTTGAATATAATGAGATCACAAATAATTATGAAAACCTTCAGGGTGTGGAAAATTATTGAATAAATCCAAACACCAGAATGATTGGTAGAGGAGACCATGATTTGTTTTGAATTATAGGATGTTTTTAGGCTGTTAGATGAGTGTATTTACGTTAAGTCAAGTCAACAACTATTTATTAAATGCTTTCTGTGTGCTGAACACTGTGCTAAGTGCTGGAGAGACAAAGAAAAACAAAAACAGTCCTGCCCTCAAGGAGTTCACAATGTAAGACAACATATGAACAACTATGTAAAACAGACATATATGAGATACATTGGAGAAAATCTCAGAGGGAGGGCATTAACATTAAGGGCAACTGGTTAAAGCTTCTTGTAGCAGGTGGGATTTGGGCTGAGATCTGAAGGAAGTCAGGAAAGCCAGGAGACAGAGATGAAGGAGTAAATTCCAAGCATATAAGACAGGCAATGAAATGCTCAGTCGGGAGATAAAGTGTGGAGAGAAGTAAGGTGTAAGAAGACTGAAAAAAATGGGAGGGGGCCAGGTTATGAAGGGTTTTAAAAGCCAACTCTACTCACATGCTGCTGAACAGACCTAGAAAAAGCCGTAAGACCAAGTTTACTGAATCTGCTGCAAATTTATGTTATCTAATCTCAACCAGGTCCTCACTTTAGCAAGGCAATCCTTCTATTCTTCCCTAATTGATTCTCTATGCTACTCCCCACTAATACTGTTCGAAACTTTCTCCCATCCCCAAATCTCCTATACCTCTTCCCTCCCCCCCATTTTCTTCATGGAAAAGCTCAGCTTTGGCTTTACTTGAGAAAATAGAGGCCATTGGCTGTGAGCTCCCTCTTCTGCCCATCTCTATATCTCAAAACTCCTTTATATTATATCTCATTCTTCCCTCCATCACCCCAATCTCTCATAAAGAGGTAGCCCTTTTTTCCCAACCAAAGCTAACTATTGTACATGTGCTTTTTGGTCACATACCTTCTTTTCTTCTCCATCAGATCAGTCCCTCAAACAACCACCCTCCATAATTTTCAATCTCATTCTCCCCCTATCTAATGATTCTTTTCCACTCCCAAGCCTTTCCAATACTTAAAAAACCCTCCTAAGATCCTGCCATCCCCTCAAGCTGTCATTCCATATGTGTCCTCTCTTTTGCTTCAACATACTTGGGAAAAAGTTGTCTACATTCATCGCCTGCAGTTCTTTCCTCTTTTTTCTTTCCTCTTTCCTCATTTGTCAACTCTTTGCATTCTAATTCCCAACCTCACTACTCAACTGAAACGTCTCTCTCCAAATTTATCAATGACCTCTTAATTACCAAATCTGATGCACTTTTTTCAGTTCTTACTCTTCTTTACCTCTTTGCACCATTTGATACGACTGACTACCTTCTCCTGTACTCTCTCCTCTCTGGCTTTTCTTGACCCTGCTCTCTCTTTGTTCTTCTACCTTTTTGACCCCTTTTTCAGTCTCCTTTGCTCGTTCATCATCCACATCATAGCCTCTGGCTGCAGGTGTACCTTAAGGCTAGGTTCTGGGCCCTCTTCTCTTCTCTCTGACAAACTTTCATTTGGTGATTTAATGAGCTTAATCATCATCTCAGTGCAGATGACTCCCAGATCTATATATCCAGCCTTAGTCTCCTCTCTCCAGTCTTGCATTAGACAGTGCATTAGACATTTAAAACTACACATCCCATTGATATTTCAAACTCAACATATCAAAAAACACTAAATTTTCTTTCACCAAAACTTACTTTTCTTCTGAACCTCTCTTTCTGTTGAAGGCATCACCATTCTGCTAGTCTCCTTGATTCACAACATGAGTGTTATCCTTAACTTCTCACTCTCCTTAACTCCTCATGACCAATCAATTCGTGAATTTTGTTTCAACTTTCTTGTCTCTTGCATCTAGCCTCTTTTTGAAAACTCCATAGCCGTGACCCCAAATCAGATACTCATCTTCTTTTGCTCATACTATTACAATAGCACCTTCATTAGTCTCCCTGCCTTAAATCTCTTCCCACTCTAATCCATCCTTTATACAGTTACCAATTGATGATGAGGAAATTATCACTGATTTTTCCAAAGTGCAGATGTGGCTATGCCACTGTTACTCAATAAGTTCCAGCGGTGTCCTATTGTCTCAAGGATCAAGTATAAATTCTTCTGCTTGATATTGAAAGCCCTTTGTAACTCTATCAGCTTTACTATATGTTACTCCCCTTCCTTCACTCTATGGTCCAAACAAACTTGACAATGCTGTGTGAACACACAACAATATCTTCTGTCTCTGCCTTCAGGCCAGCTATCTCAGAATGCTTTCCTTCCTCAACTCCACCTCATAGAATACTTTGTTTCCCTCATGACTCAGTTTGACTGCCACTTTCTATATGAAGGCTTTCCTGATGACTTCAATGGCTAATACTCTCCCTCCCAGAATTACCTTGCAATTATTTAGTATAAGTTCCATAGGTATTATTATGTGATTCTGTTGTCCTGTATCTCTTCTTCCTTTTTTGAATAAACTTAAAAATGCAGTCTACAGTTCCTCTCCTCTCACTGTCTTTAAAAACATCAGCAATCTGGCTTTTGATTTCTCTCATCTACTTATCTTCAATCTCTCCCTGTCTACTGGCTGCTTTTGTACTTCCTAAAAATGTGCTCATGTATTCCCCAACATGAGAAAATCCTCACTTGATCCATCCATCCCCACTAGCTATTATCCTACATCTCTCCTTTTTGTCTAAAATCCTTGAGAAGTTCTATAACAATAGGTGCTTTCACTTTCTTCTTAGTCTCTTCTTAACTCTGTATGGTCTGGGGTCCAGCCTCATCATGCAACCAAAATTGCTCTTTTCAAAGTTACCAATGGTCACTTAATTGCTGAATCTAGCAGCCTTTTCTCAGTCCTCATTCTTCTTTATCTCTGAAGCATTTGATACTGTTGATTACCTTCTCCTCTTAGAGTTTTTGTGATACTGCTCTCTCTTGGTTCTCCTCCCAACAATCTGGCTGCTTCTTCTAAGATTCTTTTGTTGGTTCTTCATCCATGTCACATCCATTAACCATGCGTGTCCCGAAGACTTTTTCCTAGGCTTTTTTCTCTTTTCCCCTTATACTGTCTCATTTGGTCAGATAACTGATTCTCATTAGTTCAATATAGCCCTAGTCTTTCTTCTTAGTTATAATCCTACATTACCAGTTTCATTTTGGACTTCTAGAAGTGGATGTCCTGTAGATATTTCAGTTTCAACGTATCTAAAGCAGAACTCAATATCCCTCTTTCTCAACTACTCTATTGTTATCAGGACCCCATCATCTTTCTAGTCACTCTGGCTTGAAGCTATAGTGTTATCATCAATTCCTCACTCTTACTCACTCTATGTATCCAATACATTGCTAAATCTTGTCATTTCTATTTTTCACCTATGATATGTATATTATATACATATATACATATACATGTACATATATATGTGTGTATATATATATGTATACACACACACACACACACACACACACACACACACACACATTTTTCTTCACATACATAGCCACCACTCTAGTTCAGTCCCTTCTTCTTACCTCTTGCCTGGACTTTTGAAATAGCCTTTTCGGTGGTCTTCTTGCTTCAGGTCTCTCCTCATTCCGATCCATTTCACTCAGCTGCCAATGCCATTTTTCAAAAGCCGTAGTTTGACCATGGCACCCCTCCCCCCATACACAATAAATCCCAGTAATCCTTTATTACCTACAGGACTAAATGTTAGATTTGCTGTTATTGAAAGCTCTTCATAACCTAGACCCTTCCTACCTTTTCATTCTTCTCATATTTTACTCTCCTCCACACTCTCTACAATTCAACTACCTTGACCCATGTGCTTCTCCTTATCTACAGTGCTCCATCTCCTGTCTCTGTGTCTTTGCATTGGCCATTCCCCTCATGTACAATGATCTGCCACTTCACTATCACCTCTTAGTTCCCTAGGCTTCCTTTGAGCCTCAGCTTAAATCCCACTTGCTGCAAGAGGCTTTTTGCAATGCCTCCAACTCCTAGTGGCCTCTCCTTTAAGATTAACTTCCTTTTACTCTGTATATATCTCATATGTACTTAGTTATTTGCACTTGCTAATTTAAGTAAAGTTATAAATACAGTTATTTACAGCTACTTGAGGAAAGGGACAGGTTTTTCTTTTCTTTGTAACCCCAGCACTTAGGACAAGCTCTGGCATATAATGAGCACTTCATAAATGTTTTACCCTACTGTCTGACATTATCTTTCTGACAGAATGTAAGTTCTTTCAGTGGACAGACTAATTAGTTTTTGTCTTTGTATCTCCAGGGTCTAGCTCGGTGCCTGGAAGATGGTAGGATTTTAACAAATGCTTGGTTTATTTTTAATTAAATTTTACTTTATTTTCAAAAATAAATAATAAAAAATAAAAAAAATATCTCTCCCTCCACCTCTCTGCCTATTCATTGAGAAAACAAGAAAAATAAAACCCTAGTTACAAATATGTCCAGTTAAGCAAAACATATCCCCTCACTGGCCATGTTAAAAAAAAGTCTTTTTGTATACTCAGAGTCCAGCACCTCTCTATTATAATGAGGATAGCGTGTTTTATCTTGAATCCTCTGGAATTGTGGTTCATAGTATCAATCAGAATTCCTAAGTCTTTCAAAGTTGTTTGTCTTTACAATATTATTATTATCACATAAATTGTTCTGATTTTGCTTACTTCATTTTCAATCAGTTCATGAACATCTTTCTAGATTTTTCTGAAATCATCCCCTTCATTTCTTACGTCACAATATTAACAGATGCATGTCGATTGACTAATTGATTTGCCTCTTCCCTCTCTTTCCCCTTTTATATTCAATACCACATCCCCTGGAATTAAGCTCTACATAATTTCTTACATCTGAGCTCTCTTATCTTTTCTCAGTCACCATTATGGTAAAGGTCCTTATTAATACCCACATAGATCATTGCAATAGCTTCCTAATAGGAGGGTTTTCTCACCTTTACTCCCTGCCTACCCTCCACTCTTACCCCCACCCACCCCACTCTCTAGGCCTGAGCCATCCTTCATGCCATTGCATAGATCTGGTCACATTAATCCCTTGCTCAAAAGATCTTCAGTGGCTCTTTCTGATAGGGTGCTTGGGTGCCTGTGCTTAGATCCCAATTTCTCCCTGGCCTCAGAAATACTGTTCCTGAAAGTTTCCCTCCAGCCCAAGGACCTTATCTCAGCAATAACTCATGAGTGGGCCCAGTGAGGCAATCAATCTCTTTCTATCACAACAACAAGCTGACTTCTGTAGAATTTCACTTGTACTACCTCGTATCAACAGAACTATCAAGCACTGATGCCCACAGTTACCGTATACAATCCAGAGGTCAAGCTATAGATGTCAGCTCCTGAAACTATCTTGTTACAGATGTAACAGACCAAAAACATCCTCTCTTCCGCCACTCCCTGTGGTTTCCAGTAGTGAATGATGCCCAAAAGAATTCAATCCAAGCCTTCGTTCAGCCAAAGACAAGGTTGATTAGGGATAGGCTATGCAGGCCAGGTTCTTAAAGAATCTAACATTAGTGACACCCATAAGAAGGAGCAGGCATGAGGAAATCTCAGCATTTAAATGGGGGCCAGGGTGGATCTTATATACACTCAAATAATTTTGAATGTTTGGAGGAGGGGCTGGGAGAAAGATCCTGAAGCTGGGATGAGTTTAGGGAGAATTCTGATGGGAATGTCTAGGAGGTTGAATAGACAATGGGAATAGATAATGAAAGGATCTAGAAGGAAGAGTTTTGAATGGGGTCTAGATAAGATCAAATGTGGGAAATATGACAGGGTCAAAGTCTAAGCTTCATTGGGTTTTCAAAGGGAGAGAGGGAGAAACATAGGGAAAGGCTGTTGAGTGGAGAATAGCCTCAGGTAACTATTTGAGACTAGAGTGAGGTCAAAGGAAGTTTAAGGGTTTTCTGGGGCTTGTAGACAAATGGGACCCCAATGCTTTTGGGGGTGAGAGGCAAAGGTCTCAGTTTGGACCCATACCCCATCAGGCACCCACCTAGCTAAGCTACAAAGAAACCAGATAACCTTTGTGTTTGGTTCAAATTTAGCATAGTCTTTAACAGAATATCTTTTCAAACAACTTGTAATGTAGTTTCCAAGGGATCTCCTTGCAAGATAGTATTTTCAAAGGTACAAAATTATTGAAGTTGCTCCATCTTCTTAACAGAGATAGTAACCAGCAATTCTGCCAGAAAAGCAGAATATGAGACTGGTTGTAGAATCATCCAAGAAAAATGAAGAAAAAGCCTAAGTGTTTGGGCTTTTGTCAGTTTTCCTCTGAGTCTAGTAGGAAATGAGAAGTTCCCTCAGATGACATTTCTGAAGTTGTGCAATAAAAGTCCACACTCATTGTCACATTTCAACAATGATTTCAAATGATCGTTTTTCAAAAATTAGAGGCAGTTAAGTGGTATAGTAGCTATGGCACCAGATCTGGAATCAGGAAGATCTGAATTCATATCCCACCTCAGACACTTACTACCTATGGGCAAATTACTTGACTTTGGTCTGCCTCAGTTTCCTCATCCATAAAATGAGGATAATAATAGCAACTTATCTCCCAGGGTTGTTGTGAGGATCAAATGAGCTAATATTTGTAAAGCTTTATAAAAACCTTGAAGTACTATATAAATGTAGCTATTAATATTACCTGTGGACAAGTCACTCTGTTGCTCTGGGACTCAGTTTCATTGTCTGTAAAATGGGAGAATTTTACCACTAAGGTACTTTTTGATTCTAAATTATATTTTGATTTGGCTTGCCTCGGTTACAATGAGAGATAGGTCAGAACCAAGAGTAGGCTTTAGAGATATTGACTCCCTTAGGCCCAGATTCTTTATAATATACTATCCTACCATTTCTATGAAGCAGACTGAACATTATTGTTATACAAGTAGTTTTATCATGAATCTCTTAGTGTCCAGGCCCTCCCTCAAGTCTTACTTTAAGCCAGGCCTTCACAACCTGCATCCTACAGGTGGCTTATGCTTAGGACCCCCGGGGCCGCTTGCTATACTCCAAAAAATTTCCTCTGCATACAAAGTATGTTTTCCTCTACATTTTTCTTGGGCAGCCTGAAATCCTCTGGCATGCTGCAAGCAGCCCAAGGGCTCTAAGTGTTGGTGGGGGGTACTGCAGGTTGTGCAGGACCTTTCTAGCTTGGTAGGACTTCTTACACCTTATGCTTACTGACAAGGACTTTTGAGAACTAAAGACCATCTTCATGCCACAATGAGGTACCCAGGTAAAATTTTAATAAAAGTATAAATAGGCAATAAATAAACATATACACAGTGGGATAAATTGTTAATAATGTAACTAGCTGCTATATTAAACTCAACATCCATCCATCCATCCATCCATCCATCTATCTATCTATCTATCTATCTATCTATCTATCTATCTCTCTATCTACCTATCTATCTTTCCCCCCTTTTATCAGAATTCAGGCCCTTCCTCTGATTTGCATTTTGACACAACCACGGAATCACCACGAAGGTATATGCCTCAGGATAAGGCAAGCAATCTTTTCAACCCTTTTATTACTCCTTGGCAGGGTATAAATTCTCTACGCTAGGAATAATCTACCCTTCTTAAGAGTCCTCACTGATTTGCCCAGGAGATCTTCACTGACTCAAGTTTATGCATAATTTGTACACTTAAGCTATATCCTTGGATTTGATCTTTAAAAGACAGGGAAATACAGAGAGAAAGGAGATGGGGGCTTATGCACAGACGTGGGCTCTAAGAGATGCCTGTGCATCTGTGCAGTCATGTGGCCCTTCAGGGTACTATAGGCACAGAGGAATAGGAGTTATATGGAGACACAGAAGGAGAAGGGTTTCCATTGCTAGATGTAGTTATGAAGGGGAATATGGGTCAACAGAGCAGGAGGTCACAATGTGGAAGAACAGAATTGACTTAACCCTTTCCTGGTACTCTGAGACATGTATACTGTGTACATCCTGATGGAACATGAAACTCACAGGAGTATTGGTTGGCTCTTTAGAAACCCCATGTCCTTACTTGTCAAAGGATCACCTTTCTCAGGATAGTATAATGTCTGGAGGACTCTATGAGTTCATGGGGAAGCAGAGGTTCTCCAGAGGGAAATAAAGTGTTGCTTGGCTCCCGAGCAACTGAAGCACTTTCTCTATATGATTAGGGTGGTCTGAAGTGATCTTGAAGGTCCCTGGAACCCACTAGATGGGCTTCACTGTTTACAGTCTTTGGTATTTTGGTGGCTTTTGTTATGTTAAATAAGGCCTGGCTTATATTCATTATTTTGTTATCTTACATCTTACATGGGACCTGAGTGCAATTTTAAGGAAAGACATGAGTCGAATCTTTATACTAAGTGAGCACAAAACAAGTTGAATTCTGAAATTCCCAGAGGACAACCTGAGTGAGGGCAAGATAAACCATCAGAAACTGAATTGAGATGGCAATCCTAGAACTGGGGTGCTTAGACAATGTTTGCTACTAATACATGATGACCAAACAGTGGCCCCCCTGAGAAAGAGCCCCATCTAACAGGCCTTTGGTATTTATTTATTGGATTATTCTTTTTTAGAATCATAGATTGATGGAATGCTCCACTCTTTACCTTTACACATGAGCACACTGAAGCCTAGATATGGGAAGTACTTTCTGTACAAAACCTCAAAGCTGTAAATCTTTGTTTCTTTAAACAAACCTCTTAGGCTTCTTTGGTTACCTATAACCAGGAAATGACCTGGTGCTTAGAGTTTTCTTTACTTAACAATGAAAATATCAATACACTGGTTCAGTTGTGTTAGGTTAAACAAAATGAGTCATTCAACATAAAACCCATAACATAGGATTCTCAAACTTACTGAATAGGCTCTGGATTGTGTTTTTCGGTCTATGATGTTTCACTTTTTCATTTCTTCAGGGATAAAATAATAAATATGTCCCTTTCAATCATGTTCAGAGTAGATAACAGGTTAAGAATTTTAAAAGTGCAAACTACTCTATTGTCACCTACTTCTTTCTCCTGATTTCTCCACCCAGCTCCTTATTCTTAGATAGCAGAGCCCAGGTTTATGACACATGCTATGTAAATAATTCAGACTTTGAGATAAACATATACTTTTTACAGAGTTCTAGAATTTGCTTGTCTTTCTATCATGCACTACTATATCAAAGCAGATTGATTCTTTTGTGAAGGCAAACTAGGCCATCTTTTGCCTCAGTTCTTATCTAGCCTTAATCACTAAACGGGCATTGCCGCAGACAAACTGAGACCTGGGGAAAAACTGAGACCTGGATTAAAAGACCAAGGTCTCCCATTGCATCCAGGGTCATTGGCAGTCTTCTTGACCTACGTCTTGATGCTGGACTCTGATAACTCTGGAGGAGAAAGTGAGGCTGATGACTTTGTGCAGCCCTGCCTCACTTAAATTCAATTCACTTGCAAGTCAAGACATCACCTTTCTGATGTCATTGGTCTTTTTTGAGAATGAAGGATGAACAACAACTCTATCCAGGCAGCACTTTTTATATATAAAACTTTTGAGAGAATAATATAACAGCCAACACGTACATTTTAAAGTTTGGAAAGCCCTTTTTCTGTATACAGTGCTCCCAAAATCTTAGTTCAATGTTAAGCTTTAATAGATAAAAATGTCCGTAAGACTTTGGGGATACCCTGCATTATTCTATTTGATCCTCATAATAACCCTATCATGTAAGTATGACTGGTATTATTATCCTCATTCTACATATAAAAAACCTGAGACTCAGAGAAGTTAAATAATAGACTTAATAAATGTCAGAGGTAGAATTCAAATTCCAAGTTTCCCCTGACTCTGGGTCCAATGCTCTTCCTACAACATAAGAACACTGAGCTGACTTTTAAGAGGAACTCATATTTGTATAGCCTTTAAACTTCTAAACCAGAAGTTAGATAAAGGATGACAATCAAAATAAAGAACTGGAGAAGGATTTCTTTTGTTTGTTTAAAAAAATAGTAAAGCTTCTCAACAGGCATGAAGTGAATATTATTTGAACATTACAGTAAGGGCTCTGTTGAAATAGGGTTTTTGACCAGCTGGCATAATATCTAAAGAAGTCTGCTTTGCTGGCTCTTGGAATTACACCCCACCTCTCAGCATAGAGGAGAAGGGCTTTAATTACAGGATGAAGCATATGTATACACACACACACACACACACATATACACACACACACACATATACATGCACACACACACATATATACATATATATGACATATATAATACATACATACATGTGTGTCAGATTTGTTTTGCTTAAATTTATTCCTTTGTTAAAGACTGTGTTGAAGGAATAGGAATGGACAATTACTGGAAGATAGTTTTTTTAAAAAGACCATTGCTAAAACATTTCTAAAAAAAACCCTTATATACCTCTAAATACTTGAAGATATACATTAAAAAAAAGATATACATTAAAAATCAACAACAATATGCAAAAAACAAGAATAAAATTTCATCCTGTGATTTTGGAAAAATAAAAGTCATAGGAGTTCTGTTTCAACAACCCAAGAGGGACCCAAATCCATGCACATAGTCCCTTTTTTATATTATAAATTGCAAAACTAGGATCTCAGTTACCTGTGGCATGTGACTATTTGGAACCTTTTGGAATAATTACAACTGATAAAGTGACATACATGACACAGATTTCTAAACAAAGCTATTACAGGGAGTTTGGGTCTCAGATTAGATATCACTGAGGTGAGATGCTCGTATCTTCTTTCCAACCTTTGTTTAAATTTGTTGGCTTCATTTGTTTCTCTTCAAAGAATGTGTACAGCTTACACCTGGCTTCAGGTGGACCAGTTTATTAAAAAACAATAAAGAAATGTGTCTAGTGACTTAGTGACAACTCATGGACCATTGCAAAATCCTTAACTACATTATTCATGAATTCCAATGCTTTGAGACTTTCGGTAATTCTGAGCTCCCTTTTAATGTACCTTTATATGCCCTTCCTATACCATTTCTCTAATCTGTTTCTTCCATCACCTCTTCCCAACACGAATCCCCTACCTCTACACATGCAGACCTGCTCATACAAAGTGTGGGCAATCCTTAAACATCCCCAATTAATAATGTAGAAAAAAAGAGAAAACTTAGTCTGCTTACCTTCATCTTAACATGGAACTTCTTTAAACTCAGAAAACATTGACAGTTGCTTATTCCTCAAAGCACTTCACCCAGGAAATGACCTTGCAAGAGCCAACAGTTTGAAGAGTCTCTTAATTTGACACTACTGTAGTCTTCATTTCAGAAAATGTGGTGTGCCTCATTTGCTGTGAAGTCTTACTAATATTTCAAGTTGATGGGCGTGAACCACATTAATCCAATTGATTTCATATTTCATAAAAAGTGTTATTTTCAACCCCAGCGCAGAATACCATGACCAGTACTGACATACAGACAGAGAAGAGACTATTTTTGAAATTTCCTGTGTAACTCTATGCTGACAATTACAAAGGGCCAAGTTCATCAGAGCAAAACGTGTTCAGAGCTGGTGACATGCGACTTGCTTCTCTTTTGTAAACACACTTCCTCTCTGCACTGAATTGTTCAAATCATATCTTGGATAGCTTTAGGCTGTCCAAAATTATTTAAAGCAGTTTGGGCAAAATAGTTTCTGTACTCTTTCTTATCTGAGTAAGGAAAGCCCCTGTAATGAAACATGGAAGGACTCATTTCCCTAAGTTTAGACTGTTGTGAACCCAAATTGAACTTTGTGTTTAGGCAGAACATGAATTCCTGGGTTTTTCATTTTTAAGTCTTTTTTTTCTGTTTAGAATTCTAAAAATTCCACATTACAACATCATTTGGCTATATGAGAGAAACGTGACATCTAATTTGTGCTATAAAAAAAATGTACAAATTTGCAAACTAATTCTTCTTAAAATTTTTCTCAATTGCACGCAAATTTTTTAACATTCATTTAAAAAAATTTTCAGGGCAGCTAGGTGGCGCAGTGGATAGAGCACTGGCCCTGAAGTCAGAAGGATCTGAGTTCAAATCCGGCCTCAGACCAAACACTTGACACTTACTAGCTGTGTGACCCTGGGCAAGTCACTTAATCCCAATTGCCTAAAAGCAAAAAAAAAAAATTCAGTTCCAAATTCTCTCCCTCCTCCTCTTCCCTTCTCCTTTCTTAAGAAGGCAAGCAATTTGATATAGACTATATGTGTGCAGTCATGCAAAACATTTCCAGATTAGCCATATTGCAAAAGAAAATGCAGACAAAAAAAACCCCAAGAAAAATAAAGAAAGTTTAAAAAAGCATACTTCAATTCAGATTCTATCAGTTTTTTTTTTAACAGGGGTGGATAGCACATTGCATTATAAGTCCTTTCGAATTGTCTTGGATGAATGTATTGCTGAGAATAGCAAAGTCATTCTCAGTTGATCATTGTAATTGCTGTTACTGTTTACAATGTTCTCCTGGTGCTGCTTATTTCACTTTTCATCAGTTCATGCAAGTCTTCCCAGGTTTTTCCAAAAGAATTTTGCTTGTCATTTCTTCTAGCAGAATAGTATTCCATCACAATCATATCATAACTTGTTCATCCATTTCCCCAATTGATGAGCATTTCCTCAATTTCCAATTCTTTGCCAAAAAGAGCTGCTATAATTTTTGTGTATATAGATTCTTTGTCTTATATCTCTTTGGGATACAGATCTAGCAGGGGTACTTCTGGGTCAAAAGGTATACACAGTTTTATATCCCTTTGGCCGTAGTTCCTAATTGCTCTCCAGAATGATTAGACCAGTTCACAATTCTACCAACAGTGTACTAGTGTCCCTATTTTTCTACACGCTCTCAAACATTTGTCATTTTTCTTTTCCATCATATTAGCCAATCTGATAGATGTGAGGTGATAGCTCAGAGCTGTTTTAATTTATGTTTCTCTAATCAATAGTAATTTATAACATTTTTCATATGACTACAGTTAAATTTTATTTCTTCTTCTGAATACTACTTGTTCATATCCTTTGACCATTAATCAACTGGGGAATAATTCATTTTTATAAATTTGACTCAGTTCTCTATATCCTTGAGAAATTAGGTTTTTTTTTATCAGAGAAACATGTCGTTAAAATATTTTTTTATTTCAGTTTCCCACTTTCCTTCTAATCTTGGCTGCATTGATTTTGTTTGTGCAAAATCTTTTTAATTTAAAGCAACCGAAATTATTTGTTTTACATCCTGTAATGGTCTCTATCTCTTGGTTAATTGGAAATTATGCCCTTATCCATACATTTGACAGGTAAGATTTTCCACACTCCTCTAATTTGCCTATGATACCACCCTTTGTCTAAATCATGAATCTATTTTGACTGTATGTTGATATACAGTGTGAGAAGCTGATCTATATCTAGTTTCTGCCAAACTGCTTTTCAGTTTTCCCAACAACTGTTGTCAAATAGTGAGTTCTTGTTCCAAAAGCTTGAATCTTCAGATTTGTTGAACACTAGAACACTGGACTATGGTCATTTACTACTGTGTACTGTGTACTTAATCTATTCCGCTGATATATTACTCTATTTCTTATTCTCAGTATTGGATTGTTTTGATGATTACTGCCTTGTAATGAGGAAATTGTGGGAATTGAGTGAACCATATTAACTCTATCTTGTGACTCAATTCTGTATCTAGCTCAATTCCCTTTCTATTAAATTATAGATCTAGTGCAATTTCTGTCTTGTAAGAAAACTTTATTCAGTTATAGGAATTGTGAGAAAACTTTATTGCATTGTTTGAACATCACCATGCATGACTGAGAACCTGAACCACCTCCACCTGTTGCTTAGAGACCCTTAACTAAGGACTGTGGTTATGCTGACCAGAAACCCAGTCAGTTCTGAAGATTGATGCAAGGTGTTTTCTCACAATTATATAGCTCAAGTAAGCCATATGTCTTATTTGAAAATTGGCCCCACGTTGGTCAATCAGTTACTGTTTCCATATTTCTTTGATTGAATACAGACACTTGGGGAGAATGGGATACCTCTTTTTCCACACATTTGCTCTACCCCTCTCAACTTGGACCGTCCATAATCTTTCCTCTAATTGGAAATCCAATTATCTAATTTTGTATCCTGGTTTGTAGCTTGCTAATTGTTTTATTTTAATTAGCTGGTTTTATTTGATGATTTGTTTCTAATATAGAACAATCTGTCTCCTCCTGTATTTGGGATCCAGTACCAAGCTGAGAAGGCCTGGTCCTGATTTGTTATGCAATTGGCAGACATTGTTAATAAATCAATATACTCTGAAGCTTGACCAGGAGTGAGCAACCTGTGGCCTCGAGGCCACAAATCCTTTTATTAAAACTTGGACTCAGTCAAAAGGCCACACTTGAGAACCTAGAGGGCCACATGTGCTCCTGAAGCTGCAAGTTTCCCATCCCTGGCCTAGACCTTTGTTTCTTCAGTTATTTCAGATTTTACCCTTGAGAGAAATACAGTTTGAGATCTGGTACTGCTAGGCCTTCAAATTTTTTTTTCATTGATATTCTTGACATTTTGTTCTTCTAGATGAATTTTGCTATTGTTTTTTCTAGCTCTCTAAAATATTTTTTGGTAATTTGCATGGTGTGGCACTGAATAAGTAAGTTAATTTAGGTAGAAGTGTCACTTTTATTATATTACTCAACCTATACATAAGCAATCAGTATTTCTCTAATTGTTTAGATCTGTCTTTATGTGTGTGAAAGTGTTTTGTAATTTGCGTTCATACAGTTTCTGGATTGTCCTGACAGGTAGACTCCCAAGTATTTTATGTTGTCTGCATTTATTTTAAATGGAATTTTTCTTTCTATCTCTTCCTCTTGGACTTCGTTGGTAATATAAAGAAATGCTGATGATTTGTATGGGTTTATTTTATATTCTGCAACTTTGCTGAAGTTGTTAATCATTTCCACTAGTTTTTTAGTTGATTCCATTGGATTCTTTAAATATTCTATCATATTATCTGCAAAGAATGAGAGCTTTCTTCACTGCCTATTATAATTCCTTCAATTTATTTTTCTTCTCTTATTGCTATATTCATTTCTTGTACAATATTGAATAATAGTGGTGATAATGGACATCCTTGCTTCACCTTTTATTTTAATGAGAAGGCTCCTAACTTATACTTGCTGATGACCCAACATGCATGCTTGTTGGGTAATTTTTCGGTTGTATCCAACTCTTTGTAACCCCATTTGGGGTTTTCTTGCCAAAGATATTGGAGTGGGTTACCATTTTCTTCTTCAGCTCATTTTATAGATGAGGAAACTGAGGCAAACAAGATTAAGTGACTTGCCCAGGGTCATATAACTAGTAAGTGTCTAAATCCAGATTTGAACTCAGATCTTCCTGACTCCAGGCAGGCCTACAGCTCTGTCCACTGAGCCATCTAGCTGCCACCTCCTTAAGAGTAAGAACTACTTATTGCCTTAGCTGATACTAGTAAGTACTTAATAAGTGTTTATTGAAGGGGCAGCTAGACGGTGCAGTGGATAGGGCACCTCCCTGAAGTCAAGAGGACCTGAGTTCAAATCTGGCCTCAGACAAAGCACTTGATACTTACTAGCTGCATGACCCTGGGCAAGTCACTTAACCCCAGTTGCCTTAAAAAAATTTTTTTAAAAAGTGCTTATTGACTGCCTGACTTGTCCCCCTGTCTCTACTCACACATCTACCACTCTAATTTAGTTCTTTACCACCACTCACCTGAACCATTATACCAGCCTTCTAATTGTTCTTCCTGCCTCAAGTCTTTCCCCACTCTATTCCATCCTCTAAACAGCTGCCAAAGTGAGCTTCCTAAAGGAAAGTACTGTTTATGTTACTCTTCTACTCAATAAACTCCATTGTCTCCCTAATGATTTTGTGATCAAATATTTCATTTTTATGTCATATTTTTAAAATGTCTATTTAAAATTTAATGCCTATTGAGTAAATAAAATGCCTCCATCCTTCAAAAAGTGTCAAGATGCTAAGGCCCGGATACTTTAACCAGGTGAGAATATTTCTTGATTGAGTCAATCAGTTATAGACTTTAGACTAGGTGAGGAAAAAGTCTTTGATCTATTGGTGTACACTGCATGGGAAGGATGGAAGTGTGTTTTTATTTGCTGAAAAAACTTGGTCATGCTTTGCGAATTGCCTATAAAATATGAGCCACAAATGATTTAAATGCTTGGTAGCAGAGGGGAGAGAGCATTTCAGCTAAACCACATAGAAGTTACTGATTAGAGCCCAAGAACAGAGTCATACCCTGGGCTTCAACCTTGGTCTTATTCTCTTTTTCTCTTGGCTGGAGGAGGATCTTGAGGATGTTAGAAGACCAGAGGATTTTGGACATCCCCAGCAACATCCCTGGAACACTATTGTCAGGGTTTAACATCTCAACATTTTAAATGGAATGGACTAATTTCATTAGTTCACTCAATCAATGCCCCCTTTATTATCTATTTTTACATACATTTTATAATACACATAACTTTTTAGCACAGCAATTCATGTATATTTGTAAATAAGTAAACACATATTGTGGATGTATGCTCATACATACAGGTGAGTATGTGCTCACCCACATGTATTTACATATACACACATTTACTAATGGGGTGAATGATCAAAAAAGTTTGAAAACCACTATGCTACATACTTCTAGGCTACCCAGGTAGAGATAAGGTATCCTGAAGGTAGGTGGAGATGCGTGTTTAGAGTTTAGAAGAGGAATCAAGGGTAGAGATAGATTTGGAAGTTATCTGCAAAGTGGTAGTTCCTGAAGTCATGAAAGTGAATGAGATTGCCAAGGAAGAGAGTTCGAGAAGATAAAAGAGTGAAAAACAGAATTCAGAAAATACTAACCTTAAAATATTGAGATGATGATGAAGACAAGACATTAATTATAAGGTCAAAGAAGAACCAGGAGAGGGAAATGTCTCTGTAGTCAAAGAAGAAAAGCATGTGCAGTAGGAAGGAATAGTAAATATTATTAAATACTCAAAAAAGATCAGGGAGGAGGATTGAAAATATGCCATTGAAACTGACAATTAGGTCATTGGTAACTTTTGAAAACGCATTGTTTGCATAATGCCTACTCTGGATTATAAGGGGTTGAGGAGGAAGAGAGAGTGGTGAGGATGGGGAAAGAACCAGGTGCAATTTTAAAAGAATTTTGGCAGTGAGGAGGAGGCAGTAGATGAGACAACAGCCAGATAAACTAGCAGGATGAAGAGAAAGCTTTTTTCCTTAGGGTTGAAAAAAAACTAAATATGTTTATATGTGGATAGGAGCAAGCCAACAGAGATGGAAAAATTGAAGATGAATGAGAGAAATGTTAAAGAGGAGGCAAGAGCAAATTGAGTCAAGGGTATAGTCATTTGAGTTTCTTAAGTACTCAAATGACTCTGTGATCTCATTGATTTGGAAGTTCCTTCCAACCTTTCAGATCATAACTCATCCATGTCTGCACATCTCGTTTGCCTCTTAGCCACCTTCTCCCAAAAAGTTGCCATAGGGCATTAATCAAACTTGCTGGAGACCTTCTTTACTTTTTCCTAACTTCAAGATGATACTAATGGAATACTCCAGCTGTCTATTTTTTATTCCTTGCTCTTGCCAATAAGACCAGCCCATCTTCTCCCTATTATAGATCCCTTTATGTCTTTTATTCCTATTCTCCATGGGCTTTTCTCAGGGGTTACATGTTGCAGTCTACATGTACCTACTTTGTGCTTCTCCATCATACTCATTTTTAGTAGTGTTCTCAATACCATATAATAACATCGGTAAAATGTTAGTTTTGAAAAGATGGCCCTTTGCTTTCATGGGAAACTTGGGGTCTGTAAAATAGCTTAATAATCAACTGAAATCCTGTTCTCTTCCTCCTTTTAAACTCTGGGTCAGCCCATTGTTCATCTATACCATCTATCTCAGACATATGTACCTCTGGACAAGCTCTGTAGGGTTACAAAGAGTTGGACACAATTGAAAAATGACTGAACAACAACAAAAGGACCAGAGAAGTTAGATACTTGTTCACTGTCATTTAGCTTGCAAATAGTGGCACCAGGATTTGAACCAGTTCTTCTTTTTCAAAATTCAGTGTTCTTTTCATTACCAGCCACCTCTGAGTTGAGAATATCATTAGTGAATTCTCTCTGTACAGAACTTGTCTGCATAGATTTTTGTCTCAGTACTTGCTATTCAACAGGGATGCATTTCTGAGGATCATAGAGAAGAGAGAAGAAAAAGACCTCTGGAGACAGGAAGAGGGAAGTCCAACTATTCTGACATGATCAGAAAGTATCTGAATATTCAAGTTTACCTTGGTCAGAACCTCTGGAGAATGATTTTCTTTCCAAGGACAGGTAATGAATTAATGAAAGGGTGAGGAATGGGATTCATGGTATATCATGAAGATTTTATAAAGATGAGAAATTAGGCAGATGGGTAAATACTTGCTGATGTATTTTTTTTCAATAAAATTATGGTGGCTTTTCCCATTATTTTAAAATCATTTTTACCTTGAGATATTTTGAAATCTATACATGACTGTCAAGTCCAAGATGGGCTTCTTTGTGGTACAGTAGCAATAACACTGGAAATGAAGTTGGAGGACAAGAGTACAAATTTTGTCTATGCTACCTGTATAACCTTGGACAAGCCACATCATATCTCTGGGCCTTGTTTTCCTTATCTGTAAAATGGAAATGTTGGAAAAAATGATATCTAACATCCCTTAGAACTCTCAGGCTTATAATCCCTTGATTTTATTTGGCCAAGACAAATTACTCTTCTTGATTCATTTCCTTGAGTGAGATTTCCAACTTATTACATTGAACATTGGGTAGAGAAATAGTAGAATCTAACAGAGCTTCTTCCACCAATCTCCACTGAGATTCTCCACCAATAAGAATCATGTAATATAACCGTGATCTCAGAAGAAGTAAAATTATAGAAAACCCAAAAGGCTTAGAGGCATGCTTCATGGGTCTAAGTAACATGTAGCATGTTTCCAACAATGATTATTATATGAGAAGCTGTGTAAAAGAAATGTTTAATGAGAGATAAGGTAAATTGGTACCTCTCAGAAAGAAAAAAAAGTAAAAAGAAAGTCTCTAAGATGTTAAGATTATTTCTAGAAAACATGAAATTGCTTTCTCCAATATGAATTTTTTATTTATTCTCTTAAATACCAAATTCAGCAATATATTTTTTAGTCTTCATTCTTCTTGACTTCTTTTTAGTGTTTGTAACTCTTGAGCACTCCCTCCTCCTGGATCCCACTTTCTCCCCATGTTTCTATGCCACTACTTTCTCGAGCTTCTCATGCCTGTCTGATATTTTCTTTTCAACCAGCTTTGCCAGTTTATTATTGCTCACCCACTCCCTAGACATAAGTCTCTGCATTTTTGGTGGTTTCATTAGTTCCCATAGGTTGTTGCCATTTCTATATAGACAAGTCCCAAATCTAAATATCCAGGCTTTGTTTTTAATTTTTTTTTCCCCTGAACTTCAGCCCCACATCTCCAGTTACTTGTTGGACATCTCAACTTGGGTGTCTCATAGGCATCTAAAATTCAAATTGTGCAAATTGAAAATAATTATTTTTCTTTTTAAAAACCAATATTTTATTAGTATCTTTTGTTTTGATATTACCTTTGCTTTTGAATATGTTCCTTCTTCTATCCCCTCTGGCAAACATCCTCTTATAAAAGCAAGTAAAAAGATTTTTAAAAAGAAAACATTCAGGGGCAGCTAGGTGGCACAGTAAATAGAGCTCTGGCCTTGGAGTCAGGAGGACCTGAGTTCAAATCCAGCCTCAGACACTTAACACTCACTAGTTGTGTGACCTTGGGCAAGTCATTTAACCCCGATCGCCTCACCCCATCCCCCCCCCAAAAAAAAGCAAAAAAAAAAAGCAAAAAAAGATAAAACATTCAGAGCCAAGATGGTGGAGTAGACAAGGCTTTACAGCCAAGCTCTCCCCACATTCTCCTTTAAACAATTTTAAATAAAGAGTCAAATCTAATTCTGGAATGACACAGGGAACAAAATGCCAGGGGGAGACTTTTTCCAGCCTAAGACAACTTAAGAGGTCAGAAGAAAAGGTTTGTGATACTAAGGTGGGTGCTGTCCTGGAGTACATGTGGTGGCAAGACCAGTGGTGGACCTTGGAGGCAGCAGCAGCAGCAATAGAAGCAACACCTTTTAGAACTCTCAGCCTAGAGACAGTAAAAGAATTGGACAACTAGTCAGAAAGAGATTACAAGGAGCCTTGTGCTGGCACTGGGCATGAGCTGGGTGCTGTTTGGCAGTTTCATTGCACATTATCAGTTCCAGGTCACAGTTCCAGAGAAGAGAGAGGTACTTACTGTTGCAATGGTGTAGGAGCCCTAATGGTAGTTATAGGGCAGAGAGGAGCACTAGCATGTGTGATTGCCAGGCAACATAGGTAAGTACTAGAGCTTAGACCAGGAAAGCAAAGACCATACTTTTCCTCAGATCATACTACCTTGGAAGCACCAAAAACTTGAAAACCCCCAGAACTAGCTGTGAAAACAGCAATGTGAAAAGATTTGAAGCTTGGGACAGTTTCACCACCCCCCAGGGGAGTAGAACATAAAATTTATATAAAGTTCAAAGTCAGGAAATAAGCTAGAAAAAATGAGCAAATAGCAGAAAAAGAACCTGACAATAAAAAGTTACTATGGTGCCAGGAAAGTTCAAGACATAAATTCGGAAGAAGAAAACAATGTGAAAACAGTTATGAGTAAAGCATCAAAGAAAAATTTAGATTGGACACAAGACCATCAAGAATTCCTAGAAGAGCTAAAGAGATTTTAAAAATCAAGTAAGAATGGTAGAGGAAAAAATGGGAAAAGAAATGAAAGCAATGGAAAAAATCATTAAAAAAAAGAATTAATAGCATGGTAAAATAGGTACAAAAAATCTTGAAGAAAACAACTTTAAAAAGCAGAATTGGCCAGTTGGTAAAAGAAATACAAAACTTTGCTGAAGAAAATAATTCCTTAGAAATTAGAATTGGGTAAGTGGAAGTTAATGACTCTATGAGACATCAAGAAACAATAAAAAGATGTCAAAAGAATGAAAAAAAGAAGAAAATGTGAAATATCAAAGAAGAAAAGTGATCTGGAAAATAGATTGAAAAGAGAAAATTTAAGAATTATTGGACCACCTCAAAGCCAGGATCAGAAAAAAAAAGAACCTAGGCACAATATTTTTAAAAAATTATAAAGGAAAATTGTCCTAATTTCTCAGAACCAGATGGCAGAATAGAAATTGAAAGAATCCACCGATCACCTCCTGCAAGATATGCCTAAATGAAAATTCCCAGGAATATCATAACCAAATTCTAGAGCTTCCAGATCAAGGAGAAAATATTATAAGGAGTTAGAAAGAAACCATTCAAATATCATAGACAGTAACACACAAGATAAGAAGCTACAACCATAGGGGCAGCTAGGTGGTGCAGTGGATAGAGCACCGGCCCTGAAGTCAGGAGGACCTGAGTTCAAATCCAGCCTCAGACCAAACACTTGACACTTACTAGCTGTGTGACCCTGGGCAAGTCACTTCACCCTAATTGCCTAAAACAAAAACAAAAACAAAAATAAAAAAAAAAGAAGCTACAACCATAAAGGAATGGAGGGTTTGGAATAAGATATTCTGTAAGGCAAAGGAGCCAGGATTACAACCAAGAATAATCTACCCAGCAAAATGGAATATAATCCTTCAGGGGGACAAAGGTGGATATTTAATGAAACAGAGGACTTTCAAGCATTCTTGATGAAAATACCAGAGCTGAAAATCTGACATTCAAACACAAGACTCAATAGAAACACAAAAAGAGAAACGTGAAAGAGAAATCATAAGGGTTTTAACAAAGTTAAACTGTTTCTATTCCTATATGGGAAGATGATACACTTAACTCCTGAGAACTTTGACATTATTAGGGCATTTAGAGGACATCTACACAGACAGAAGGTATTACACAATACGCAGTAGTAAATGACTGCATTAATTTAGTGTTTGGGAAACCCAAAGATCCAAAATTTTGGAGCAAGAACTCACTATTTGACAAAAACTGCTAAGAAAACCAAAAAACAGTCTGCCAGAAAGTAGGCATATACCAATATTTCTCACTATTTACCAAGATAAGGCTAAAATGGGTATATGATTTAGACATAAAGGGTGATATTATAAGCAAACTTAGGGGAGCATAGAAAAATTTACCTGTCATATCTATGACTAAGGAAAGAATTCATGACCAAATAAGAGATACAGAGGATCAAGGGAAGTAAAAATCGATAATTTTGATTACATGAAATTAAAAAAAAACTTTCACACGAACAAAATTAATGCAGTTAAAATGAGGAGGAAATCAAGAAACTAGGGACATCTACAGCAAGTTTCTCTGATAAAAGCCTCGTTTCTCAAATATATAGGGAACTGAGCTAAATTTATAAAAAAAAGAGCCATTTCACAATTGATAAATGGTCAAGGAATATGAGCAGGTACTTTTTACAAGAAGAAATTAAAGTTATAAATAATCATACAAAATGCTCTAAATCACTAATAATTAGAGAAATGCAAATTAAAATAATTCTGAGGTGCCACCTCACACCTATCAAATTGGTGAAGGTGACAGAAAAGGAAAATGACAAATACTGGTGTGGGTGTGGAAAAAATAAGGACACTAATGCACTATGGGGGAAATTGACCATTTGTAACTATGCCCCAAGGACTATAAAATTGAGCATACTCTGTGACTAAGCAATACCCCTAGGCAGTACTAGACCTGCATGTTATAGAAATCAAAGAAAAAGGAAAAGGACCCACATGTACAAAAATGTTTATAGCAGCTCTTTTTGTGGTGGCAAAGAATTGGAAATTAAGGGGATGCCCATCGATTGGGAAATGGCTGAACGTGTCATATGTTTTTGATGGAATACTATTATGCTATAAGAAATGATGAAAGGAATGGTTTCAGAAGCATACATGGAAGATTTATATCAACTGATAAAAGTGAAGTGAGCAGAACCAGGAGAACCTTGTATACAATAAAAGTAATATTGTAATGATGATAAACTGTGAAAGACTTAGCTATTCTGATTAATACAATGATCCAAGACAATTCCAAAGGACTCATACAATGTTTTTCATTTTATTTTTATTGCTTTTTTCTGCAACATGGATAATAGGGACATGTTTTACATGACTTCAAATGCATAGTGGATATCATATTGCTTGCCTTTTTAATGGGTGAAGAGGGGCTGTAGTGAGACAGAGAATTTGAAACTCAAAATAATTATTTTTAAAAATGTATGTTAGAAATGAATAAATTTTGAAAAGAAAACAAAAATTCAGTAAAGTAACCAACACATCAATGTTCCCTGACAGTATATTTAGCATTCTAGAATGGAAGGAGATGCAATTTTTCAATTCTGCTCTTGGGTTTAAGCTTGGTCATTGTAATTTTACAACATTTTTTTTCAAGTAAGAGAGTAAGGAAAGAGAAAGAGCTGATATGCCTTTTTTTAAAAAAAAAAGTTTCCTCACTGGCTTAAGAATATAGCCACCCCTTGCTGCTTTGACATACATAGACTAAAGGTATTGCTTCATCACTCCCAAAATATCAAGTCCTTCAACACTGAGCCAGCACACATAGTCTACCAGAAGTGCCCAAGGGGAACTTAGTCCAGCACCATGTGTGCTTCATAGAATGGGGTGGGAATGGGGCACCAGTTAAACGACAATCTTCATGATAGGATTTTCTAGTGAAAACTACTATTTTCTTATATTTCCCCTCCCTCAAAGCTCCAAGTCCAGTTTAGTTATGGGTCATCTTAAAAAGGAATAGGGTTCTTTCCATTCTAGCACTTATACCAAAGTATAGCAAGCTATAAGAAAGTAAAGATAAGAAAGGAAAGGTTAGAAACCTAAATGGGTTCAAGTTAGAACAATGTTGGGGAAATAAAGGTGTTTTTAAGTGGTGTGCTTAGATCGTTTCCAGCTGGTCCTTGTCTTTATCAGAACTCCACAGAGCTGTCTCAATTTTGAACCCTCTTCTTATGTCAGCCAGAAACAAACTAGCTTCTATTCATTCTATCCAATGTCCCATTTTAAACTGTACACATACACTAGCAAGAGCCTCTTAAGCTTAGCTACTCAAGTCCTATGCATTCTTTAAAACTGACCTATTTATTCTTTGTGCAAGGTTTATTGAACCCCTCCACCCTATCCTCTTTTTTTTTTTAAATGCTGAGAACGTAAAGAGTTGCACGGAAAAGGAAGTACCACACCCTGCACCTTCATCATGCTATCAGTCCTTTTTAACATGAAGTGATTCAGTCTCTTCTAAGATGTGTTACAATGTCATTTCCTCCAGAGATTTTGTATTGCTGTGATGATGAAAAATAAGCATAAAGAAAAAGGCCAGGAATTTCTGGAAAGCCTTACCAATGTTTCAGATTATGGTATTGGCAAGTTATCCTTTACTGAATGGTCATATTTTGTATCAAACATCAGCAAAAGCCCTAGTGCTAGATTAAAGTAGGATGAGATAGTATCAGTTCTTCAGAAATGCTTCAACAGCAAAAAGAAAAAAAAAGATATACACCACATTAATCTAGGTACACTGAATAGAAAGGACTTTACCTCCCCTGTTCTTCTCTGGTACATACAAGTAAGAAAGGGCAAGGTGGGGGGTTTGAGTTTACCAGGAAAAAAAGTTCTTTGTCTAATGACACTATGAGAAGGAAATTTGTATCATCGTTTAGCCCCTTTTCCCAAAGGATCCTAGCAAGAGCATAGAAGCTTCCTTCGGTGCTGGCCATGTTATCTCTCACCTCTGTGATTTTGTACAAATGCTATTTCATGCCTGGAATGCACTCTCATCTTATCCCCAATTTTAGAATACCCAATTTTCTTCAAAACCCAACTAAAGTACCATCTCCTTCATGAAAACTTTTCTTATCTCCCTACTAGTCTTCTCCCTCAAAATTACCCTATATTTATTCATATCAGATAATACTTGGTACAGTGCCAGGCACATAATAATTGGAGCTTAATAAATTCTTGTTCCCTTCTCCTCCCCTTGCCATCTCATATACACCTAAATAAGGTGTCCCAAAAGTCATAGTGTGTTTTAAGATATTATGCAATTTTAAGTTATTAAAACTTAAAATGACACTAAAATTTTTGAGGCACCCTATTTAGGTATGTATGGGAGTGGGGGGAGAAGAAATTATTAACCACCTCCCACTATGTACCATGCACTATGCTAAGCATTTTACTAGTATCATCTCATCTGACATGTCTTGAATAGGTATATGCATATCTCCTCCAACATATTAGAAGCTTCTACTAGCCAGGGACTATTTCATTTTTGCTTCTGCATCTCTAACATATACCTGGCACATGATAGGTGCTTAATAAATACTTGGAGAATGACTCATTCATAAAGTAAGTAGTCCTGAGTCTGAATCGAGGCAGCTGCTACTCATTCCCCAGTAAGAGTTCCACAATTGATTAAAGCAACTTAATTGGTAGAAAATATAGCTGAAATTCATCGACCTTAACAAGCATTTGGGTGATAACACTGAGCCTCAGTTTCTGAGAAACTTTTGGGTTTCCACATATGCCTAGGAGACATTGATTTGTGTGAAACCAAAACTTGACTGCCACAGGATTCATTACAGAAGGGTGTGACTTCCAGGAAGAGGGTGATGATATTCTTGCTCTTCTCTTATCTCCTCAGATGTCTTCTGGGTGTCTGTGTTGAGTTCTGGGTTTAAGAAAGGTGTTAATAAGTTAGAGAATGTCCAGATCAAAGTAATGGAGACAGTAAAGGGCCTTGAGTTCATATATGCAGATAGGTTGAAGGAACTGGGAATGTTTAGTGTAGGGGAAAAGACTCAGAGGGACATGCTCTAACTCTTTGCCAGGATTTGAAGATCTGTCATTGGAGGTGGGGTAACACTTGTCCTATTTGGCTCCAGAGGGCAGAATGAATAGAAGTTGCAAAGCTTCCTAGGGACTAGAATGGGCTGTCTTGAAAGGTGGTGTATTCTTTTTTCTTGGGGGTCTTTAAGAGGAAAGTGGGTGACCACTTGTTGAGTATGTCATAGTGGGATTCTTTTTGAGTAATGTTTGGATGGTTGCAGAGGTCCCTTCAGACTCTCAAATTCTGTGATTCACTGGACCTAGAAGACTCCAAGAAAGGTCCGTGGTTCCAATGAGCCATATAAACAGAAATCCTATAAACCAATATGACAGTCCAATTGCTAGCTGAACTAGGGAAAGGCCTGAAGATAAGAATATAGTTCACACATGAATTACTGTGAATAGAGGAGCTGATTAGAAATAGCTGCTATTTAGACTCTACTCAGACACCATTTTTTTTTACTGGACCTATGATTTTACTTGTAGAGGTAACGCCTAGAGATGGAACTCCTGATAATGCACATAGCCACTTGTTTTGGAACTTACGGTCATATAGAATCCTCTGGGGGTACTGAGATGACTTGCCCAGAGTCACATACAGACAGCTCAGCCCTTTGGACATGTTCGTTTCCATTGTGGCTATTCATGTTATTGAATGCATTCACTCCTTTTCAATCAATGAATTAGTCATTCAGTGAGCAATTGTTAAGTGCCTACTATGTCCCTGGCACTGTGCTAGGTGCTGGGGATACATAGCAAGAATAAAACAGTCCTTGCCCTCACGTAGTTTATGTTCTATTAGGGAGAGGAGACAACATGTGCATAAATAAGTATACATGTACATTTACACACATGTGCCTATATAAATATACATGGAAACACACATGTATGTATCCATATATGTATATGTGTATACATACATATGTTTGTCTATATGTATATATAGACACACATAAAAATCAAGGATGAAAACTGATTCACATAAACTGTTAAATTTTCAGTGTGAGCATTTATACTTGAAAATTGGCAAATAGTATAAATCTGGGCTTGATTTATAATTTGGTTGATTGTCTAGACTTATGAAAGTGATGGAGAAAATGTTAGTAATACAGATTAAATTTTTGCATAAATTTTTTTGGCCAGGGAACCAGTTGTTAAACATTTACTAGCATATTGTTATATGTAATATACACAAAAAATATAAGATAAATTTTGGAAGAGGTGGACATTAGCAGTTGTGGGGGAGACCAAGACTTTTAGCTTTTGGAGAGAATTCAATACTACAGAGAAAAGTCCCAGTGAACATCTTTCTACTTATCATGACAACAGAAGAAAACTATCTTCTACCCATGGAAAATTCCTCTATGTACACACAGGAAAGTGGTGGCATTTCTAGTTCCCAAATAAGGAAATAGAAATCCAAACAATTAATTATCTATGAGGTCATGAAAATAGATAGGTCAAGCCGAGCAGGGTGCCCAATGTCCCTAGTCCTTGTGGTTGGGGAGGTTGGAGCTGGTGGATCATTAGAGTTTGGAAGTTTTGAGAAGCAATAGTTGAAGGTCCACAGTGCAGCACCAATATGGAGAGTCCCCAGGGAGCAGGGAGCCAGCCGGCTGCCTAAGGAGGGATGAACTAGTCTAGACTGGAAATGAAACAACAATGATCAGTAGGGGCCTGTGAGAACTATTTTTATGATCTTTAGCAAACCAGAACAACTAAGTCTTCTGGACATGCTTATTTCTATTGTGTTGTATCATATATGTGTGTGCATATATCTCATCTTTATACTATATCATATATTATGTTGTTGAATACATTCACCCCCATTAATTTATTGAATCAATCACCCAACAAGCATTTATTAAGTGACTACTATATGCCTGGCACTGTGCTAGGTACTAGGGATACATAGGAAAAAATAAAACAGTCCCTGCCTTCAAGGAGCTTACATTCTATTGAGGGGAGAGAGTAACATGTACATAAAGAAATATAATGTAAATTTTTTTTGGTGGGTGGATGTTAGCTCCCGAGGAAGAGACAGAACTTTAATCTCTTGGAGGGTACATCTTGATATTTTGTCTTTTATTTTTTTTTAATTTTTAGGCAATTAGGGTGAAGTGACTTGCCCAGGGTCACACAGCTAGTGCCAAGTGTTTGGTCTGAGGCCATATTTGTACTCAGGTCTTTCTGACTTCAGGGCCAGTGCTCTATCCACTGCACCACCTAGCTGACCCTCTGCATCTTGATATTTTAAGAAGTATCTTTTCTGCCTGATGCATATCTAGGCATTCTGTGAGCACTCAGTAAACTCAATTCAGGAAATATTTATTGGCAATCTTCTTTGAGCCCAGCTCCTTTGCCCTGCCCCAATTAGTGGAAGTAGTCATCACATTTCAACTGAATTCAATGCAACAAACATTTATTAAGCACCTATTAAGTGCCAGGAACTGTTCTAGGCACTGGGGAAACAAAAAAAAAAAAAAAAGAGACTCAAGGAGCTTATAGAACCCTAATATTCTTCTGGGTCTGAATAATATCTATTAGTCCCATGTAGTATAACATATAGTCCTATTTAGTCTAAGAGTCTATTAGAGGTGACCATCAATATCGAGCTGTATAAAACATGATAAAAAGAAAACAGGATTTGCCCTGTGTTGAGGTCTCATCTTCATTGATCATCTGACTCACTAGTGTCACTCTTACACTAGCGTCATTCTCTGTCACTCATTAATGACACTCTGTACTAGTGTCACTCTCTAAGATTCTAAATCTGACTCACCTAAACTTTGAATACCTGCCAAACCATACCTGGCCAGATAGACTTCTGGTCCTGACTTGGCATGATACTTACCTGATAAAAATGGCCTACTTTTGAATCAACCATGGAGGACCAACAAGCTGGAAGAGAAAAATGAAATGTGTCCATGAACCTATAATTAAGCTAATATACCCTATCAGCACTCGAAAACCTCTTACATATATTTGTACCACTGTTTTTCAAGCGTATGTAGGAACTGTTATGATTAATAAATACAAATTCATTTAAAAGCATTACTAAATTTAAATGGAATTGAAATTGGAAATAAGTTCTCTAATTAGTCCAAGATCTACTCATTAATGCACAAAAACCAAACTGAGCTGCTATGAAGCTATTTAAGGAATTTGAAAGTTCTTCAGATTTCAATAACAATCATTTATGTTTCCACAGGGCCTTTAAATTTTCAGAGCACATTCATGTCTATTCTTTCCTTTGATCTTCAAAGTACAAATCTGAGAGCAGGTAGTGATAGATGTGTGGAAAGAAAGAGCATCAATAAAACATTTTTAAAAAATTCACAGAATTAAAAATAAGTGCAGAAAAGGATGCAAAGCTATTATCTTGTTAAGCTGATATGTATGCATATATCTATATCATCTATCTATCTAAGTTTATAATTTCTTTTATAGTCGTCTTTCCTGGTTTTCTTGCATCTTGACAGGTTAATTGATGATTTTTAAGTTTGTAATGAAAAAAAAGAAAAAATAAGGAAAACACATACAAAAGCTTGGGAAGTAAATCTAGTTCAACTTCCCCCATTTTTACAGATAAGAAAATTAAGACCTAGAGAAAGTTGACTGGGTCAAAGTGACAAATCTAGTTGTTGGGGAAAGGGGGGGTAGGTGGCTAGAACCTAGCCAAGGTTCCTTGACTTGTTTATTTAACAAACAAACTCCAGTCCGGTGTTCTTTCCACTATAACATCCAGTGGATGGGAAATACATGGTGGGAGCAAAGGCAGGAGGTTTACGATCCCAAAAAGATAGGAAAATAGCAAAAATGGAGTGTGTCACGTCGTATTTAAATAAATACTTTTTTCCCCCTGTTGGTACTGACCTGATATTTTAGTGGCATAAGAAATTTCCAGTAAGAAAACTCTTTGAAGTCTAGGGCTTATACCAAAGAAAATGGGTACCTGCTTTGAAGCTTATAGTCTATAAGAGTTGTATGGAGGCATTAAGAGGTTAAGTGATTTGCTCAGGATCACATCACCACGATGTGTCAGAAATGGGACTTGAATTGGAGACCACCTCCTTATCTAGTTCTCTATGCTACCTCTCATGTAATCCTTAGGAAGTCATATTTAGTGGATAGATCCTGGAAAGGATTCCTTGGCCCAATCCATGTGTAATATTGCCTGAGATTTCTCTATTAGAGATATATCTTTGAGGGTTAAAGATCTGTATCTTCAGTAATCCACATTTAAATGAAATTTTTTTCAAGGGCAACACATTTAGCTATTTTTCATTACTAATAATAACTTAATGGGCATTTATTTATGTAGCTTCTGTCCAAGAAACTGTATAGATTTGTCTAGTTGACTTATTTGCCTCTTCACCCATTCTTAGTGGCTAGAGTCAAGATCTATACAGAAACCACATGGATTTCTGAGCAGGACAACATCCCAGCCCATCAAGACCAGTATACAGTTCCTTTCCTATCCCTCCCACTTCCTGTCACCTTCAATATTTTCAGATATGGTTTTGATTCGTTATTCTATTCCTTTTATGAATGATTCTAGTCTAATTTAATTTTTTAAAAAAATTGAGTTCCAAATTTTCTCTCTTTCTTCACCCCTTCCCTTCACCCATTGAGAAGGCAAGAAATATGATACTCATACATATGAAGTCATGCAAAACATATGTATGATTTCTGATATACAGATTCCATCCTTCTTTGTTTATTGATAATCTTGATGAAGAACTAGGTTGACTTGGGCCTACGTTTCTCAACATTTCCTTGCTTACTTCTATTCCCTACATACCCCACCCAGCTTGTCTTTGCACCAACGTGAAGCACATACATGGTCATGGATCTGGTGAGCATGCAAACACTTATCTTCAACCATGGCTTGAAAGTTCTGAAGGGGACAGGTGGAGGAATAGGTACTTTGCATGGGCCGTTAACAGTAATGGTTGCTGAGAGATCACTAGCATGCTACATGAGGGTCCTGATGACTGAGTGGGATGCCATGAAAGAGGACAGTATGGAAGGGTCCTGAAGACAAACTTTGTGATTCCATAATTTAAGTTTAGGCCAAATTTGCCTCCATTTCTCTAGTCACACATGGATGTGTGTATACCCACGTAGTCTTATTTCTTTATTTTTTAAATTTAAATTTTCAATTTTATTATGAACTTAAAAACAATGAGCAGGGGCACCTAAGTGGAGCAATAGATTGAGTACCATCCCTGAAGTCAGGAGGATCTGAGTTCAAATCTGGCCTCAAACTCTTACTAGCTGTGTGATCCTGGGCAAGTCACTTAACCCCAACTGCCTCAAAAAAAATCAATGAGCATAAAGATTTCAATACAAAAAGAACAGAAAAAGTGGGTTGTATATGAAATTGTGAATTGATGCATATAATTTGGTATAGCAGCATGGCAGAGTGTATAGAGAGTAGGCTTCGGAGCTGGAGGGCTGTGGTTTGAGTCCTACCTCTTCCGTAGAGTGGCTGTATGATTCTGGGCAAGCCACATAACCTCTCCATGCTCCTAGCCAGAGGTGTCAAACCCACTGCCCATGGACACATGCTGCCCACACACTTCTCACTGTAGGCCAAACCACATTAAAATGTAATTAGGAAATATTTAACAAAATAAGCAAAAACACAATAAAACACTTATAATGTTGATATATGGTTTTTTTGAGTTAATATGCTACAGCATGAATCTTTATGTATGGTTTAGTGGCCCCATTTCTATTTGAATTAGGCATCACCACTCTAGGCAAATCTCTAGGCAAAGACTATAAATTGTAGAGAATGTGATAACCTTCATTGGTAGAAGTTTCCTCACTTGAAAGTTCTCTATAGCAATGAAATATCAAGTCCAGTTCCTATCTGTTGTTACTGTTGGTGTTTTAAAGGGTAGGCTCTGGGCCCAGAATCAGGAGGACCTGAGTTCAAATCTGGCCTCAGGTACTTGATGTGTTACCCTGGGCAAGTCACTTAATCCTGTTTGCTTTAGTTTCCTCAACTGTAAAATGAGGATAATAACAGCACCTGTCTTATAAGGTTGTTGTGAAGATCAAATGAGATAATTGTAAAACTTTTAACATATTACCAAGTACATAAACTACCCAGTGCAGCTGCAATCAGATACAGTAAATGCTATATAAACGTTTATAAGCATACCTTGTTTTTTTAACTTTTTTGCACTTCATAGATTTTGCTTTTTTCTTTTTACAAATTGAAGGTTTGTGGCAGCTGTGTGTTCAACAAGTCTATTGGTGCCATTTTTCCAATCACATGTGCTCACATTACGTGTCTGTGTCATATTTTGGTAATTCTTGTAATATTTCAAAGTCTTTCATTATTATTGTATCTGTTATAGTGATCTGTGATCAATGATCTTTGATGCTAATATTATAACTCTTTTGGGGGACCACTAACCACACCCATATAAAACTGCAAACTTATTTTATACATGTTGTATATGTTCTGACTGTTCCACTAGCTAGCCATTCCCCTAACTCTCTCCCTCTCCTTGGGCCTCCTTATTCCCGGAGACACAAGAATATTGAAGAATATTACATAAACTTAGTTCAAAAAGTAATGGCAGGGTTGGACTCCAATTTCGAAAGAAAATTCTTCTGTAGATAAAATGCTATCAAACAACATTACATGCTACAGAGATTTCTTTTATAAAAGGAAGAGTCAACCAATGCAGCAAACTTCATTGTTGTCTTATTTTAAGAAATTGCCACAGCTACCCCAACATTTAGCAGCTACCACCTTGACCAGTCAGCAGCCATCAACATTGGGGCAAGATCCTCCACAAGCAAAAAGATTATGACTGCTGAAGGCTCAGATGATGGTTAGCATTTTTAGCAATAAAGTATTTTTTAATTAAGGCATGTAATTTGTATGGGTTTTGTAGGGTTTTTTAGATGTAATAATATTTCACACTTAATAGACTATAGTCTAGTACAAACATAGCTTTCATATGCACTGGGAAACCAAAAAATTAATGTGACTTGCTTTATTGTGATATTCACCTTATTGTAATAGTTTGGAATTGAACCCTCAACATCTCAACAAGTTATGTCTGTATTCAATTCTCCCTTTCAGCCAAGGAAAGAAAAGAAGAGAAAAAAAAGAAACCTCCTCATAAAACTAATAAATACAGTCAAACAAAACAAATCCACATGTTAATTGTGTCGAAAAAAGTATGTGTCATTTTGTAGCCTTGCTTCTTCGCCAGAGGATGAAAGCATCATCAGTCTTCTGAAATCATGTTTGGTCATTGTGTTGATCAGGGTTCTTACATCTTTCAAACTTGTTTGTCTTTATGATGTTATTGTTATTGTATAAGTTATTCTCAAGGTCCTTCTCTCTTCACTGAGTTAGTTCATACAAGTATTCCCTGGTTTCTCTGAATCTATCCCTTTTATTATTTCTTTCTGTGCAAAAGCATTCAATTACACGTGTGTACAATAGGTTATGAAGTCACTACTCAGTTGAGGACATCCCTGTTGTTTCTAGTTCTTTGCTACAACAACAACAATAACAACAATACTTTCAATATCAAAACACGTAATTCTATTGCTTAGAATGGTCTAAAATCAGTTGTTCATGAAAGGGAAGTTATTATTATTATTATTATTATTATTTTTGGTGAGGCAATTGGCGTTAAGTGACTTGTCCAGAGACACACAGCTAGTGAGTATTATGTGTCTGAGGCCAGATCTGAACTCAGGTTCTCCTGACACCAGGGCTGGTGCTCTATCCACTGTGCCACCTAGCTGTCCCTGGGAGTTTAATTATTAAGAGAAAGTGAAGATGCATGTGAGAATGGTTATTTCTTTTTTTCCAGAAATGCCTAAAATGCAATGAGTACACATTGCCCAGGTATCACTCAAAGCTGATGCTGATGCTCATGAAATGAAATGTTTCTGTAGAACAAGACTGTGAGAATGCAACAGCAGGCAGAGCCTTGCAGATGGTACACCACTGGAAAGGGGAGCACCAAACAATATAGTAGGTCTGTGACTGGCAGGCTAGTGGCAATGAGGGGAGCTCAGGGCCTGGAGTAACAAGAGAGGACCTACAAGCAGAGAGTGTTCAGCGGTATGCTGATTGGGATGATGATCGGGTAAAAGATGGGCAGTACGTCTTGGAGCCATGGGCTGTCGATCACCTCTGGGGTTATGTTGAAAAGGTTGTAGTTTGACATTGCAGACTGGCTATTACAGTGGCCTCCAGGGGTATCACCTCATTTTCTATAGAATCTGAAGCATGGAGAGGCTTAGACTAATTAGAAAAATGTACTGATTATTTAGTAACTGAAAATATAAATTATTTAAAACAAAAAGGAGGAATGTGCTGGCAAAATAACACAGATATATTCCCAAACTAATTTTTTTTTTGTTTTTGAATCACTGTACAATTATAAGAGTAACAAAGAACACTTTTAAGATTTGTGAGATGCTTCACACATGCTAGCTACTTTGATCCTTGCCATTATCTTATGAACCAGATGGTGCAGTTTACTATTCCTAGTTTATAGACAAGGAAACTGAGGTTCAGAGAGGTTAAAGGTCTTGTCCAGGATGACTTACTTGGAAAGTGGCAGAGAAAGGATTCAAACACGGATTTTTTTTTACTCCAAATTCAGATTGCTTTCTATTAAACTATCTTCTTCACTCACAGAATGCATAATAATCCTATTAAATTGAATTTTTCATACGTGTTCATATAAAAAACCAGTAGTTCTTACTGCCATTTCGAATTTCATTTCAATACTCTAGAGATGAGCCACCCAAGATAATTTACTACTACCTGCAAATTTGATGAAAGTATTCTCAATTTCTTTGTTTAGACCAGAGGTGGGGAATGTGTGGCCTTGAGACCATTTAGGTCCTTGGGTGAGTCCTTTTGACTGAGTCCAAGTTTTACAGAACAAATCATTTTATTAAGAGGATTTGTTCTGTGAAGTTTGGATTCAGTCAAAAGGCCACACTTGAGGACATAGAAGGCCCTAGAGGAATCCTAGAAGGTTCCCTACTGTTGGTTTAGATCATTAGTAAAGTGTCTCTGTCTCTCTGTTTCTCTCTGTTCTTCTCTCTCTCTCTCTCTCTCTCTCTCTCTCTCTCTCTCTCTCTCTCTCTCTCTCTCTCTCTCTCTCTCTCTCTCTCTCTCTCTCTCTCTCTCTCTCTCTCTCTCTCTGTCAACAAACATTTATTAAGCACCTACTCTGATGCAAAGAAAGATACCCTTGGGAGCTGACAATATAATGGAGGGGGGACAGAGTATGCAAACAATTATGCACCAACAAACTATTTGTAGGATAAATTGGCAATAATCAATAGCAGGAAAATAACAGAATAAGAGGGTTTGGGAAAGGTTCATTCATTCATTGTTTACTATGTGCCCAGGCACTGTACTAAGTGCTGGGGATACAAAAAAAGCAAAAACATAATGTAGACAGTATATTCAAAGTATTTTGTAAACCTTAAGATGTCAGATAAATGTTAGGTACTATTATTTTTATCATCATCATCTTCAACATTATTGCTGTTGCTGTCATTATTTTATCTTATTTCTTGGGGGGTAACCTTGATTCTATATATGAATATGTAGTCAGTTTAATTTTACTGCCTTTATTTTCCTTTTTTATTCTTTTCTCCTCTGTGTGATCTTTAGTTTTCTACCCCTAACCTATATGATCTAATTCAGTCTATGTCTCATTTCCTCAGAGACTTGTATTCAGCAAACAATTAGACAGAATTATCCTTGCTGAGGTGTTGGCAGGTAAAGGCTTCATGGTATTACCTTCTGTGAAGAAATTTCCGAGCACAATGAAGAAGAAGGGCATACAGTTGAGCCCCAGCTCTTTAAAAAAAATTTTTTTAAATTTTTTATGTATTTAATTTTTAATTTATGGAAAAAATAAGCATTTCCATAATACAGTATAATAAAAAAGGTAATTGCACATGAAACTGCAAATCTATTACATATAACTTGCTATTCCTTTTAAATACACAATAAAGTTATCATGTAAATTTTTTCCCTTTTTTTCCTTCCTTCTCCCACCCCTCCCCACTCTAGAGATGGCTACCATTGGACACAAAGCTCTTCTTAGATGTTCAAATCTGAATCTGAAGTTGTCCCGCATGGTGGTTCCTCAGTGACTGCTGCTACCAAATCCCTCCCTGACATAAGAATACCATACTTGATAGCTTTTATAGCATAAGAAAAGAATGAAATCACTTTTCTTTAATCCCACTGAGACAAAGAATGCTAATAGATAACTAAGGGAAAAATTTATCATTAAGCTAAACTCAAAATGATAAGGAAGGATATTAAGTGAGAGGAAGAATTTTTTGACATACCTGAAATCACATCAAATATGTAATTGCCAATTCATAATCATGACCCTATTAGTACATATGATCTAAGTTGGAACTATCAGGTTATCATTATCTCGCTTTGCATTACGTATTTCATTTGAGGCAGTTAGGCTGCACAGTAAACAGAATGTTGGACTTGAAGTCAGGAAAACTCAAGTTCATAATCCTGATTCAGATACTTACCTTGGCCCTCGGTAGGCCACTTAATCTATGGCTGCCTCAGTTTCTTCTGTAATGGGGGATGATGATAGGGTTGTTATAAAGAGCCAATGAGATGACAAACCTTAAAGCACTATCTAAATGCTAAGTAGCTATTTTTGTTTTCCTCACAAGTTCTTCTAAGAACTATAACTTTGCTTCCATGCACATTCCTAACTATGCCACTTAGCTAGCTACATGGCAACTGAAGGGATGCAAATTTCAAACCACCACAAAGAACATTTTACATGAGCAAAGGAGAGAAGATAATAGAAATGGCACTAGGCTTAGAATTAGAGAATCTGAGTTTGAAGCTTGACTCTGTGTAACCTTCGACAAATTGATGAATGTCTCTGGGTCTCAGTTTCTTCATCTGTACAATGAGAGGGTTGGACTAGATCAGAGGTTCTTAACCTAGGGTCCACAGTCTACAGATAGATTTCAAGGAGTCTATGAATTTGGATGAGAAAATTACATATTTAGTTTTGCTAACATCTAACAGAAATTTAGCATTTCCTTCCAATTTTTTTTCCAGGAAGAGAGAATAAATGCAATTTCATTTTGTCTTCTCTGAAACTTCCACATACACCAGCTTCTTCTATCAAAGAACATGAGTAACGGAAAGTTCTGACTTATATTTTATCACACAAGTAAGTGTGTGTTTGTTACAGAGCTGGCAGCAGATGTCTCTTCCATTTTTTTTTTACTCCAATAGATTACACTTTCAGTACCAGTATGAAAAAAAGATCCAGCAAAGAAATATAGGCAAACTGCTACAGAGGTCTCCTGAATTAAACAGTGTACCATTGCATGACGTGCTCCTGGATTTAATAACTGGAAAGTCATCAAGTGTGTCCACACTTCTGAAGCAGAACATAAAACCATCCTAGAGGATATCTCATCGGAGCCCTTCCTTCTGGGTGGATTTTACACTTGGCACTGCTGTCCTAGCCTCAGAGGAGCTGGCCTTCACCCCATGCAAAGCCTCCTGGTCACTCTTCAATGTAAGTTGTAATTGGGATCATCATATGATGATGTATCAGAAATTGTCTTCAAACTAGCAAGTGTTTTTAGAATTCTTGTTTCTCTTGGCTGATTGGGAAATACTTCTTCCAAGAAAAATATGTGTTCAACTACGATTACTGAGTGGAGGTGCCCTGATGTCACACCACCTCAGAGAAGCAGATCATCCAGCACTGTCTCTATGCTAGGAAGGGATCCCAGAAAATGTGGGCTAGAGAAAGATGGCCTCTACAACATTGGTAAGAAGCTTGGAATAGCTAGCATGGGCTGAAGGGTGGCTGAAGAGCATGGGGAGGAGAGAAGCTTGTCTTTCCAACTTCTTGGTGGTTTCTTCCAGCTGCTGAAGTATATAGTCATTAAGAGCCCTTCCAAAAGGAATAAAAATGCAGTCTGCTTTCCAGCCTTAGAAAGAGCCTTCTTTGAGCATTTGGCGGTAATGGTATAAGAAAATCATATTAAATAAAAAACTAAATCTAACTGATTCGAAGAATAAGAAACTGGTGATTAGTCTCCGTATCTGGAGTGCCAGATCAATTCTGGGTTGAAGTAAAGCTGGAAGGGTGTGATTGATTCCAGTTGCTAGAGGGAAGAAGAGATGAACCATCAGGTGGGCTCCCCCACTCCACCAGCCTCCTTCAGTTTTTAAAAACATTATTCTGGGAAGGACTCCATAGAATTTCACTTGACTCTGCAGAGTCAATGATACAAAAAAGTTTTGAAGTTAGGTGGAACAGTGGATAGAGTACTGTTTCTGGAGTCAGGAAGACCTGAATTAAAATTTGGTTTCCGACTTATGTGACTCCCAACAAGACCTTTAATCTGTCTACCTCAGTTTCCTCATCTGTAAAATGGAAATAATAATAGCGGCTAACTTTTAGTGTTGTTGTGAGGATCAAATGAGATTATATTTATAAAGCTCTTAGCATAGTGCCTTGTACATAAGCAGGAGATAATAAACGCTAGCTATTGTACATATATATGTGAAAAAAATACATGTATATGCATTAACTATTAATTATTATTTTTAGGAATCTCTGGACTAAATAATCAGCAGAGTCCCGTCTAGCTCTAAATTTATGATCCTAACTAGAACTCTCTGAAAACAGGTTGAACTGCCTCAGGGAGCTGGGAGTTCTGTTCCTGGAGGTCTCTAGCCAAGAAAGTAGAGAATCAAGGATGTTCACTTACTTGGTTGTTGGTGGCTGTCCTTCATGCTCAAAGAGGACCAAAATGACATCACTGCATTGGGGTCAAGGTACAGTGTGTCTGATCAGACCAATACAAACTTAGAAGACTCTACTATGGGTTGGGCACAAATAATTCATAGGAACATTTGAGAGGGAGATGTCTCTAAATTTGTACATCTCTCATTTCTTTTGAGTTACTGCAATTCTGCCTTGCTCACAAAGCATAGTGTCTTCTTCAATGTGGGCATGCCATGCTGGGTGGTCCTATACCAGAGTCTCCCATGTCTTACAATGAATTTCAAAGTTCTTCAGAGAGACCTTGAGAGTATTCACTTATTATAGATGTCATGGAAGAGGTCCACATTTCACTACATCTTTGAGATTTTTCCAATATTTCAACGATCAGTCTGAAGCTAACATCTCAGAGGCTATGCCACTGACTAAAAACTCTGGACCTCCCAAACAATAGTATTACATTTGATAACTGGTAAAATTAGTTGCCTAGTAAAGGAACAAGATGAAGGCAGGAAATGACATGCTCACCACCACTCTCACTTCCTCAATCTCATCCCTCCCCACTAACCTCCTAAGAAGAAATACACACACACACACACACACACACACACATACACACACACACACACACACACATTTCAAGTATTACATCTCCTTCAAAATGTTGGGAAATTTGGACTTGTGTGAAGTTGTGTCACATGACTAAAATACTTTAATGATACTTTAAAGGTTGACATTAATTAATTAAAATGTAAATAATTGCCAACTTTAGTCATTTATACTGATGTTTAATAAAACATCAAGAAAAAGAAAAGCAGTGTTACTAAGATATCCATATTACCCAACAGCTGGGGAAAAATGTCCCAGAAAATGGAATAGAGAAAGTTTTCCTGTTTGGTTTGCAAAATGTTTCCTAGGAAGAGAAATACAGTTATATTATCTTAGTGAAAAACTATTAATCTCTGGTAAAGAACCATACCTGGTAAAGTTGAAGATTTTGAAGATAATCAAATGGAAGATACTGATTTCTAAAAGAGGTCAAATCTTAGAGACTTCATTAATTTAGACTAGCAATGTGGCTTTCATAGTTTTTATTTTTATTTATGTTCTACTTTCATTAAAGGCCCTTATAATTATTAAGTAAAACTCTTAGCTATTAAACCTTCAATAATCAATTTCACACCTCAATAGATAGCATCTAAAGTTATGAACAGTTCTTTTTTTTTTTTAAGGTTTTGTTTTCCTTTTTGGTGAGGCAATTTGGGTTAAGTGACTTGTCTAGGGTCACACAGCTAGTGTCAAGTGTCTGAGGCCAGATTTGAACTCAAGTCCTCCTGACTCCAGGGCTGCCACCTAACTACCCCTTATGGACAGTTCTTTTTAAGAGTATTTTTTATTCTGAACTTAACAAACACCAAATAAAATTAGTATTTTCATATACAAAAAAGAAGATTTTACATGCAATTATGAATTTCTACTATATATAGGTTTCTTTTCCTTTTAAGTACTTAATAAATTTAACATGTTATTTTAAAAACTGTCCTGCTTATAAATGCTTCCTTCTGGTCTCCTTCAAATGGTTCTTGGATGAAGAAATAGAAATTATCAGTAACTACACAAAAAACTGTTCAAATTCTCTAACAGAGAAATGTGAATTAAAACAACTATGAGAAAGCAACTTTCATCTGTTAAACTGGCAAAGCGAGTATGAAGAGGAGGAGCTTAAGAAAGGTTTTGTTCTGGGATCAAACATATCTCCCTAGGGAATGTACAAACATTCTAATTCACACCACCTTTGCAACTTTGCGCTGGCAGTGAATAATTCTTTCTGTTGGGTGGAGAGCAAATACCTTTCCTAGGCATCATCTTTTCAAGGGAGCTATGTGGCTTCATAAGAGGAATATGCCATATGATGTTGCTCCAACTCATGTTTTTTCAAAATTTTGCTGTATTTTTTGCTAAACTCTGCTTTATGTGATAGAGTTTCCATGCAACATCATTGTCCTTTGGTCTATTAGCCAAGACCAAGCCAGCATTATCTAAAGCTACCCACACTGGCCAGATCCCACATGCCCCACTTACATACATTCTCCATGTCAGGGCTCTGCATCTGCCAGTGTCCTTAAGTATAGACATTCCAACAATAATAAATAGGGAAAAACTCAGAAAGTATTGTCAAAACTGCAATTGTCAGTGACTTCATAATGCAGAGTCTTCCCTGCTGCTGCTGCTGTTTCTCCACCCTATAATCCAGATCATGGGACACCAAGCCACCTGCGCATAAAAGTACACCAGCGCTCTGTCCTGGTTCCCCTTCTCTCTCTGCATTTTCTCTAATGGTTATTTTTGTCAGCTCTGTGGATTCAATTCTCTTCTCTTTGTTGATTACTCTTAAATCTAGATATCCAGTTCTCATTTTCTTCTAAGTTCTAGTATCTCTTATTTATCTGTATATTTGACATCTCCACTTGAATGTTCCTGAAATATCTGATATTCAAAATATCCAAAAAATAATGCACCCTCCAATTCACATTCTGAACTCCTCTATTTCTACTGAAGATATCACCAATCCCATTGTCACCATTTTCCCCATCATTCAGATTGACAATCTAGAAGTTTTCCTTGACTCTTCACTTTTACCTCACATATCATTAATTGCCAAATCTTATTACTTTCTATTGCTATAATATCTGTCCCAGATGACCTTTCTCTTTATTCACACATCAATCATACTAGTTTAAGCACTTACCGGCACTAGCTTAAAATATCACAATGGCCTCCTAGTTGGTCTCCCTATCTTAAAACTCCCTCCACTCTAATGTATCCTTCACAAAGCCACAAAAAAATTTTCCCGAAGTTTCCTGAAACTGTATAATTACACCTCACCCCCATCCCCCATTCAATAATCCCTAGTAATTCCCTATTACTTCTAAGTTAAAAAATAAACTTCTCTGTTGGAAAGAGAGAAATCTGTAATGAGCTTGAAATGCATCCTGCCTTCCCAGTCTCATTTCACATTTCTCCCTTCCACACACTCTAAAGTTAAACCAAACTGATTTTCTTGCCATGACACACACCATTTCCTATCTCTAAGCTTCTGCATTGGCTTTTCCCCATGTATAGAATGTTTGCCTCTCTCTTTAACTTCACCTTTTGAAACTCCCTATTTCTTTCAAGATTTTGCATTATACTTTTCTTGGTCCCTCCTGATGCTAGCACATTCCTTGCTAAAATTATGTTTTATCTGTTTTGTATGTGTTTTGTATTTTTCTATGTACAAATATGTTATCTCCAGGAGTGCGCTGGTAATTACGCTCTTTTAGGTTTAATTTGAATTAATATTTTCTTCATGACTTTCTGAAGTCTAGACAATCAACAAACAATAAATCAAGACTTGATTTATTGCATTTGTTCCAAGGTGCAAAGGCTGACTCTGAAAATTTAATAATTGACTCCTGGTCTGGTTTAAGCTGGCTCCAGCACACCCTGAAATCTAGGGCCCTATCATACCACGGCTTCCCTTCCAAAACAGGATCTAAGTGAAGACTTGTATAAAAAATTTTCATTCATCAATTTATGTAAGAAAACAATGAATTGGACCCTGGATGCATCCCACAGCAATAATTTAACAAATAATTATTAAGCAGCTAATATGTACAAAGCACTGGGCTATGTAATGGGGATACAAAGATAAATGAAACATGGCCCCTGAACTCAAAGAGCTTACAATCAATAAGCAAGCATTTATTAAGCACCTACTATGTTCCAGGCTTTGCACTAAGAACGTAAGGACCAAAACACATCCCACCTCTCAAATAGTTCCTGCTCTCAAGAAGCTTACATCCTAGTAGAGGAGAAAATGGGTACATACATAGGGATATGCAAAATAAATACAAGATAATTACATACAAGCTATTTAGTGAGAGAGGGTAATACCAAGTGAAGACTTTTTGCTGAAGATTGTACTTGACCTAAATTTTGAAGAAAGTGAGGAATTCTATGAGACAGAGATGAGGATGAATTTCTGGAATGAAGGACAGCCGATGCAAAGGTACAGGGATGGAAGATGGCATTACTTATGTGAGAAATAAAGACCAGTAATGGGAATATAGCAGGTATTCAAATACCTGTAGCATACATTCTATCCTGTACGTCTTGTAAGAAAACGTAAAGTCTGACCAGATTCATGCTAACAGATGAAGCCAGGAGTCAGTATAAGGTATTGAAAAGCAACCAGATTTTGTTTAGCTTGGCAGTTCCATGGCATATTGGTAGAGAGTTGGTGTCCAATCGCTTGAGAAAAAAAACCCCTCTCCTTACATAAGTTCTACTTACACATTCTAAAGCTCTTTATCCCCTTCTCTCGCCTTCCCCTTACTTCCCTTTTCTGCCTGGTAATAATGTATCCTTTATATATTCTTGCCTCCAGAACTAGCTAGTACTAGTCAAGTCATTATTCCCTTAACAGAGGTGAAGCATTAAGTGGTCTGGAGACAGCTAGCACCAGTAACATAATGAAGGGAGACAGAATAGAGGAAATCATGCATCATTTCCCACCATGAGGGTCTTTTTAACTTTTATATTGGTGGTATTCAGTTGTTTTTTAGTCATATCTGACTCTTGATGTTCACATTCAGGGTTTTCTTGGCAAAGATACTAGAGTGGTTTGCCATTTCCTTCTCCAGGTCATTTTATAGATGAGGACACTAAAGCAGACAGGATTAAGTTACTTGCCCAGGGTCATATAGCTAGAAAATGTCTGAGGCCACATTTGGACTCAGGAAGATGACTCTTCCTGACTCTAGCCCTGGCACTCTATCTGCTGTGCCATCTAGCTGTCCCTCTTAGTTAACTTTAGAAAAGCAATTAGTAGAAAGGAGATAAGGGATAAGCAGAACAAGACGGACAACATCTCTTGAAATACTGGCAGTGAAGTGAAAAGAGTTGTGGATTTGGACTTTGAGGACTTGGATTTAAATACTATTTCTGCTAGTTGCTACCAGTGTGACCTTGGACAAATGATTTAACTCCTTTGGGCTTCATTTTACTCTCCTTGAAAATGAGAGCATTGGAAGAGATAACCTTTAAGATTTGTTCTAGCCCTAAATTGGGGTAGCTAGGTGGCATGGTAAATAGAGCACTAGGCTTGGCATCAGGAAGACTCTTCTTCATGAGTTCAAATCTGGCCTTAGACACTTACTAGCTCTGTGACCCTGGGCAAGTCATTGGAAAGGAAAATGGCAAATCACCCCAGGATCTTTGCCAAGAACCAAATGGGGTCATGAAGAGTCAGACACAACTGAACCAGCCCCCTCTTAAGTCATATGCAGAATCTAAGAGCCACAACAATGAGCCCACATAGTTTTAACCCCCTGTGCAGCAAATGTTCGTCTGTCTAAAAGACCTCTACCTCTTGAAATGAAATGAACTAATTAATGAAAAAGCATTTATTAAGGTATCATTCCATGCAAAGAGCTGTGCTAAGCACTGGGGATACACACAGAAAAAGCTAGATAGTTCCTACTCTCGAGGCACTCTAATGAATGAGGCAGTGAGGTGCATAAAGTTCTGGATGGACCAGGAGTCAGGAAGAGCTAAGTTCAAGTTCAGTCTCAGACACTTACTAGCCACGTGACCTTGGGCAAATAACCTCTGTCAAATTTCATCAACTGTAAAATGGAAATAATAATAGCACCTATCTCCCAGGGTTGTTGTGAGTATAAAATGAGATAATATTTGTAAAGCACTTATTATAGTGCCTGGCATATAGTAGGAGTTACATAAATGCTAGTTATCGTGATTACTATTATATTTATTATTGTCATTGTTGCTGTTGTTGTTGGAGGCAATGGATAAAGAAAGCACAGCTACAGGAGAAAGGGAAAAGTATGGAAGTCATAAAGGTGCAATGGTTGGGCATATGGCAAGGCCCAGAAGGCTTTAGATTACTTACATAATCTAAGACAGTGGTAAGGGATTGTAGGGCACAGAGACAAAACATATTGGAAGGTTGAGAAGCCCATAGCCAGTGTTAGGGCAGATGATAAAGCATAGTAGTCCTCCATATCAATGAATGAAGTTGTTGACTTCCATCTTCTTCAGATCCTGTAAGTAGTCAAGCAGTCCAGTCAAAGGGAAAACCAAGGTGCCCTAGGTGGTGGCTCTTCCCATTATCTAACTATCCTAGAAACCCTAGATTCACTTGAAGACTTGGCTCAAGTGACATTTTTTGATTTCCCTAGTTGTTAGTGCCCCATTCACAATAACTGTATATCTATCTATATCTTCCTATCTCTATCATCTGTCTCTTTATCTATCTATCTATCTATCTATCTATCTATCTATCTATCTATCTATCTATCTGTCTGTCTGTCTGTCTGTCTGTCTGTCTGTCTGTCTGTCTGTCTGTCTATCTACCTACCTGTCTGTCTGTCCTGTCTGTGTATCTTTCTATCCGTCTGTCTGTCTATCTCCTTATCTGCAGTTTTGAGCAGAGAGGACCAGATTTGGAGTCAGAAGATTTGAAATTGAATCCAGGCCCTTAAGTTGGTGTACCTGGGTTTCAATCTGATTGTTATTATTCGATATCTGTATGACCATTGGATATGTCCTTTAACATATGATATACTGGGCAGAGCACTGGATTAGGAATCATAAGACCGGAATACCAGCACTCCTACCGGTGTAATATTTGCTGGGTTCAGTTTCCTTATCTATAAATAAGCACATTGGACTAGATGACTTTTAAGGTACCTTTGACAATTAAATGATATGATCCTAGAATTCTTTAGTTTCATTGGCTCTCAATTTACTTTCACATAAAATAAAAGAATTGGGCTCTATGGTCCTAAAGAGATCTAAATCCTACCATTCTATGTTTGGTTTTGGCATCTCACTATTTCATTCTAAACATTTCCATTTAAAAGAAATCTCTAGGCAAAAGGAAATATTTAACCCAAAGGAATGTATCTTCACTGGTGGGATTTCAGAGGCTACAGTGCCTGGCTGGGCAAATGCCTGGCTATTTTCGAGGCTGGGGGTTGAACAGAGAAAGGGACTTCTAGAGGCTCTGCATATCACAATACATCTTACTTTGCATACACTGTCTACACATGAATCTCTCCCCTTCCTTTCTTTACCCATCCTTCTCTGAAATATGGTTTAAATGTTTTTACAGGGAAGATTGTCTAAGTGAGACACAGTTTAACGATCTCTTCTTGATGCTGTAACTCAGCTCTTACCTTTCCCTTTCTTAGCCCAATCTGTCTAATTTTTTTAAAGGGTTTTTAATCACCTTTTGCATGCAGAAAGCAGCACTAATTAGCTAAATGTCTGCTGAAAATGCCACTCAGGCTATATAACAACTGATAGTTCATTTCCTGTTGTTCTGTGTGGAGCTAAAATGAGTGCAAATGATTACCTTTTGTTGAATTAAAGTGTGGTGTTAAGGTATTCAAGGGAGAAGATCCCAGCCCTTTGGAGCCAGTGAACCAGTGTTGCTATGCAAATTGAGCCAAATTGTTTTACTTTTTCACCTGGAGGTGAACAAACATCATTCCAATACTGACGACGTTGATACCATAAACTTATTTGGTTAATGTCATATTTATGTGAAGAGGAGGATGAACACAAGTACTTTGAATTTTGGGGAAACATCATCTCCCCAGATAAAGAAACCTCCTAGCCTCTCCCCCCAATACAGTCATGGGCTTGTATCATTAGAAACCCTTAAATTGTAATTCATTCTCCCCTTACTGACAACAACAGAATAAGCAAGACTGATTTTATTTTTAAGAAGTGCATTGGATAGCTAGGTTGGTATAGGGGATAGAGCCCTGGGCCTACAGTCTGAAAGACCTTTCAAATATGTTCAAATATGGCCTTAGATGCCAGCTGTGTGACCCTGGGCAAATCACTTAGCCCTATTTGCCTCAGTTTCTTCATCTGTAAAATGAGAAGAAAATGGCAAACCATTCCAGTATCTTTGCCAAGAAAATCCCAAATGGAGTCACAAAGAGTCAGACACAACAGAAAAACGACTGAACAACAAAAACTCATCTACATGAAATAGGAGGTATATAGAGTTTGAAAATGGGAGCCCTGAATGTTAGAGATGTTCAGTAAGGAAATAAACATTAGTCCATTTATAACTTCTCCTTTGGTGACTGGAAATTGGGAATAATAAGCTAGAGTGCATCACTGATCATGGAACCCAAGCCCCAGACCCAGAAGAGGATTCCAAAGCAAAGACCAGGCCTGAGGGCATTCATTATTTAACTGAGCGCATTCTGCTCTTTGCTCTAAAGAGCTTACTTGCTGAAAAGCTGAGAATCTGCAGCAGGGGGTGATGACAGACTAAGACTCTGAGGCAACAGAAAAGGAAGATACCTTTTCCTGGTCCTAATGTGAGGGTTTTTTCCCTACCTAAAAATGTTGCAGGAAAGCTGAGAAAGCACCACACTATCCACTGAGAAAGAGCCAGTAAAGTGTTTTATCTGAGCCAGAAGCTGGAGGCAATGAGCAGATCCTATGAGTGAAAGAAAGTAGGTCCTGGTGTTGGAAGAGATTAAGTGTCTAGCTGAGCAGCATCCTATACAGAGACAATGTAAGACCAGTCCTAAGCAGGCCTTCCAGGGCAGCGCAGGGACATCATTAGCCCTGAAATGGTGGAGGGATTGTCAATCTATGCTTGTGCCCTGGCCATATGTACTCCTTTCCATGCCTGTTCCTTAATTGTCACCATTCTACTCTCTGATGCTTTATCTACATATAGAACAGTGCACTTCAGGTCTCAAATTGCTTTATCTCAAGGAGTCGGACACAACTGAAAAATGACTGAATGACAAAAACTCATCTAAATGGAAGAATAGAAGGTATTTTGAGTTTGAAAATAGGAGCCCTGAATGCTAGAGATGTTTAGCAAGGAAATAATCATTACTTCATTTGTGACCTTGCCTTTGGTGACTGAAAACTGGGAAGAATAAGCTAGAGTGCTTCAATGACCATGGAACCCAAGCCCCAGACCAAGAAGAGGATTCCAAAGGAAAGAGTAGGCCTGATAGCATTCATTATCAAACTATTCTTATTAATTATTCTTATTAAACTATTAAACATTTCATCAAATGGCCACTAGGTGGTGTAGTAAACAGAGCCCTGGATGGCATCAGGAGAAACAAATTCAAATACAGGCTTAGGCTAGGCTAGGCAAACTAGGGTAGATTTTCCCCAATTATGTGATCCTGGGTGAGTTACTAAAACTCTGTCTCAGTTTCCTCATCTATATGTATGTGTGTGTGTGTGTGTATAAATATATAATATGTGTGTGTCTGTGTTTGTGTGTGTGTATATACGTATATACATATGTGTATGTGTATATATGTATGTGTGTATGTATTATTATATATAAGAATAGAATAAATATGAAAATGGAATAGAATAAATATAAGATATAATAAGAACATAAAAATAATAGCACCTATATCCCAGGGTTCTTATAAGGATAACATCAGATGTATTTGTAAAGTGCTTTGCAAAGTTATAGAGCTATAGAATGAAGATGCCTTTGCTTTTATTAACTGATCTTCCGACCAATTAAGAAAGGTAAACATGTTACAGTGTACTCTGAACCTGGGGTAGCCATCCACTTAGGGACTTGCCTGTGTGTTGGGAGGTTCAGGGGTGTCCCAAGGCACTTCATGGGATTTCACTGGTTGCTATGCTTCATGACTCTCTTCTGTTTTTAGTATAAGTTTAAATATAGGCAGTATGCATTTCTGAAAAGCCCGTGTTGAGCAGCCAGTTCTGCAGTCACAATATCCCCAGGCAGATGTTCTAAATTAAACAGCTTGCACCTCCTTCCTACTGAACAGCAACCAATTAAAAGAGACTTGACGCCCCTCACAAGCCTGAATCCAGCCCAACGCTCACCTCAGTTAAGAAGTACTCCCTGTCCCTTGGGACAGCTGCACAAACAAAATTAGCCAGCTTGACTTGCCCAGACAATTATAAAAGATGCTGTACGTTAGATTATGTAGTTATTTTATATTCACTCAATAGGTGGTGCTATTCCCCACAGAATCACACCATCTCACAGTTGTAAAAGACTTCAAGAGGTCAATGCCTATTGGATTGAAACTCTCCTCTACAACATATATGAAAAAAAAAATGTCATATAGCCTTTGCTTAAAGGCTTCAAATGAGAGAACCCAGTACACTTCTGGATAGTTCTAATCTAATTAGTGACCTCCCCCCCCCTTATCAAGTGTACTTTATTTTTTTCCCTTCAAAATGCCACTTATTTCTTCTAGCTATGCCCTCTGGGTTCAATAAAATTGCCTAATGCCTCTTGCTCATAGCATCCTTCTAAAAGCTGGCTAAAATTCCTAATTTTCCTGGCTAAAACACCTTTAGTTCCTTCAACCAGTTCTCATATGGTATGAACTAGGCAACCTTCAATATCCTGGCTACTCTGCTGTGGACGTTCTCTGGCTCATGAATTTCTTTCCTAAAATGTGGTACCCAGGGATAAAGATAAGACTATAATTCAAGCAGTGTGGCATGGTGAAAAAAAATACACAATAGGTGCTTAATAAATGCTTATTTCCTTCTTTCTAGATGACTTTCAAGATCTCTTCTATCTCTAAAACAATAAGCCTATGATCCTATTTGTTCTGACCAGAGCAGACCTCCCTAGAGGAGCTGTGCCCTGAATCTCAGGCCTCCTTAATCTTGATGTTCTGCTTCTCTCATTGCAGGCCAATTAATATTAGTTTCTTGGATGCTATGTCACACTGTTGACCTGTGGAGAGCTAGCCTGCAGTTCACTTAAACACTAAGAGCTATTTAACTATGCTTATGCCATCTAATACTAAATGAGGTAAATTTGTTCGTACTATATTTTCTACTAGATGAAAAATAGTTTTGAATTATTTTAATTTCCTTTCATTCATATTTGAAGGTCTGTCTTCTGATTGTTTGCAGAACTTGTTTTTAAATTGAATTGTTAAATTTAACCATTATGCTTAGTGGAGTTTTCAGACAAATTTTTTTGAGGCAACCTTTCAATTGGAATTTCATTTTCTGTGTTTAGAAGTTCCCAGCAGTTCTCTGCTATTATTTCCTACATTGTAGTGTTAAGGTTTATTGTCTTCTTGTGTTCTTCTGAAGGCCTATAATCCTTAAGCGTTCTGTCTTTGAGATCAGCATGTTTTGCTTGCATATGATCATATTTTCTTTTTATGTTATTGTTTGCTTGCTTTTCACTTATCTTCTTCTAGATTGCCCTTCACTTCTGTGTATTTGCATTCCCAATCTATTGTTCTCTCTTTGTTTATTTGGTGATTTATTTGGTTTTGACATTGCAGATAGCAATTCTTCTTTTCTGCCAATTTATTTTCGCTCTGCAGGCCATAAATTCTATTCTCATAAATCTCATTTCTCTTTGGAGCCACTCAGAAACTATGTTCTCCTCACATTCCACAGTCCTCTGTCTCATCAAGTGTTAGATCATTTTCCTTTGTTTTGCAGTATTGATTCAGAGATGCCTGAATTCATTTACTTGATCTGGGAGTCATATTTCCTTCTGTTGTTAATGTTTTCTCTGTTGAATTATCTGCTTATGTTCAATGTCTTTGAGTTTTCTTTTTCCTGAAATATATGGTAACTTCAGTCTTTCTTTTTTTTCTTCCAATTTTTCCTTATTCACTTTCTGACTGCCCCTCTGATGGTGGTTTCATTGGGACTGGATCTCAAAGAGTCTCAGCCTCCTCCCCTATTGGGCAATCGTGGTTTACCAGACTAGGTCTCTGCCTCAAGTGACTTTTGGGGGAAGTTTTACCCCAAGTGACTTATAACCCCAGCTGGATACTGGGCTCTTTACCTCAGGGTTAGTGGAGTGATGCACAGTTTCCCCCCTCCCCCCACCTAACAATATGGTATCTTGTCCCAGCGTACTGTCCCATTCCTTCTATACCTGAATTCTTTACCTTAGCACCAACACCTCTGCATTGGTGCTGTGGGGTTGTCCATTTTGGCACTATCATTTCAAAGACTGTCCTGCATTGGTGCTACAAGGTTATAACACCCCCCTGTAGGCTTTTTTTCCTGGAGAGCTGTTGCCTGCTACTCTAGCTGTCTGTGGTTACTTAAGCAAAGTTGTACAGCCTGCAGTTCGGCTCTCCATGGCACTGGAAAGAATGAGGGACTATTGGGGTGTGGGCGTAGGTTTTGTTGCAAGTCCTGACCTGTGTGTTGGGTCCTTGAGTCTCTGATTTCAGTCTCGCTGCCGCTACCGTAGCATGGGAGGTTGGGGGAGAGTGCTGAGTGTCGGTTCATGATTTTTTTTTTTTATCTTCCTTTGGATTCTGAATGTTCTCTACCATGGAGGCAGATGAAGTTGCTTTATCTTTGGTAAATAATTTATATTTTGGCAAGGTTTGAGAGGTTCTGCGAATCAGAGAGAATGATCCCATCTTGTTGCTCACACACTTCAACTTTTTCAATGAGGGGGCTAATGCCTTCACATATCAGGTTCTCGGGCTACAGGGAAAAAAAAAAACCTCAGTTATTCTTCTCCATAAGAAGATGCAACTGTGAAATCCCGGTCATAGATGTGTGTGACTTTTCTTTCCAAAAGGAAAGATTCCTTCTAGGAGCCAAACTCTTTCAGGATACAGAACAGTCAGGTAGCTAAGCAGAAGCTGCAGGTATCATCTTTCTTCACATTCATTTCTTCCTGTTTGCCATGATCAACACTTCTATCTGAAGCCTTTATATTTCTTAAGCCAATAAAGTCCCCATAAGTCCTCTTCAATTCCCTTATGGGGATCCTGTACTCCCAAATATCTTTTAGTGGTCTATGTTAAAGAAACTCAATAGAGTGAGTCTGAGGTGCACTCTCTCTTGCTCTCCCTCTCTCTCTCTCTCTCTCTCTCTCTCTCTCTCTCTCTCTCTCCTCTCTCTCTCTCTCTCTCTCTCCCTCCTGTGTTTCCTTAGCTCATCCTACCCCACTCCAAGATGCTTTGGTTTCCCATTGGAATGAAAGGGAAGGGAGAAGGCAGGAATAATCCACTCCCCACCATGAGACCAGGCTGCATCATCACCACCCACCTCAATCTTTTGTTTTCAATTCCTACCTTTATTATGAGTTTGTGCCTGGCAACAAGCCTACCAGATTTTAACCCATCCTATGTTCTTCCCTTTCCCTCCCAGTGAAGAATTTACACTTATAAAAATTATGTAGACTATACCAAGAAATCTGCGAGCAGTGTACAGAAATTAGCACATGCTAGAGTTACTGGTAAGCAGAGTACAATGCATTTGCAGGAACTTAATATATGACATTCACATTAGAATCACATGTGGCTGGTCATAATAATGGAACAAACCAAACATATAGTACATCATCACTGCATTTATGACAAAGTTGCATATGCAAGACTAAGGAAACAATAACTAAATGCATAGGTAACATAGCACACACGCACGTATAGCAATACTGCATACTAACTGTGTATATGAAATAGCATATGTATAACAATGTACTAGCTTAAATATCAACTATCTATATTAATTAAGCAAAAACATATAGTAGCAATAGCACATTTCAAAGAAAATGTATGAGTAGTATACACCAACATCATATGCTACGGTTATGTATAAAGAATATATTAGTTATATATAACAATGAGCATCATCATCCTTTCCTACCCTCTACATATAAGTGTATCCCAGGATCCTGTCCTCTGCCCTCTTCTTTTCCTTTTTCTCTCTTCAGTTCTCATGAGTTCAGCATCACCTTTATGTAGGTAATTAGCCTAAAGATTAGGCCCCATCTCTCTCCTGAACTCCATTCTTGTATCACTAATTGCCTAGAGTACATCTCCAATTAGGTGTCTATAGGCAACCCAAATTCAACAAAGTCTAGGAGGTCTAAACCCACCCTTCTTCCAAAGTTCCCTATTTCTATTGAGGATACTACTAATTTTCCAATTACCAAAGATTATAATCTTGGAGTCATCAACTCTTCCTTCTCCTTCACCTATCACAGCCAGGTCTTGTCAATTCTACCTTCACAATAAATCTCATATCCATGCTTTTTAGTCACTTACACAGTCACTCTCTTAATTCAGTTCCTGATCACTTTTCATTTGTACTGTTGTAATAATCTCCTATAGGGTTTAAGAGGGTATGTTTTTTCCTTTAAGGGATATTCCAAACAGTAACATGTACAAAGGATCTAGAAGGCAGGAGCTGGAATATATGCCAAAACTCTTGCTCTAGGTCAGCCTAGGGTCATATTCAACCCTTTCTTTGGTATAGATCCCTATGGCAGCCTGGTGAAGGCTATGGAAACTTGCAGAATAATATATTTAAACACCTAAAATAAATACATAGCATTCCAAAGGAAATCAATTATGTTGAATTTAGTTACAAAAATATATATTTTTTTAAAAGTTCCCACAACTCATACTGAGTCCTTTCTTTATGTGTAGCCCTCCCTCCACCTCCTTGCTTACAAGGAATTTAAGGAATACTTCCTTTACTGCCAGAGGTTTAGTGGGTGCCCCTCCCCAGTGATAAAATTACCCCCTTTCCCAGGCTTGGCTTGTTTTCTGCTTATTTCAGAGAAGCATAAAGGTGTATACATTTCTTAATGCCAACTGTCCTGCTCCTCTTCCATTTTGTTCCTCTTCCTCTTGGGTTCTTTAGTGCCCTTAAAGGAGACTAGGGGTAACTAGGCTCTTTGCACATGTCTCCAGCCCCTACCAATTGTGTTCCTCCTAGCATAGGGGTTTTTTCTTCATACTCCAGTTCCATTTAATTGATTAATAGTCAGATTAGCTTTTGCAAAGGAATATATACTTCAAAAGATATAATCAGAAACATGCAAAGTTGCTCCCCCAAAATGTGGAAGGCTTCCTTTACCTTATACCTGAAGGGTGATTAGGGTCATGTTTTCAGAGTTACAGAGCACAGTCCCAATTCAAGTCCAAAACCCCTTTGGGCTCTAGTTCTAGGCTTTTGGTTTCTCTTTGTTTTCTTGCTGGTCTGGCTGGCTGCACTATGAATCCTGATTACAAGGTTACCGTGGCTCAAACTCCAGAGAAAGGGTTAAAAGTCCAAAATCTGGTGGAGATTACTGTTGGCACCTAAAACTTAGGGTGGTAACCAACACAGAAAAGATACAAGCACCCTAAGACTCACTTCTTGGAACTAGGGTAATAAAGCATGAGTTGGAGAAGGAAGTTCATCCCTTCTCATTGGTTCAGTTTAGGGACCCTGCCCAAACTGTGGGTAAACGGTCATCTTTACCTATGGATGCATCAGTAAAGAATGTGCCAGAAATAGAGATTTCCAGTCCCACCAGTTTTAAAGACAGGTTACAAAGTCAATCAAAGTAGGTTATACTCACCTATAAGGTAAGGGATGAAGAGTGCCTCCATTTTAGGAGATATGGGCATCCACAGACAATCATTGTTGGGGTGCCTCCACGTTAGGCAAACTGGACATACTCCAAAGGTCCCATAACATATCTCTCTTGACTTCATAGGATCTGGTTTAGGAAACTTTCATTTACCTAGAGGGCTTGATTTCAACCTGCATTGTGTTTGGGACTTTTGTTTGCTTGTCCTCCTGTCATTCTCAACTTTAGTACAGAGACCCAGATTTCTACTCACTGCCAGCATTAATCACACTAGAAAAGAATTTAGTGGTAGATGAATTTCTTTTCTATCAAAGAGGAACTAGTTTCATAAGCAATAATAGCAATGATAAATAATTGAACATTAAATCCTAACAAACTCCATGCCTTACCCAGCTGCCTTGCATCCATGCTATGCTGACCCCTGGGCACTGTCTTCTAGCTTCCTAATGCACCTTAAAGATGACTGGGTCTTGCCACTTGCCCTGTTGTTTCACCCCTGTGATTTCTGGACCTTTCCATCTGTCTTATACCTGGACTCTTGCATATATTGCATCTTCCAATACTTCTTCTTCTTCTTCTTCTTCTTCTTCTTCTTCTCTTCTTCTTCTTCTTCTTCTTCTTCTCTTCTTCTTCTTCTTCTTCTTCTTCTTCTTCGCTACGTAATGGGGTTAAGTGACTTGCCCAGGGTCCACAGCTGGTAAGTATCAAATGTCTGAGGCTGGATTTGAACTCAAGTCCTCCTGACTCCAAGGTCGGAGCTCTATCCACTGTGCCGCCTAGCCACCCCTATAGTATAAACTTCTTGAGAGCAGAGACTGTCTTGCTTTTTCTATTTCTAATCTCAGAACTTAGGATAATGGTTGGCACATGGTAAGCACTTAATAAATATTTTTGGTTGTCTAGAGCACCAGAGGCTAAATAACTTGTTCAGGGACACAGTGTCTGAAGTAGTATTTTGAATCCAGGTCTGCCTATCTTGAAGACCAGCTCTGTCTCCATTAAGGAAGAGAATTTACTTCTTCTGAGCTCAGCTTTCTCCTAAAGGGAAAAGAAATCCTCCACCAATTTAACAGAGATCTAAACTTTGAGCCAATCCCTTTTTAACAAGTAAATGAAGGGTAAAACGAAGTATCCTCCTTCAGTGTACCCCACCAGTTCTTGAGGCAGGGGCAGTGAAAAAGCAGCTTGCAATTTTCTTTATATATGATTAGAGTTTTGTGGACTTTCCCAAAGGTCAAAGAAGCAAGTATCCAGAGACTGGGGACCTTATCTGACCCTGCACTGGCTTCCTCTGGTCTAGTGGGGAATTAGAATCTCTACTCATCCTCATACATTCATTCTCCCAGAGGTCTCCAAGAACAGAGTTCCAGCAATCTAAGTTGCAAAGACGTCATCAACTGTTTATCTCTGGGATATTATCTGCATGAAGGTCTCATCTCCATTGCCCACCTCTCTCTACTAGTAGGCAGACCCTTAGTAGGGGCTATCTTCATTTTACTCCACTCTTCTCAGATCCTTGCAGAGAACTCCAGTCCTCTTCTGTTGTTTTGCAAGAGGTTGTAATCTTTATATTCTTCTGTGTGGGAATTCCCAGTATCCCCTTCTGCAACACAAGGTGGCCAGTTAGTCAGCTGGAGAAAACCCAAGTCAGGTAACTCCTCAGGGGAAGCTCTCTCATTGAGAGGCAGGCAATGATCCCAAGTTCTTTTAGCTGGAGGAGACGCAGGGACTGCCTGCTTTGAGATCAAGATCTTTTAAAGGAAACATGTACTAAGTCACACACTACAAGGTTGCATCTTGGACTGCTTACCTTGTGCATGTACATGGGCCTGAAACTATACTGATCCCTAGGCAAGAGTTCTTCTCTTACAGGTGTTATGTTTCTGTGGACTCTAATATAGGCTCCATTTGTTTTCCTTAGTCCTGCAAATAAATCTTTTTTCTTTAGTTTTGGAAACTAAGCTTGCAAGTGAAGTTGTTGACAACACTACAGGAGTATGATACAGATAGTTTAGTTCTCAGATTATCTGAATGGAGATGAGCCAAAGAAACAGGGAAAGTCCCATAAAGTACACCCAAGTCTTTCATGTTCCCTAAGAGTTGCTGACCCAAAGGTTCATTATATAAAGCTATAAAAATATTGCCATATGTAAGTACATGCATTCTCAGAAACTTGTCTCATTTAGCTGAGGAGGGAAAATTCCAACTTTTCTCTTTTGGAAATAAATGAGCTTTTGATTTTAAATCTCAGGACTACTTTCATAGGAAAATATCTCCACCTTGTGGACTTTAAGGACATTGCTGGAAATAATCACCTTCCCCATTTTGTAGTTATGTTCTCTCCTAAAGTCTTCATGGACCCATCTTGGCTTTGAGATGATCATACTTACTTTAAGAGTATACTAAAAGAATTTGAAGTGTGGGCTCCTTGATGGACTATATGTCACACAAAGACTAATCTACTAAAGTTCAGAAAAGTTCATTCCCAATAGATTGCCCAACAGATGACAGATTATCTATCTATCTATCTATCTATCTATCTATCTATCTATCTATCTATCTATCTATCTGTCTGTCTGTCTGTCTGTCTGTCTGTCTGTCTGTCTGTCTGCCTGTCCGTCCATCTGTCTGTCTGTCTGTCTATGTATCCATCTATTTAGGTATTCATTTAGTCATTTGTTTATTTATCCATCCATTCATCCGTCTATTCACTCATTCATTCATTTATTTGCTTATTTATATGGCTGCAGTGACTTAAAAATTCATGTACTGAGGCAAGGGAGGGTTATCATCCATAATGGTGTAGAAAGCACACATGAAAAAGAAATTGTAGATAGTCCTCAAATCAAAGAAACTGGAACCTCGGATCAAATTCTACCTTTGAAGCTTACTACCAGAGTAATCTCTGAAAAGTCACTTATCCTCCCTTTGGTCTCCTCATCTTTAAAATGAGGGTATTAGACCAGATAGATTCTTAGGTGCCTTCCAGCTCCAGCTTAGATTTTGAAGTACTGAAGTATGGTTAAATAATTAAAGCATAAATTAACAGGGAGTTTCAGTTGGTAGACTATAGAATTTCAATAAATTTATTGTTTTCTTTCAAATTTCTTTCAAAATCCCTTTATGTATTTATTATTTTTTAAATGTTCTAAATGAAATTTTTAAAAAATCTGATTTGTTGCTCCCCAATGTTATCCCTTCAATATCAGCTATCTCTTCTAAGTTAGAAGTTCTTAACTTAAGGTCTGTGAACATTTTTAAAAATTTATAGCTATTTCAATATGTTGGTTTCATCTGTAATCTTATGTATTGCATGCTTTTAAAGATGTTATTCTGAGACAGGGTACATAGGCTTCATCAGATTGCCAAAGGGTCTTTGACATAAAAAAGGTTAAGAACCCCTGTCCTAAGTGGTTATGTGAAAATTTAATTGTTCATCTGTTTAATATTCCTTAAGATTATGTTATTAATGTATGTTTGACATCTTTTATAAGGTAAAATAAAGTTTGTTTTCCCAAATAAATACATAAATTAGTTTGCTTGAGCCTATGATTTCATCAGTATATAGGGAGCTTGTAGATGAGTAAACTCCCTCTACCAAGGCAATTCTTTTTTTGGGGGGGGGCTAGGCAATGGGGTTAAGTGACTTGCCCAGGGTCACACAGCTAGTAATCGTCAAGTGTCCGAGGCCAGATTTGAACTCAGGTCCTCCAGGGCCAGTGCTCTATCCACTGTTCCACCTAGCTGCCCCTGTCAATGCAATTCAGCACCACATCTGCAACTACTAGTTTTAATTTAAAGAGTTTCTTGTTGTGGAGTTAATTCAATCAAAGTTCCTATTACTGTATTTGCCAGGCACTGTACTAAGCCCTGGGGATACAAAGAAAGGTAAAAGACAGATGGAAAGATCCTCTGGTACTTGGGGTGCAGCTGCAAATCAGATAGTAATACATCTTTTTAAATGTTATTTACACTGATAATCATATTCATTTCTGACATCGAACCATTTGAAAGTGCCAAGGATTTTGGGAGTGAAAACTTTCTTTTCTATTCAATGTCTGTGGATGTAGCATTTTCAGAATCAATTGCTAGGCCACATATTCCCCAAACGATGTCTGCAGAGGTTGGGCTGGAAGAAGTGTAAAATTCTACATTTTGGTTCAGAAGAAATCAAGTTCATAAATAACAGCTCATTGAGGAAGTAGCCAAGTAGCAGTTGCTGTGAAAAAGATATGAGGATTTCAGTGCACTCAAGTTCAAATGTAAATTAACAATGTGACATACCAGCCTAAAAAGGTAATACTATTGCAGGCTGCATTAAACTTATAATAGTAGAAAGGCATAAGTTCTGAGAGGGATTCTCAATCATTTTTTGTGTCTTGGGCCATTCTGGCAGTCTGGTGAATTCTATGGACCTTTTCTCAAAATAATATATTCAAATAATTGAAGGAAAGGCTAATTTTCAATGAGAGGTTAGTGAAAATAAAGGCACACTTTTCTTCCCCAGACATCTATCCTGGTTTAGAATAAAAGTTAATAGTTTTTATATATTCTGCCCTGATCAAATCAGGGTCCTTTATTCAGTTGTGTGGACAATTTTTTTAGATGCGATATATATGATTTTGAAGATGTCTAGAAGGAGGGTGACCAGGATATTGAGAGGACTCTAGACCATAGGAATATGATACTTGGTAGGTGGTCAGAAGAGAGGAGAATATGTTTAACAGTTTGGGGGTTGGGGTTAGATTTGAAGAGCAAAACAAAAGATTGGGGGGGTAGAGAGAGAGAGAGAGAGAGAGAGAGAGAGAGAGAGAGAGAGAGAGAGAGAGAGAGAGAGAGAGAGAGAGAGCGCGCGCATGGAATGGGGAGCATGACTACCTTTTTCTCTCCCAGGGGCAGTGGATGCAGCTAAGAGGAGAGCAGCAATCCTTGGCAGTGGAGGCAGCAGTGGCAACAATTCAGTTTTTCCTCCAGCCCCACAGCGAGAAGATAAGAAAAAATGGGTTATTAGAGAGGCACAAAGATTATGCTCCATCGTGGGAGCTCCAGGCAGGATGTAGATGCCATGTGGGGGTTGTGGAGGAACTTCCTGTCTAGATTCAACTCCTACTCCCCTCAACTTGTTGCTATTGTTGGCGATTCTTGAAGAGGACCAATGACATCATGAGGGTGATATCCTCAACTTACTGGTTTATCAACAATCGCATTACTCTAAGCATTTTTATTTGTAACACAGGAGCTTTTACAAAGGAGTATTTACTTCAAAAGGTATATTAATAAATATACAAACTCCCCCCAACAGGGGAGGCATCATCACCCCCCCACATCTCTGTCTCTGGGAGGGAAACAGAATTAGGTTAATAGCCTAGCGCAGTTCCCAGAAAACACAATCCTATTTCCAAGCCTTAACCTACCCCCCTGCCTAGAACTCCGGTCCCAGGCATCCAAGCTTCTTAGAGATTCATGTCCCTGTAACTAGCTGTAACACCCCACCTGCAATCCCGCCTCCGATGTTGCCACTTCTGTCTCCCACGGGGATCACCTCCGGCACCTGAAACTGAGGATAAACAACACAGAATAGAAACAAATACCACAAGATTCATTTCTTCGAACTGGGGTAAAAGAAAGGAAAGCAGGGGAAGGCAAGCCCTTTCCTTCTCGCTGCGGTTCACACTGGGTACTGAAGATAGGAGTCACTGAAAAGAGTACAACTGAAAAGAAGGCATGGATGAAAAGCACAAATAGGCTCAGTCTTGACAGTTTTGAGGATTTAAAGACGCAGGCAGCCAAACAAAGGAGGTTATCTTGACCCATGTGCTGGGGAGGCAATTGGGCTCCATGTTAAGCAAACCAGAGCTCTAAAGGCCCCTTGGAGGCCTTTCTCTGGGCCCAGAGAGCCTGGATTGGATATTTATACTGATATTTTTGTTCTCTGACCTTGTGATAGGGTCACTGTCTACCAGAGTCCCTACTTCCCCCCTATAACAGTGATTAGAAAAGGTGACAAAGGCAGGATTTGATTGCCCTGGGGGGTAGGTCAAGGCTCAAACTGTGCTCCCTAAACATATCTTTTTTCATAGTTTTTGGCTGTAAGGGCATTAAAAGGTCCTGTCCTTGGAATCCCTAGGAAACTCTCCGACTTGGTGGATATCTGAAGACCATGAAAGTCACCACACCCTGCCCTGCTGACTAGAAACATTTTCATATGGAAATAAGAAGGCTACCCATCTATAGAAGCTAAGAACCACTGTATCCTTGTTACATATTCTTGTTATGTCAGAGGGCACCATTGCCAGTCGTCCTTATCTGTGTCTTGCCACTGCCCACTAATGACTGGAGGAGAAAGTGAGGCTGATGACTTTGCACAGCCCTGCCTTACTTAAAGTCAATTCACTTTCAAGTCAAGACATCACCAGCCTGTCATTAGCCTTCTTGGAGAATGAAGAACGAACAACAACAACATTAGAGTTAAGAAAACCTTTTATTAACCTTTCAGTTACCTAGGAATGCCTGATTTTGTCTCAACAATGAACTCACAGGGTGCTGGTGTTAAGCCCGCTCCTAACAGGTCTCCTAAAAGTTGGTCAGTCAAGATGTGCGTTTGCATATATGCCTCTAACTCTGGTCAAAAGTCCAGGTAGGGGAGGGGCATGTTAGTATGTTTCCAACTGGGAAACTCAAAAGGAGAAGTAGATGAAAATTCCCACTTCTGGCTTGAAAAGCTCTATGTCCTCCTGGGTTTATTGAACTGTAGTTTGGTTTTATGAATGATTCCATAACTCTCCCAACAAGCAGAACCTTAAAGCTAAATGCAGGCATTCATTTTGATTTCCCCTAAAAAAAGGAGATGCCTGTAACCAAGAGTGTGTCTGAGAGTTTGAACACATTCCTGAAGCCAGAGCTAAGCCTTCCCTTCATCCCAGACCAAATAAATGGTAGGGGAGAAGGGAAAAATGAAGGAAGGGCTCAGATTAGAGGAGAGATTCCTGCCTACGTGGTATTGTATTTTCTACGTTGTATTTTATTTTCATTTACTTTGTTAATCATTTTTCAATTATGTTTAAATCTGATTGCAGCCCCACTAGGGAGTTTTGTGGGCCAGTGGGACCAGAGTTTGACATCTCTGCTCTAGGATACAGATACCCAGGAAGAAGTAAACAAACTCTCATACTCTTGACAGAAGCCAAGTCTGTCATGCCATTACAGATAGCAAAATGAGCTCTCCCTATGAAGAGACCACAGATTAGCAAGGGGTAGTTGGAGTGAGAGTATCATGCCTGCAGTGTTGCTAAAACCAGGATTTTATCTGCTGTCTTCCCAGTGGAGACAATTAGCCTGGAAGAGGGGTAGAAGAACCCCGAGGCTCTCTAGGTCCTGAAGTGGGGCCCTTTGATTGAATCCAAACTTCACAGAACAAATCCCCTTAATAAAAGGATTTGTTTTGTAAAACTTGGACTCAGCCAAAGGGCCACACTTGAGGACCTAGAGGGCCATGTGTCCTTGAGGTCACAGGCTCCCCATCCCTGGTCCCTGGACAGATACATACCAAAGTCGGGGATTCCACTGATGTTTAATATAATAAGCCCTTTTTTCTCAGCCCTACTGTAGAGCAAAAACTCTGTGTGATACCACAGCTGGAACACTTGTATAGGACCTTGTGAACTTGAGGATTTCTCTCCTACAATGTCTAGGATCTCTCTTGGAACTGGTAGGTCACCTGACTTTGTGTGTCTCCCTCAGGGTCAATTCATTTGGAATTGAAACAGGGGAGACATGATAATCCTTGTGCTCCTGAGAAATTAATGATCCTTGAATGGGACCCCACTGGCATGGATCTGACTTGGAGTGCAGGACAGAATAGAGGAGTTAGTTTGAGCTGATCATAGAAACACGAAGTCACAGATTTTTAGACTTGAAAGGAACCCTAGAGATAATTTAGTCTAACATCTCAATTGTTAGATGTGAAAAATGAGGACCAGAGGGTCAGAGTGGTGAAGTGGCTTGCCTATAGTCATACACAGTCAATGTGATTGAAAAACATGATCATCAGGATCAGATCCTTTAGGAGCAATAGCTTTAGACTAGGCTATTGAAGCTCCATCCTAGGCTCTCTGTTAATTTCTCAACATATTCTCTCAGTGACCTCATCAGCTACCATCAGTTCAAGTGTCTCTACACAGATGACTCCTAGATATGTATTTCCAGTGGAACATAGGTACTTAATACTTGGTTTATCATTATTTATTATCATTATCATACTAGGAAGGAAAATTCAGGAATTTTAAGGAAATTTAGGAAAATTAAACTCTTAGGAAAATTAAACTGATGTAATATGGTTGTCTGGGGGCAGCTAGGTGGCGCAGTGGATAGAGCACTGGCCCTGGAGTCAGGAGGACCTGAAATCAAATGTGACCTCAGACCAAACACTTGACACTCACTAGCTGTGTGACCCTAGGCAAGTCACTTAACCCCAATTGCCTTACATATATATATATATATATATATATATATATATATATATATATAGTCATAGATTTAAAGCTAGAAGGAATGTAAGAAGTCATCAAATCTACCTCTCCCCCTGTATGACAAATAAGGAAACTGAAGCCCAGAAAATTTAAGAGGCTTGTCTTGGGTTACATAACTAGCAAGTGTTTGTGGCTGGTCCAGGATCTCTGGTTCAAATTCGGTGCACTTTTCTACTGTACTGTGAGATCAGAAAGAAATGCATCTGGTATCTCAGCCTATCTCTACCTCTTTGGCTGAAGGAGGGTTAGGACAAATATCCCATGATCCAAAAAACGGAAACCTCCTAAAATGCTAAATATTTAGCAAATGACAAGCCCACTCTCAAATCCTAGTTACCTTTGGTTTCTGATTCTGCTCTGTGTTTACAAGCCCTTCTTCAAAAAAAAAAGTTTTTTTTCAAAGTTATCCCTCTACCTCTAGCTCTGCTTTTCTGCTAAGCTCATGGATTTTTTTTCCTTTTTTAATTTTTAATTTTATTTATTTGCTAAGCCCCTTTTTGATATACTGACTTTGACCTTTCATTGTGCTTACTGTTTGAATGTGCTGATCTCTTGCCTACCTCAGCTTTAGTCTGTTTTTGTATTTGGACTAGCTGCCTACGTATCCCTGTGGCCTTGTTTACTTACTACCGAGTGAATCCTCCACACCTGCTAATCCCTAGTTTATACTTAGCTTCCCAGCTTGCCACACAGGCCAGGTGGCACAAATACTTAACCCTTCCAAAAGCCAGAGTCAACAGGGATTTCCAAGAACAGGAAGAAGAAGTAATTGCCAGGTCATGGAAGGAGGGGCTGGAACACAAAGGAATATTGGGTACTAGTGGGATAGGAAAATGCTTTGTTCATTCATGTGGCAGGAGGCTAGAGTAGGACCTGCGAGGGCCAGCATGGCCATAGAGAAAAAGTGCAGTAGAGTCAGAATCAAAGGAGGAGCTCTAAGGGTCCCTGCCTTGAGAAAAGACAATAATCAGTGGTAGTTTGATGGAGTTTCTTTCTTTGTTATGCATGTTGAAAGATCATCATAATGATAATTGTAGCTTATGTGCCAGTTCTGTTGAAGAACTTGGTGGTGGTAAAGAGATACTGTGACAAATGTGATATAATTCTCTGGATAAGTCAACATGTATTTTCATGCTTGCTGACTTCAAGACAAAGGTAGGCATGGAGGCTGAAACAAAAAAAAACCCAACAAAAAACCAAAAAATAACAATATATAGGAAAAACTGGCTCATGATCAAGAAAATAGAAACCAAAGACTTGAGTACGTACAATACAGAAGCCTCACTCTCATGTATCATGAATGCTTTCTTGAGAAAAGAGTTGGCAGGCTTGGTGAGGACTACATAATATCCCCCAAATTGACACTGTCTCTAGCTTACTGGGAAGGAAGCAGTATGGGTGTCATTTTCAAATTAGTTGTCCCTCTATAGTCAGATTATCAGCTTTCTAGCAAGGATCAGAATCAGCACCAAATTAGAAGATCAAATTAAAATGATAAGACATGTTATGCAATGAAAACAGCTCCTGACCCATGTTTTAGAAAGATAATTTTGAGAACCATGTGGAGAATAGATTGGAAAGGAAAGAGACTGGAAGCCAGGAATCTAGTTAGAAGGTTGTTGCAATATTTCAGGTGAGAGATGATTAGGGCCTGAGCTAGGTTTGTTGCTCTACAATATTAGACTTGACATCTTAAAGCACTGTGAACATTTCTGTTTCTCAGCTGCAGGGGATGAATTTATGAACAACTCTGCCTGAGTGCTAAAGCTTATCTCAGAGCTAATTAATGTCTTCAACATATCTGGCTATAGCTTTGCCAGTTGCAACAGATGCCTGGGAGGAGCCTGCAATGCTTTTTCCAATAGCTGTCATTTAGGATAGATCAAGGAAGAATCTACCAACTCAAAATATTGCGAAGCAATGTAACTTTTATTTCTAACATGATATGCACCTAGATTAGAAAAGTTAAGTTCTTAAAGTCCTTGCAATAAAGAAAAAACTGCATAATCAAATGAATTTCTAAGTGGGTTCTTTAAAAACAATATTCATGATCATCTGGTAGACCTTTAGTGAGATTTCAACTGAATCAAAGGAAAAGGATGACAGATCCAGTAGTTTGTAAGGTCCCTTTAAATTCTGTGCTCTTTTTAATCATAAGTCTCCATCTTCTTGATCCTCAGTTCCCCTTTCTACAAAATAATAAATTTAGATTAAATAACTTGTATGATCCCTACTAACTCTGAAACCTGATTAAAAGAGCTATACAGGAGCATTTTAGGCTTTCATAAAACTAGTGTGACCTCTACCTAGTGGAAGGTGGAGGATTAAAGAACCATAATTTCATAACTGAAACATAATTTCCCTGAATTGTTTCTTCACCTTCCTTTCTAGGCATTTAAAAAATTTTGTCTTTCAACAGGTTATTATTTTTTATTTTTCAATTAACCCCTATCCCCCTTTTTAAATTAATTTGTTCTTCCCACTATCTCCACGGAGCAAATTAAAAACAAACAAAAAACCTGAAAACAAATCCCTCAGTGCTATAAAAGCATAGTTAGCAAAAAAAAAAGTCCCAAATTATCCATATCTGAAAATACATGTCTCTTTCTATATTTTTTTCCATCACTTCTCTGTCAGGAGGTGTCATAGTTCATTTTTTTTTTTTTGTATTATGGCTAACCATTGCACTGATCAGAGTTCTAAAGCTTTTCAAAATTGTTTTTCTCTATAATATTATAGTTACATAAATTGTTCTCCTAGTTCTGCTCATCCTCAAATATAGGCTGTATATGAATATGATGGAATATTATTATGTAGTAAAAATTAAGGAATATGAAAAATTCAGAGAAATATGAGGTTTGTTCAAACTGATGCAAAGTGAATAAATAGAACAAAAAATGAATATATACAATTTCCATATCAACATAAATGAAAAACTACCCAAAAGAAAGTCTGTGCTTTTATCTTCTCTTCCATAGATGCTAAGATGAAGTGGTTCTTAGCCCCTCCCCTGAAAGTTCCCTTTGGAAATCCACCCTACCAAAAAGTTCCTTCCTGTTTGATCAAGTATTGAAAGGAGTTGTTTCCATTGTTTTTCAATCCTTTGAAGTATGAAAGTATTAGTAAGTCAAGTTAAGAAAGTAGTATCTGCCTTTCTTTAGGCTCTTTAACTGAATTCCAGCAGATATCTGGATAACTGAAGTTCCTCATCTTGTAATATCATGCCTCCATTCCAAGCTTGTGGACAGTTTTCCAAAATCAATTCTTTTCATTGAATCATAGATTTAGAATTGGAAGCTTACGGACTGTTTTCCATACTCAACTCTTTTCAGGGAATCATAGATTTAGGACTAGAAGGGACCTTAGAAGTCTTTGAGATCAATCCCATCATTTTATAGAAGAAGGAAACTGAGTTTAACAGAGATTAAATGACATGCTCAAGTCCACACAGGCAGGATTCAAACCCAGGTCTTCTTGACTAAGGCTGCCTCTTTATCCATTATGCTACATTGCTTTCTTCTCCTTTTTCACCAGAGTGGTCATAGTATATTCCAACTTAGATCTTGCCTCCATCCCTATACCTTTAATTAACCTGTTTTCAATGTATAGAGTGCTCTCTCACCTCTATTTGGAACCTCATTGGTTTCCTTTGAGCCTTGATTAAATTCTACTTTCCAATAAAATGTTTTTCCTGGTGTTAGTGCCCTCCAACCCCCACCAAAAAAAAGCCACACATAAAATTACTTTATATTTGTTTATTTGTATATATACCATTTTCCCTAGTAGACTGTAAGCTACCTTCCCTAAATTGGCAGGGGTGGGGAGAAGGCAAGAAAAATTACAAGCAGAATAGATGGAGTCTCTTTTGCATATGATAATCCTTTAAGTATTGGAAGATAAATTGTCATTCTTCTTTTCTCTTCTCCAGACTAATTATACTCATTTTTTTCAAATCATCTTCATATGCCTGCTTTGAGGCCCTTCATCATCCTAGTTGTATATATTATATACATCTATAATATTAGTCCTATTTGATATGTAAAAAAGAAAAGATCCAATGAGAAACAATTTTGAGGAGGTAATAAGGGGAAAAAAGAGACCACAATGGATACCCAGGGAATTTATCAATCTACCTAGATTTAAAAAAACATATTAATAATAAGTAGAATGTACATAGTGCTTTAAGGTTTGCAAAGCATTTTATTAATTATTAACTCACTTTATCCTCATAACAACCCAGGAAGCTAGGTGCTATTATTATTCCAATTTTATAGATGAGGAAACTGAGGCAGATGGAGATTAAGATTTGCCCAGTATCATACAGCAAGTATCTGAGGCTATAAGTCAAACTTTTTTGGCAGGCACACTAAAAGTGTGCTATGAACCTATGAGAACTGTTAAAAGGCTAAGTTCAAAATTAGCTGAGGTTATTGGGGAAATCTAAGGCTATGGAAAAGGAATTTTAAAAAAAGTTATATTAAAGGAAAAGTTATATTTTTTTTATTAATTTATTTTGATTTATCAACAATCACTTCCATATGCTTTTGAGTTGAAAATTTTTCTCCCCCTTTCTCCCCCCCCACCCTCCCCAAGATGGCGCAAAATCTGATATAGGCTTTACATTTACATACCCATTAAACATATTTTTACATTAGTGAAGTTGTAAGTAAAAATTAAAACCAATAGGAGGAACTATCAGAAAGATGAAACAAAACTCAACAGAAGGTGAAAATAAGTGATAGCGATTTGACTTCCATAGTTCTTTCTTTGGATGTGGACAGCATTTTCCATCTCGAGGCCTCTGTAGATGTCTTAGGTCCTCGTAAAGCTGAGAAGGGTTCAGTTTAACAATCTTAGTCATTGCATAACGTGGCTGTTATTGTGTACAAAATCCTCTTGGTTCTGCTCACTTCACTCAGCATCAGATCATATAAGTCTTTCCAGGTTTTTCTGAAGTCAGCCTGTTCATCATTTCTTATAGCACAATAGTATTCCATTACATCCATATACCACAACTTGCTCAGCCATTCCCCAATTGATGGGCATCCTCTCAATTTCCAATTAAAGGAAAAGTTATATTAAAGAAAAAAGGGAAAAGAACAAAGGAACTGCTTAGGATCACTGCTCTGAGTGGAAGAGATGATGAAAACAATGAGAGAGGAAGAGGAGGCTGAGCTGCTCAGCTTCCATTGTGATTTTGGGCAGTGTGACATAGTTTAGAGGCAAGAAACTTGCATTCAAATGCTCATTCTGACACTTACTATCTGGGTGACTTTCACCTCTTTTTTGCACCAGTTTCCTCATCTGTAAAAGGGGGAAACTGGTAAACACTTCTTATAAGGATGTTATAAGAGATTCCAATCAGGTTCATATAAAGTGCACTGCAGACTTTAAAGTGCTAAATAAATTTCAGTCATTATTATTTTTGTTTTCTCTTCCAAGGACACTGTTCTTTGGACAGGATTAGATAATAATAATGATAATAATAATTAGCATTTATATAGCTCTTTAAGGTTTTTAAAGAGTTTTAAAAATATTATTTCATTTTTATCCTCAAAACAACCCTGGGAGGTAGATGCTATTATTATTATCCCCATTTTACAGATGGAGACACTGAGATTAAGTGGCTTACCCAGTGAATAAATGTCTCTGGGTAGATTCAAACTCAGGACTTTCCAGCTTCAGGTCCAGTGCCTACATGCAGGAGAAAAACCACTTGCACTGGAGTCAGAAGACCTGAGTATAGAATTTGCCTCTGAAATTATGAGGGGTACACTGGAAAATACTTAACAGCCAGCTCTCTTGGGGAAAAATATGTATACCCAACATACTTTAAGTTTAATTTGCATTGTTAACATTTTTTTAGGCCTAATAAGCAGCAAAACTATAAATCAACCTTTGATTTATAGTATTTGATGATTTCCAGAGTGTAAATGCTCATACTGAGAATATAACAATTAGTCCTTGGGAGCTGGTTTGAGCTGGCCCCAGAATACACTTTTCATACTAACTACATATGGTGTGAGAGCTTGCCAGCCTAGTCACAGCTTGGTCCAATCCCTGATTTCACCTGATTAATCAAAGGTGCATAAGATCATAGTATTACAGATTTAGATCTAGAAGGTATTTTAAAGCACACTAAGTCTAACTCCATTATTTTCATATAAGGAAATTAAGGCAAAAAACTAATGATGTCTCATACAGCTAGTATGAGGTCTTACACAGCTAGTAATTATTGAAGTAACCTATAAAGGTCTCATACAGCTCATAATTATTTATGGTAGAATTTGAACTCAGGTCTTCCTCACTCCAAGTCCAACACCTTATCTATGCACTGCCTTGGAACCTCTTCCTTTCTTGTTCCAACAAAGAACTCTCATATCCAAAGACTTTAGTCTAAGACATCTATTTGGAAGTAGAGGCAAGAGGTAACACTGTCTCCTCATCAATTAAAATGCTTAAAAGACCAAAGCAAAGACTGAGAATTAAGGGATATAAGAAAATACTCTCAAAGTGAGGTCCCCTAAGGTAAAAAGATACAAAAGCTGGGTTATTAGAGCATGCCTCTCTAGAGAAAATAGAGATTAAACCACATTGGGGCAAGGGGTTCAAAAGAGCTGTTTCCCTCTAAGACAAGAACAGCAGCTGTGGATGTGCAGCTCTCCTGAATCCCTGAGTAAAAGTAAAACTGAGGACACATCTGTGTGTGTGTGTGTGTGTGTGTGTGTGTGTGTGTTGCTTTATTTCCATGCTAAAGAGATCAAAGTATTTTCCACTGAGGTACAGACTTCAGCGGTGGAAGCAAACAACCAATTATCTCATTCACTTTGCCAAACACAAAGCATTCTGCCTGTTTACTACAATGCTATAATCTGTGGCCAATCCAATGCAAGAGCTGAGGCTATTTTTTTCCCTCCTTGTTACGGAGATATAGATGCAAGCAGCATTTTGATATCCTCATGGGATTTCTTGGGTTGCTGCCAAACAAACCAAATTCTGATGTTCCCAGAGGAAATCCCAGGTGCAGGCACCGACCACAGAGATTAGCTTAGTGAGAATCATCCAAGATTAAACCTGTTCTGTGTTATTCTCCACCTGTGGTTCTGGGCCACAGGTTCAACAGAAGTCAGAATACAGTACAATTATAAAGTAAACCCAAGATTCTTGATTCCCCCCCTTCTTGGGCTTAGAGTGTGCCGATCTAATTAGGTATGGCATAAGCCACGGCACACTGATATGAGGACCCTGTGCATGGTTACTCTTCTCCTAGCAAGGGCATTAGCTCTGTAATATACAAGGTAACCCTTATAATCACCTGGCCAAAAAGAAAGAGAAGAAAACTGAGGAAGTTCTCATATCTTCAGCCCATCTGATGCATATTTTACTTATGTAGCATAGAATGGAACTGCCTACCTCTAACAAGTACATAGGGAGATTTCCCCAAGTGTAGCATTTTAATAGAGGATGAGGCTCCCATGTGTAAGGTTTAATAGGGACACCACATATAGTACTGAACAGGGTAGAGAGGTGCCCCTCATGTATCATCAGTAGTATAGAAAACCCCTTTCTCAAGCTTGTCTCAATTTATATTATTAATTCCTTTCCACTTACAGAATCCTATTTATGGGAACTTATGCTTTCTCAGGAGCACTATTTCAATGTGTTTCCACTGTGCTTGTGACTTCCAAATGGAGTCACTGTTTGCTTATCCTTCCCTCTGCTGCATCTCAGTCGAGCTGAAGTGGGAATGTTTCCATCTCTACAGAGATCAAAACCTTCTCCCAAATCTCTACATGCACTAAATTTCACATTAATCATACAAACATGGATTAGCAGCCACCAGATTTTCTTTTATATAAAGGGCAGGGGTCAGAGGTGTAGGGGGTGGGATGGGGTGTGTGTGTGAGTAAAACAATAACAAAGAGACAAAAGCAAGCCAGGAGGGGAGTAGTTTGTTTGAATAAGGAATAGCCAGCAACTTGCTCTACTGGCTGCTGAATCAGAATTCACTTCTTTGAATTTTTTCTTCTGGAGGGAAGAAAAGAGAAAGAACTGTGGAGGAGTTGGACAGCTAAGGGAGCTGTTTCATTCCCCTGAATGGAGGCTGGGGGAAGGCAGATGTTGCAGAGAGGTGCTTTCCTTCTCTCACCAACCATTGCTCTGTTCTCAGCAGTCTCTTTGGCACAATCCCTCTATCCAGAAATACTACTGGCAACAGCAACAACCTATCAAAATTCTGGAAGGAAAGAGTACCTTGAGACCAGCAGCCTGTTCATCCTTGACCACTTGCATGATTACAAGATGGGGAATGATCTCCCTTATTTTGGTTCCTCTCTCCTATAATTCTCCAAAAGTATAGTTATAGGAATTCAAGTTCAAAACATGTCACCAACTGGTAATATATGAGACAGCATTAAACAATGCTTGCTACACGTTCCTCCTTGGGGGCAGAAATTTTGTATTCCCTCGCAAAAAAAAATTCCAAGATACATTTGAAATCTGAAATCACATAGCACAAGCATCAAAATGAACATTAGAAGGGTGATTATCTTGGCATCTCAGGTAACCACTCTATGATACTATTGAAAATGAATGCACATTAACAATACACTCCATAGACATAGCACTATAAAAAACATCAGTTGGCAGGGTGAGTTAGTGACTAAATTTCATATAGGACATAACACATACTTGTCCTAAAAGGACAATAGTATATAAGCAAATTATCATAAACAGCAAAAAAAAACCCCCACAAAAACCCCCCAAAGCTACCTAGCAAGTTATAACACCATCAATTGGCCTACAGAGAACAAATTTGGGTATAATCAATAGAAAATAAAGAAATAGAAAGTGAGCAAAACAGCGCACAGCTAAAACACAAATGTTTCTATACTGCCAGCATACCAAAAATATATATGTAAATAAACATAAAATATTTATTATAACTCATCATAATGTGTAATTCAAGTATGTAGTAATATGTACATCAATAATCATATGCAATTACATGTAATGAACACTTTATATGGGTAAAATCTAGTATTGTCACCTGGCTATATGTACAACTACTTCTTCCAGTTCATCTATAACATCATAAATTAGACATCATAGCTTGAAAAAGCTAGTTCTTTTGTAACCTGTTGAGTTCTTTGCCCCATACCTATATAGATATAGATATATATATTTATGGATATATATGTGTATACACATATACATACATATATATGCACATACATACATGTATACAACACACACACACACACATATACATCTTCATCAATTACCTAAATCTGAATTTTTAGAAAGGCTGTGCTGGCTATCTGTGCTTTCACGCTGTGGAGATTGTCTTTATACTCCAGGAATCTTTATTGCTGAAGTTCTAAGCAAGAAAGGAGGTGGGTATAGGGGGTGTTCAGGGAAGACTAGTACTTCTGGTGTGAAGGCTGCCAGGCCCTTTTCAGGGCTGCTTTCCACCTTTGGCATCTACCTGTTCCACCCACCTCTCACCTGTGATTCCAAGAAGCTGTAGCACGTGCAGTGGCCACACCTCGGTAAACTGTTTTGGCAGACAGGGTTAAACCAGGTTGAGGGTAACCGAGGGGTCTCAAACACGTCAGTGAGCTAGGGTGGTGTCTATCCCAAAACATGTGAAGACTTCCCCTGGTGGAATGGGTAGATGAGCACAATCTGTTCCAACAGCAATGAAGGCAGCTGAAGCAGGCGCTATAGAACACTTAGAGCTTGGTTAGACAATGAAGACACCAAGGTCATCCCCTGCATCTTGAGCTATCACCGGTTATCTTGATTCTGTCCTGCCACTGGACTATGATGACTCTGGAGGAGAGAATGAGGCCAATGATTTCATGCAATGCTGCCTTGCTTAAATCTAATTTATGCACGAATCAAAAGACATCACCATCCAACCAAGCAAGAAAGGAGTTGGCTTTGGGTTCAGTCCTCTTGCCCTGTCTGAACTGGGTTTGCCCTTTGTTTGAAGCAAGGCTGTCAGGTAAAAATTAATATGCCATGTCTCCATTGGAATCTCACTTTCTGAGCCAGCATCTGCTTCAAACAGTCTTCGTAAAGGTTTGTTTTGCAGAGTTCACTGAGGTAAGCGGACATCACTTTTCTCCCTCTATTCATTAGAATCCAACTAACTCTCTTTTGGGCAATAAGTAGTTGTAGTGAAATATCCTGATAGTCATCTTATAGACAAGTTGCCCAGTTTCCCAACAACTTTGTATGGGTTAACTTTCCATCAGGTTGCTAACTTGTGTTAACACCAAGGTACCTTGCCAAATCTCAGTCTTTTTGTTGAATATCTTAACAATGCACTTGGGCATCTTCCCAACATTTGCTTTTGTCACAGCTATCTGAGCCAGTCATGACTAATTTGTAGGCTTATTATAGCTTTTCTTTTTCAGTTAAGAGATATGCTGGTTGTAAGTATTAGTATCACCTGCATCCTCTGAAATTAAAAAGCATGTGTCAATAGGTAGACATGACTCTCACCCAAACACAAGTAAGTACATTATAAAATATGTAGCCTCATTCCTGGTGTGTTTGTACATTTGTATTTGAAATGTGGCATACTGACTCCAGAGATTTTTGTTTTATATTTCTACATTTCTAACATGTCCAATGGGATGTAGCTGAAACGCTTAGGGTGTGGGTATCCCTATGGATGGTAAGATATGCTTTTTTTTTGGTGAGCCAATCAGGGTTAAGTGACTTGCCTAGGGTCACACAGCTAGTAAGTAGCATGTGTCTGAGGCTGGCTTTGAATTCAGGACCTCCTGACTCCAAGGCCGGTGGGTGCGCTTATCTACTGCGCTACCTAGCTGCCCCTGCTTCTAGACTTCTTAACAAATATTTCCCTGAGTAATCTGCTCTTAAAGACCTTGCCTTGGTCAGAATGGATCCTGACAAAGAATCCATACACTGAGAAATACTTCTCAAACTTCAGCAACCATGGAGGCTTTCTGGTTCCTGGTTGTGTATGTTTGTATATACCTGGTGAAATGGTCAGTCACTACTAAGAGTGACATGTTTTTACTATCTCGTTCCAGAGATAAAAAGTCAATGTAGTCAAGTTCCAAAGGTTTGCTGGTGCTTATATTTTCCAAATACGCAGCAAGATTTGGCAGTGTTTTTCTTTGCATACATTGATGTGGTAGGAGGCTACATCATTTGCCTCATCTCCAGATCTGAAGTTAGGAAGGAATGGCTGTAGCCTCCTATCACCAGGTATAAATGACAGACACAATCAAGACAAGGGGGTTATAATAATTGGTTTACTTAGCTTATAAGGATACAGTTGGCAAACCCAGAGTAAAGACACATGATGTAAATCAGACCCAATAGGTACACTTAGCAGTTTGACTGTCTGTGAAACTCTTGTCCCAGGTCCCGATCACAGCAGCTGGTATGAATTGCGGTTTCTTCAGAAGAGCAACAACCCCCTTTCCTTTTTCTTTTTTCTTTTTTAAGGCAGTTGGGGTTAAGTGACTTGCCCAGGGTCACACAGCTGGTAAGTGTCAAGTGTTTGGTCTGAGACCGGATTTGAACTCAGGTACTCCTAACTTCAGGGCCAGTGCTCTATCCACTGTACCACCTAGCTGCCCCTAACAATCCCCTTTCCTACAATTGCTTTTATCCCCAAATTCTGGATGCTCTGACAGCCTTGGGGTTGTTTGAGTAATTGTTCAAACAGGGCCTATTTTACAACCTTGTTTTTTCCTGACTCTTTCTTCCCCTCCTCTATTTTACAGCTGTGTTTACCTGTTACCACTTAGTTAAATTCTTACTATACTCAGTGACCTTAGGGCACTTATCTACATAGAGAAATCAGATCTCTGTGGAGGTTGCAGCAGGGCCCAGACAAAGCCTACCAGTATGTGGCACAAATTTCACACCTGTGCTGACACACTTCCGTAACATCTGTTACCATCTTGGGCCAGTAATACCTACTTCTTACTAGTTTCAAAGACTTCTTCTGACCTATATGAACAAAACCATCCTACAGTGCTTTCATGGCCATAGCTTTCATGGCTTTAGGTGGCCCGGACAGCTTGTTGGTACCATAAGCAGCATCAGACCCAGTCCAGTCCAGCACAACACTGCACAACTGTGACTTCTGCCATTGTCTCGAGAACAAGGCTCCTTCAAATGACTAGAACTTGAGTCTTTTTAGCATCACTTTCTTGTTTCTTGGCTTGTCTTATTTCCCCCAGCCCTTTATTCTATTTTCTTCTATTCTATCTATTCTCACTGCCAGTCCCCTATAGACAACTGAGGCAAAGGAGGTTGGTTCAATGAAATAGTGCTTACACAGTGTTGGCATGCTCTTTGATGGAAGCCCCAACCTCTCAGTTATACTTCCTCTTGATTGTAGCCCAGCTCTCTAGAGGTCATAGGTAGCCTCACTGTCACGTGACCTTTGGGGACAACACATATACATCTATATTCATTTTCTATGCCTCCAGTGTATGTTGCATGTATAGTCAGCTAATGTTGCTACCCATCTTTGACATGCAGAATCCAGACTGCCACTAGTCAAAATATGGATTTCTTTTAGTCCATAACTGGAATTTCACTCTACATACAAAATGTTTGATCTTTTTAGGGACATCTCACTTTAAAACCAAGATCTCCATTTTTGAAACTGGAGATATCCTCATATTGAGTTTCACTATCAGTGAGACCTCTGTTGGAGTATGCATCTCTGTTGACTATCACTTTCTTGGTAGAAGATAGATCCCAAGCCCTCTAGGCTGGCAACTGCTGTCATGACAAAAAGGCTCGCTTGTATCTATATAGGCCAATCTTGTTGACATTTACTTATCCTTTAATGGCTTTGAGATTTTTAGATAATTTTTCATTTTCCTGTCTTTCTTTCTATTCCTAGGTCTTTGCAATCATACATGAGTGAGTGAGGTCATTCAGCGGTTTACATGAATCATAACATAATTCTTAATATTTTCAATATTAAAAATTCTAAAAAAGTCCTTAAACTTCAAAGTTTCTATCAGTGTGGCAAATTCAGGAGAATTTCTCTCTTCTCTGGGTACCTAATCATACCTTGTTGAGACACTAAGTGACCCACGTATTTGACATAGTTTCTGAAAAAATGGCAATTGATTAATGTCTAGACTTTCATTCTCCTCTAGCTTAGCTAATACTTTCACCAGTCTCTTCTGGTTTAGCTAACCTTTTCACCAGACTCTAATGTCTTTCCAAAGGCAATGATTTCCTCTAGGTACAATAATGCTTCCTGGTATTTCTTAATTTCAACCACATAATAAGTCATTTGAATGTGGCAAGAACCCTAAAAATGCCTTGGAGCATATGCTTGAACTGGTAAAATTCCACTGGACACATGAAAACAGTCTTCTCTTTGTCTTCCTCAGAAACAGGTGTTTGATAGTATCTACTAGGTAAATCTAAGACTGAGAACCACTTGCTACCTAGCAGACAGTACAAGAGATCTTGAAACTTTGGCATAATGTGTGGGTCCACTTTAGTTCTATTGTAAAAGAAGATGGATCTATTTTTCTGGCTATGTCTAGATGGAGGTGTTTTTGTATCTGGCTTTTGTAGTTTCCATTCCCCTTGTCCATTGCCGCTCCATAGAGAATAACTTTGTCTACTGCTTCAGCTCTTACTTAATCCTTTGCCAGTATAGGCCTTCCAATTTGTATTTGCATTGTGACTTACTTGTTTGGTTCTGGCTATGTCTAGATGGAGGTGTTTTTGTATCTGGCTTTTGTAGTTTCCATTCCCCTTGTCCATTGCCGCTCCATAGAGAATAACTTTGTCTACTGCTTCAGCTCTTACTTAATCCTTTGCCAGTATAGGCCTTCCAATTTGTATTTGCATTGTGACTTACTTGTTTGGTTTCAAGGCTTATATTTTATTAACATGGGCTATGTTCCTGGTCTAGTCAAGGCTAAGTGATTCTTTGGAGAGGTGCTATGGTTCTCCATCTCTGTGAGTATTTGTCTCACCTCACCTAATGGTGGCAGCTGTACCCGGGATTGTAGACAAGTGATAGGCAGACACAGATTAGGGCTGTTTTCCAGAACTCCCTGTGTTTGTTGTAGTCTGATCTTATCTACTTATTCAGGTACTGCTGCCTTTCTTTGAATCGGTCTGTGTAACTGAGTACTGTATCCACTCTGGCTCCAAAGTCAGAAATATTTTCTCCTTTATGCTGAATAGAATTACAGTTGCCACGTTTTGCATACTTATTGTTGTGAGATTCCTGGCTCTGTGGCCTTTAGGCTCTGCATTAAGCCAAAAGGCTGTTCTTTTAAGACTATCCACTTTTTTGTTTTTAAGACTACTCCTCTTTTCTGACTCTGGTGCTTGCTAATTACTGCATCTGACCCGTGACAAAGCCAAGACTCTTAATGTTGTTCTCCAGGGGTGGAGGATCCAGACAGTTATTGTCTTGAGAAAACTCCTAACTTGGAGTCTTTCTGACATTAGAAGTGTGGCCTATAGGGAAAGTATCTCCTCAAAGTTAAGCATGGCTCTCAATTTCTTTGTGAGCAAGCCTTTTTTTTCCCTCATAAGAGTTTTTGCATTTTTAAGTAGCTCTACTTCCTCTTCAGAGGATAGCTTGCAGCTTAATTTCCAGGTACTATCTATCTCTTAATGTCAGTACATCAGGAACTTTTGAATGTTCAAATGGGTCTGGTAGTTCACAGAGCACTACCTGAGTGATCTCCCCAGGCTTGAATTCACTAAATATCACTTGGGAATTTTCCCTTTCCTTTACACTTCTTTTCAATGCTTTTATAAAAGCATCAGACTTTTAACTGGCGTCTGTTCCTAATGTCTGGTAATCTCTATGCATTTTGACCTTAATAGCACTCTGATGCTTTTCAATTTATCTTTTTAAGAGATCACTTCATGTTAAATGAAATATTCAACAAAACCAGTAATATTAACTTAAGCACTAAACTCATGAGGTGGAACCACAATAAACAAGGCTATATGCTATGAATACTGGGTAGGAAAACAGTAAATAAATATGCAATTGATACCAACATAATAGAAATAAATTCAAGGTCATGAGGAACAGAATTAATGTTGTTTTAACAAAATATAGTAAACAGTATGAAATGAGTCAAAACACTTGGGATAGTTAAACCTGATGTCTTATCAATATCAATTAATAGATTTAATAAAATACTTTATGTAGCAGTATTTTAATATTAGTGGCAGGTAGATTATGTTACAAAGATTTTTTGTATGAGTCTTGGGGACAACATTCAATTCAAATTTGACTATAAAACAGGATTTTCCTGGAATGAATAGCTATAAAAATTACAGTAGAAAACTAAAAATGTAATGAAATTTGTATCCAATAACTGAGAACAAAAGAAATTGGAAAATGCATTCAAATAGAACAGGAGTAATACCTCTTCATAGCTGAGAAAAGACGGAATAAAATTTCCAGTGTGGTGAAGCAGATATCCCATTGGAGGCAAAACAAATCAAACCCAAAAAATGAAACAAAATCAAACCAGTGTTTTAAAAGTCACATTGAAAAAAAACAAGAAATAGTACAAAATTGTTTAACATTAACTGACCAAGACATAAAAACACAAGAAAAGTGAATGAGACATTTTCTTCCAGTCAGTATCAACAAGACATGAACCAGAGATTAAGTCAAACTCAAAACTGTCACAGGCAAAACCAACTACAAGAGGAATAAATGATCTTTCTGGGGGAAAAAGAACAAAACCACAAACTCCAGTAATAGGGGGAAAAAAGATAAAATTTCATGATGTAAAGAATTTATAAGAAACAAGGAAATCCAATAAATACAGAGCTTTCTAAGAGAAGGGGCTCCCACGTATACAGTTTAATTGTATCACGTGGCTGAATGTAGGTATCTTCCATACTTAGGGTTTAGTGAGTGACTCCCATAGCAAATGAAGATAGCTCTTTCCTAGGCTAGGCTTCCATTTGCCTTCCATTGCCTAATGATCAACCATTACTAAACATACAGGTCAATTCAAGCTCATAATAATTCACCAACTGGTGAACTCTGGAATAGCACACTATTCTTCAAATGTTTCTGGTACTTCCTCCTCTCCTTGATCCTCAGAATTCACTAAAAACTTCTTTAATTTCTCATTCACTGAATGTTTTCCAAGCAAGCGTCAAAGAAGATAATGGGTTATACCTCACTGGAGGTGTTCAAGGAAAGCCTAGATGTCCACTTGTCGGATGTGCCGTACAGGGATTCTTGTTCAGGCACAGGAGTTGGATTGGACAGATACCTGGGTGAGCTGCATCCTGAGATTCAATGAGTCTGTGCACTCATTCCTCAGTGGAGCTGCTTCCTGGTAAAACTGTGAAGCTGGCAAGTATCATCGTCTTTTCCCTTCTGTCTTAGTTCCTCAAACATTATTCTAAAGTCCCTTCAAATAAATGCCTGGCTAGTGCCTCATGCTATTGTCAGCTGCTCAGGAGTCAAGCAGTTTTTGATGTTCCACATCTTTCTGCACTTCCTCTCCTTACCAAAATTTACTAGGCCTGAGTCCTAAGCCTTCAGAATCTTGCTTTCTAAATGGTAATTTTGATCAGGCAAACAAATCTGCATTCCTAGCATCCCCAGCCAAAATGCTTACTCTTCTGCACTGTGTATTTTTATACAGTCAAAAATCTTCAGCAGGATCTTAATGAATTGCTGGGAATCTTCAAGCACTACTGCATACCAACAAGGGGAGAGAACTATGGGGGGTTACCTCTGAGAGCAAGAGGATCTTTTAGCACTCCTTAGTCCTTTGGCACAGGCTTAATCTATCTATATGGACCTCTATCCCTACTATTTTATAGAATAATAGAATTTAGATTTGGAAGAGATCTTAGAAATCATTTAGTCTGATCTCTCTCACACAACATAAAACAGTTCCTTCTAAAGGATCCCTGATAGGGTTTCTAGTCTCTGCTTTACCATGTCCAGTCATGGAGAACTCATTACTTGCCAATGGAATCTGATCCACTCCTCGGAGAATGTTTTTTATTTTCTACTTCTCTAACTTTTTCCCTTTATATGATCAATTGCTCTTCTAAAAGTAGTATCTTATTAGGAACACTAAATCCATCCACTGAGTAGCAGGGAAAAGTCAAGGAATATGAACATAAGACTAGGGTATGAATTGTACCATGGTGTATTTTCCAGAGCTGAGTTTTTATATCTTATAATTGGGACAGGTCTGAGGAAATTAGGGGAATTAATATTCAGAAATTGGTTTTGGTATTAGAACCTAGATAATCAGAGGGTTCAAATTTGTTGGAAATAAATGAATCCAGAACAATGAACAACAACTCTGCATTTACATGGATCAACTTCAATATTTGGGTTATAATCTCACTTTTAAACTTGTGACTACACCCTAGATGTTAATTTGGAATATCAAATTTGGCTAGTGTCTATGTTTCACAAAAAAAGAGAAAAGGGCCCTAATGTTCCCAGGCAAGTATTCAGGCTGACAAAAACTTGAATATAGGAAAGATTTTATTTAACCAACCTAGAATAAAAGTGGGATGAATGTAGTATAGTCTGTGAGGCATAGCAGCCTTCCCAGGCCCACATTAGACTTTCCAAGTCTTGGAACATATCTCCAAGGTGAAGGAAACTTTTATGTTTCTGGACCAGGCTGAGTTTGAGGCAATTCCCCTTCCCATGCGATCCCTGTTTGAGAGGTCCTATTTATCCACAACCCTCCCCCATACCCCAAACAAAAGGGAGGGTTTCTGATCTATCAGGAATCCAGATCAAATTCTAGGCATCAGCTATTCCATTTTTGGGGTTTAGGAAATTCTTGGGATCAGGAAGATTATGTGAAGATGTTGCCACTACTTAAGGCTAATTAGAGATGACTAAGTTCTATTTCTATCCATTCTTCAAAAAACCTAGGAGAGTAAACTGGCTGTGACTATGGTCCTGCTGCAGGCTGAGCCTGATTCAGGGGCAGTCTGGTACTTCAGGTTTGGAAATGGAATTAAATGAAGCACTTGGAGGTTCACCTGATCATAACTTCCTAGTTTACCTGCTTCTCTAGTGCCCATGCTAGAATTCCCTAGACAAGCCTAAGGAAGATCAACCTTCTCTGCCTCCTTGTAGGCTGGCTTTTCTACTTGGGCCATCAAAATGCTATGAAAAGCCCAATATCTGGAGCCCATTTTAATACCTTTAAAGAGATAGCTAACCTAGTCTGCAAGGCAGATAGAGCTCTACCACATCTCCATTTGTTAGGCCATAGTAACCCTTTGCATTTATCAGCAGAGATCAAGATTTACACAAAAGTGACCTATTTCAGCCAAGCCAATTCACCATTTCTCTAGGAAGTCTTATATCCCCTAGGAGATCTCTGTGTGTGTGTGTATGTGTGTGTGTATATAGAACATATACATATTCTATATGTATACAGCCACATATATATCATATATACATATATACGTATGTATGCATATACAAAAAAATTGAACTTAGCCCTTTCTAGTTGGCCCTAAGTGGTAGGAAATCTGGGTTAGTACTATAAACTTACGGGGAGATATATATATATATATATATATATATATATATATATATATATATATATATATATATATATATATATATATATATGTATATATGTATACACACATATAGATATATGTGTGTGTATATATGTATGTACGTAAATAGAACTTAGTCATCTCTGGTTGGCCCTAAGTGGTAGGAAATTTAGGTTAATACTGTAGATACAGCAGCATCACCACTGCTGCCACTGCCACTGCCGCTGCTCACTCTCTCTCTCTCTCTCTCTCTCTCTCTCTCTCTCTCTCACACACACACACACACACACACACACACACACACACACACGTAGTTTTAGTCTGTTTCTGACTCTACTCTGATCCCATTTGGTGCTTTCTTGTCAAAGATAATACTTGGAAGGGTTTGCCATTTCCTTCTCCAGCTCATTTGACAGATGAGGAAACTGAGGCAAACAGGATTAAATGACTTCCCCAGGGTCATACAGCTAGTAAGTGTCTGTGGTCAGATTTGAACTCAGGAAGGTGAATCTTTACTGCTGGCTTCAGGCCTGCCACTCCAACCACTGCGCCACTTAGCTGCCCCATGTGGGGTCACGAAGAGTTGAACAACGACTGAACACCACAAACACACATATGTGTATATATCTACAAATATAGATCTCGCTCTATATACTTCTTTAGGCTTACAGTACTAACCTGGATTTCCTACAAGGGGAAATTTCTCAGGGTCACTTTTCTTTTCCCCTTTTCTCTCCAAACCTCCATGTAACTGATGGTACCTTCCACATAGTATATACATAAGCTGCTCCAGGAATTTCTCAGGTTCTCCAGGAACTGTTATGTACCTCTACCAGTTGTGTTCCCATAGCCCTGACTGGGCCTGGAAACTTCTCACTGCTGATGCTGGTGCTACATAATTCCTTGGACAGGCTTACAGGTAGATTTCCAGGTTTGCTCTCTAGATAACAACGTGCATAATCAGTTCAGTAACTCTCCTCTCAGCATTCCTCAATCTCTTTATCTCTCTGTACTTTCCATTTTAATGGGAAAATCCAAAAGTCTAAGGACTGGTCAGGAAGCAATCAATCATCCTTAATGGCTCAAGGAAACAGGGGAAGTACCTAGGACCAGGGAATTCACACCTTATCTTATCAGACTTACAAAGGAGTTACTAATCTTGGCTCATAAAGTCTTACAAGGGTTCTGTAGGGCACACTTTACAAACCACATACAGAGGTGAAACAGTTTTTGTTGTTTGTCCTTCATTCTCTAAGAGGACCTTGACATCAAGGAGATGATGCCATGACATGCAAGTGAATTGGATTTGAGCAAGGGAGGCTTGTGCAAAATCACCAGTCTCACTTTCTCCTCAGAGCCATCTGGGTCCAGTGTCAAGATATCAGCATGAGGGGAGATGGCCGACTGTGGTGGGAGATCTTGGCCTTTTTAACCCAAGGTCTTTAACAGGTCTCAATTTGACTGAGGCAATGCTCATTCAGTGATCAAGGCTAGGTAAGAAAAGAGGCAGAGTATGACTTCTTTAACTAGTAAAAAAAAAAAAAAGGAAAAAAAAATCATTCTGGGATGGGAAGACCCTTAGGGATTCTCAGGGTGAAGCTGTAGGAATTTTAGGGAAGGTAAGTATTCTCTTTATTTTTAATAAGTACCTATTCAAATTCATCTTTCCATAGGGAACAAGCTAATACGTGCACATAATTGTTTAACCTTTTTGGAGGGTGGAAGGTATTTGGATAAGGTAGTAGAATTTATTTATTTGCAGGTCCTCAAAGGGAACAGTTAACAGCATAATTATTTTTTTAAAATTATTCCTTGCATAGCAATGATTAGCTATATATACATATATATGTATATACATATATATATATATATATATATATATAGCTATATAGCCTAATGATTGCTTTTTAATGATGATGATGTAGTCTCTCCATTGTAGAGGGAACTAAAGATGAAATTGTTGTTTGCGGTTTTGGGTGGGTAATACTAACGTGACTAAGGGTGTCTTTTGTTTAGGTCTAAAGAGAACAGAGGACAAGAGAGCAGGGGTAAATAGGCAATAGAGGGTTTTTGGGTTTTCTCCCACTTGTCAAGGTGCTCCTGGGAAAGGACATTTTGGCCAAAAGTTTTAAAACAACTCGTTTTCTTAATCATAATTATTACTTGGACTGTTTTCTAGCCTGACTTTTGCCAATATCAAACGAGTAATTTTCCCCCCTTCTTTATTTTACCCTGCAAATGGTCTAGAGGAAAAGTGGGAAAACATTATACTCAAATCTTGACTCTCCCAAATGAAAAACGAATATTAATATGCAAACACCTAATACTTTTCAGGATCAGGAGAAAAAAAACAACAAACCAGGTTTCAAAAGAAAAAGATTTTCACAACTCCACATCTTTTGAGCTCTGTTCTGCTGCTTTTGCTGCAGTGGTTGCACTTCGGCAAAATGCAGTGTCATGGAGAGCAGTACTTCTTGTACTGTGGTAGTCTTACTTTATTTACATAGGGACTGGGAGAAGTAATAATTGCACAAGAGAATTTGAAACTGGAAGGTGCCTTAAGGGACCAACTGCTCTAACCCTTTTATCTTACAGAGGCCTAGAGAGGGGTGAGTGATTTGTCCAAGGTCAGAGGGCTAATAAATAGCAGACCCCTTATTCAAACCCAGGGATTCTAATTTCCAAATTTATCGATTTTTCTCTATATCTCATTAACCTTACCAGAATGGGAGTTATTTTGGGGTTGGGGAAAAGGAACTGAAGACAGTGTTTTCTAAACCACTACACTGTATAAAATGGTCAATGCAATTCAATATGCCTTTCTTGAGTACCTACTATGTGCTGGCACTGTGCTAGGCTCTAAGGATACAAAGATTAAAATGGAAAGAAGGAATCAAGAAGCAAGGAAGGAAGGATGGATGGGAAGAAAAAAGAAAAAAAAAGAAAGGTATGGAGAAAAGAAAAAAGGGAGGAAGAAAGAAAAGGAAGAGAAAGGCCAGAAGAAATGAAGAAGGGGAAGAAAGAAAAAAGGAAGGAAAGGAGGAAGAAAGGGAAAAAAGGAAGAAAAGAAAGGTAGGAAGGGAGGGAGAAAAGAAAGGAAGATGGAAGAAGAAAAGAAAGGAAGAGAAAGGAAAGAAGCAAGAAAAAAAGCAAAAATGGGAAGAAGGAATAAAGGAAGGAAGGGAGGAAGGAAATAGGAAAGGGAGGGAAAAGGAAGGGAGGAAGGAAAGGGAAAAAAAAGAAAGCCCCGTGCTTGCCTTATAAAACTACAAACAGTAAGACTAAGAACCTCAGGAAGACCTCAGATACCAAGCAAGCGGTTCCTGATAAAGAAACCGACGCCCAGAGTGGTTTAGAGACTTTCCTGGGGTCACGCTGCCCGTAAAGGATGGAGGCTGACTTCGAGCCCAGGGTTCAGGGGAGCCCATACCTAGGTCAATCGCCATTGCTGCCAGGGGCGTTTGTTTGTTGAATTTCAAGTCCCCCTGGATTCCCTGGGCCTTACTAATGGAGCTAAAGTTTCGGTCTCCCTCGTGGACTCTGGCCTAACCCCCCTTCCCCGTGGGCCCTCCCCCACCAGCTGGACCCCCCCTCAGCTGGGCCCCCCAGGGAGGCCCTGCCGGCGCGCACGGTCCCTTTAACGGCCAGGACCGACCCAAGTGGCCGGCGAAGTTGGGGGAGGGGCAAGGAGAGGGCCCCGGACAGTGGCGGGGGTGGGGTAGGAGGGATCTGAGACGCGCGAGGCGGGGAGCGAGGCGGGGAGCGAGGCGGCGCGACGGCTTCTGAGGAAGCGGAAATACGTCACAGGGGAAGGCGTGGTTGTGTCGAAAGGGTCATGTGACCGGGGAGCCACCGAAGAACTGTGGCTAAAGGAAGGGGAAAGGGAAGTGTTGTTGGGGGGCGGGGGGTGGGGCCGCTCCCGGTTTCTGGGGGAGGGTTGGGGGGGTAGGGGGAGGGTTGGATGCAGGGGAGCAGGCCTCCTGCTGTTGAAGAGCTAGAGCCGAAGACTCCTAGAGCAGGTGAATATCTGCTTTCCTTAGGTCGCCCTCCCACTCCTCCCCACCCACGTCTGTTCGTTCTCTCCTCCCCCTCCCCCCTCGCTCCTGGCAACTGCCTCTCCCACCACCCCCCGCCCCGAGCGCACGGCCCCGCGGGAGCCCGGGATCGCCCGAGGCTCGCGCCCCCTCCCCAACCCGGCGGGAGCGCGCGGGGCGGCTCCGGGAGGAGCCGACGGCCGAGCGAGTGGGTGGGGTTCTTGGGGTTTTTTGGGGGGGGTGCGGGGTGTATGGGAAGCGAACTGCATCTGTATGGTGGCTGTTCCTTGCAGCTGGTTCCTCGGTTCGCTTCGGGCTGTGCATGGGCTTTATCCTACTTTCTTTAAAAAAAAGAGAGAGAGAGGGGGAACGTTCTCGAGGCGTCAGGTGTTCTGGGGCCCGGTTTTTCCCTCCCCCCATCCACAGGCACTGTCTGCTTCCTCTCCTTTCCCAGATCCGCCTCATTGGTTTATTCTGCTGTCATCATCTTTTGCACATGGACCCAAAACTTAAGTCTTGGAAAGAGCACGGGATCTGGAATCTGGGTTCCAATCCTGGCCCACGGTGACCTTGAGTAAATCATACTTATCAATCCCTGGGCCTCAATTTCCTTTTTTTTTTCTTTTGGTACAGTGGGGGTGGGTAGGGTGGGTGAGGGGGCTCGTCTAATTCTTATGCTGGGGGATCACTTTTTTTCCACATCCTTACTTTACCCTTAGGGGTTGTTAGACGCCCCTGCTTGGGTAGAAGGAATGGAGCAGGGTGTTTGTACCTCGTTAACCACCCCCATTGCAGCCCCTCCTCCTCCCCTCTCCCCGGGCTGTGCTTTCTGGGAGCCCATCTGGGAAGAGTTCATTTCTTGCAAAGTTCAGCGGCCTTTTGTTTGAGAATGTTGAGCTCTGGGATTGTACCTCATTCTCTTTAGGTGTGGTTATGTCTTTTCTTCAATCACCTGGATTGTTTTGTTCACATCGTGCGAAAACTTAGAAAACAAGTTTTGGTTTGATTTATATAGGATGTAGCTTGGAAGGTTTTTTAATGAGCTGATCAAAATGGTACAGGAATCTCTTGTGAATAGAGGCAGTGGAAGAGGCGGCAAGTAAAAGGTGCAAGATAGGTGGTCCCAAGCCTTTTTAGCGAATTTGATTCCTCTTAAATTAGTCGAACCTTTCATCCCTACTCCCCCATCCCAGCGGGCTCCCCCCCGACCCAGTGCCCTAGCTCTATTCTTAGTCAAGATGTAGGGGCTTTCTTAGAAATGAGAGAGACTTCTAAATGTAGTGGGGAAAAAACTCATATTTGGAGTCAGTCACCTGGCGTACCAATTGGAACTCTCTTTGTGAAGTTGAGTCAAATGGAAAACTCTCAAGCCTCAGTTATCTGTGAAATGACAGTGGATTGCTTTATCTGATCTAGGAAGATCTTCTTATTCTAAATCCTGATTGTTATGGTTTTTTATTGTCTTATTAGTAACTTGGAGATGATATAAATTTTGAGATTTGTCTTAACTCATTCTTGTGTCATTACAATTTACTGTTGATTTTTAATATGACTAATTTCAGATCTTATTTATAGTTTAATTGTAAAATTGGGTGTTCAGTCATTCTCTGTTGATAGGAATTAAAACAAAACAAAACACCTTAACATTTATTCTGTTGCTGAAGTTTAGAATACCTGTCAGTATTGTAACTTTTTTTTTTTCAGTACGCTGTCTTGACGATTTTTTTTTTAGGTCTAGTTTTTGGCTATGGCGGCTGCTACGATAGTTCATGATACATCTGAAGCAGTTGAACTTTGTAGTTTATATGGATTATACCTCAAGCCAATTACGAAAATGACAATTAGTGTGGCACTTCCACAATTGAAGCAACCAGGAAAATCCATTTCTAATTGGGAAGTGATGGAAAGATTGAAAGGAATGGTACAGAGTCATCAATTTTCCACTCTTCGAATTTCTAAAAGCACTATGGATTTCATCCGTTTTGAAGGAGAAGTTGAAAATAAAAGTTTAGTTAAGTCTTTTCTTGCATGTCTTGATGGCAAAACAATAAAGCTCAGTGGTTTCTCAGATATTTTAAAAGTTAGGGCTGCTGAGTTTAAAATAGATTTCCCAACTCGGCATGACTGGGACTCCTTTTTCCGTGATGCAAAAGATATGAATGAGACTCTGCCAGGAGAGAGACCAGACACAATTCATTTGGAAGGACTACCTTGTAAATGGTTTGCCTTGAAAGAATCTGGTTCAGAAAAACCAAATGAAGATGTTCTCGTTAAGGTATTTGAGACATTTGGAGAAATACGGAATGTGGACATCCCAATGTTGGACCCTTATAGAGAAGAAATGACTGGCAGAAATTTTCATACTTTTAGTTTTGGTGGACATTTGAACTTTGAAGCATATGTTCAGTATAAAGAGTATGTTGGCTTTATCAAAGCTATGAATGCCTTGCGAGGTATGAAACTAATGTATAAAGGTGAAGATGGCAAAGCAGTAGCCTGCAATATAAAGGTGAGAAATTGCAATATTTTTGCCTGTAGTTTCCCATAATTTTTAATATTTAGAAAATATTTAAATACAAGATGGCCAATCTATAGCCTTGATTTCAGACTTAGAAAAAAAATTTTAGAGAAATTATACAACAGGTAAACATCATCTAAAAATTGGAATGTTCCTATAATAGTATTTCTTTAGATTTCAAACAGTTATGGAAATTACATTTATTGGAGTGGATGAATAATGGTATCAGACCATATTTTTTTTTATAACCTGCAGCAGTTTATTCTCAAGTAGTCTATCTAAATTTATAAAACATAGTTTTAAAAAAATTCACTGAATGTTTCATGGTATGCCCAATAGTCAGTGAAATCAAGATTTGAACCCAGGTCCTGATCCCAAAACTAGCACCCTTTTTACTACACAATGGCCAAAAAAAAAAAGATCTTTTAAAAATATTTCATTGGAAACTGGGAAAACAAACTTAAGGCAAGTAAAATCCTTTGTTGATGGTTGTCTTCAGTAGTATATGATACTTCTTGACCCTATTTGGGGGTTTTCTTGATAAAGATACTGGAATGGTTTGCTATTTCTGTAGCTCATTATACAGATGAGGAAACTGAGGCAAACCGGGTTGAATGACTTGTTCAAGGTCACACAGCTAAAAAGTGTCTGAGGCCAGATTTGACTTCCTGACTGCAGGCCTGGTGCTCTGTTCACTGTGTAGTAAAATCCTAAGTAAGTCCAAATTCTCTGTTAGATTTTTATTCACTGAAATGACTATTTTAAATAAATGGGCCATCAATCATTTATAGTTCTATTATTTCATGCTATAGATATGCTACTGAATTGTATATAAGTGCAATTATGTTTTAAAGAATGGGTTTCGATAATTAAAAATCAGGCACTTTGCTACTTTAATTTTTTTTTGCTTTTTTTGGAAAGGTTTCTTTTGACTCAACTAAACATCTTAGTGATGCCTCAATTAAAAAACGGCAACTTGAAAGGCAGAAACTTCAGGAACTTGAACAGCAAAGAGAAGAACAGAAACGTAAAGAAAAAGAAGCCGAAGAAAGGCAAAAAGAGGAGGAAAGGTAAGTGTACATTTCCATCATATTTACCCTTTGTACTTTGAATTTGCATTTAACTAGAACCTCACCTTGATTTCTGTGAATTGCAACAGGAATTCTTTTTTCACTCTTTCAACTCCCTAGGGTTTTGCTTCCCATATTCTTTTCCCTGTACTGCCCAGAACTGACACTGAATCCCAGCCCCACTGCCATTCCAATTTATAAATCTGAATCTCTGGTGCCTTATATAAGAAGGAGACTTAGTAGCCATGTTGTTTCTGCATTGCTTACAGAGTGATTTCCTTAAAAAAATAATCCTGTTAGGGTGAGAGGAAGATATTTTCTTAAAGTGTACCTAGTTGCAGTTAGGAATGCCTTTCTCCATAACAAAACATAGGTTCAATGGTAACTTCGATTATGGATTAATTAGGCTTTTATGGGCTGCTGTAGGAACTTAGCTGCCTATTTAGAACATTGTTTCTATGGGAAAATATTTTTTGAGATCCAAACATAACCTCTGGATTGTATGCCTAACAACCCATGTGACTCCCACTGGAAATTACTTTGTATATATTTGTGTACTTGTATCCTGCCCAGCAGAATATAAGCTCCTTGGTTGCAGGGATTGTAGATTTTCATTGTATCCCTATTGTTTTGTATAAAGTAGACATTCTTCATAAATGCTTGTAGAAATGAATGGAATCAAACCTGTTTGCAAGTTAGAAATTGACTGCGTGTATCTCTTAATACTTTTTCCTACTAGGAATTTGAAATTGCTCAGAAAATAGATGTAAATGTGATCTTTTCCCACTGGATTCAGATTAGATGACGAATACTGAATTTTGGCCCTGCGAAATTTTTGTAGGATTGTAATCGTTTTATCATTTATTTGTGCGTTAAAAAAAATATGACATCCTGGCCATTTTGTACTTTTATTTTTAGGTTGATTCTTTATCCACAGATTGTAACAGAATTGAAACAATTACAGAAATGAAGCAAAATTGAAAACTGACAAAAATAAAACACTTCCATCTTTTAAAGTCACATTTTATTTTTTCAGTTAACAATTATTTTCTTTATCCCGCTTCCCCTTCTTGCTTTGGTGGAGGAGAACTAATTTGTAACAGTAACGCATAGTGAAACAACAAATTCTGACATTGGCCACATCAAAAAAAGAAGTCTCAATAAGTGCTCTGAGTAGTCCATCAGTTCTTTGTCAAGAAGTGAATTTTGTTTGGTTTTTTTGGCATTGATTAGAAAGTCTTTCAAGGTTCATCTTTACAATGATGTTGTTATTGTATAAATTATTCTCCTTTTCTGCTCACTTCACCCTGTATCAATTCATGCAAGTTTTCCCAGGTTTCTCTGAAACTGTCCCCTTCATCATTTCTTATATAGCACACTAGTCTTCCATTACATTCATATACCATAATTTGTTTACTGTGATGGGCACCCCATTAGTTTCTAATTCTTTGCCATTACAAAAAGAGTTGTTATAAACTCTTGGGAGTTTCCACATGGATCTTTTTTTTCCCTTTCTTTAATCTCTTTGGAGTATAGGCCTAGTAGTGGTTTTGCTGGATCAGAGTAACTATGCACAGTTTAGTTACTTTCTGGTTATAGTTCCACACTGCTTTGCAAAATGTCTGGATCAGTTCATAATTCCTTGAACAGTTCATTAATTTGCCTGTTTTCCTGCTGTTCCTTTAACATTTTTCATTTTCATGTTTTGTCAACTTTGCCAGTCTGATGGGTGTGAGGTAGAACCTCAGAATTACTTTAATTTTCATTTCTCTTATCATTAGTGATTTGGAGCATTTTTTCATATAGATGTTGATAGCTTTTGTTTCATTTTCTGAAAACTGACTTTTTACAATCTATTGAGGGATGGCTCTTATTTTTATAAACTTAAATCAGCCCCTTCTATGTCTTAGGAAAGTCAGTAAGCATTTTTAAATGTCTGCTGTGTGTCAGGCACGTATACTGGGAATACAAAAGGAGACTGGTATCATAAAATCTTGCTGCAAAGATATTTTTCCTCAATTAATGGTTTCCCCATTTTAATCTTAATGACCCATAAGGTTAATTCCCCTCAATTCTCCACTTCAATTTTTGTGTGAAGGTGCTGTCTCAGGGTAGAAGTTTAAACTCTTTCTGATTTGAAATCCTTGTACTGCTTTTATAAATAGATGAGGATTAAACTTGCTTGAAGTTTGCTGGTTTTTTTGGATTGTTTCTGGAGTTGTGTTGCTTGTTCAGAACTACAGAAATAAAAGAAGTTTTTGTTCTTAAATTCTGAAAAACACAAAGGAAGTTATCCTAAAGTATAATGGTTTGGAAAGAGGTATTAGTAGAGACGACCCACATAGTTACAGTCTACAGAAGGAAGTGGCAGTACTACTGAATATTTGTGTTTTGGAAATATATATTCTTTATTACTGCATATCATTTACTGTTTTGAGTCACTATTTTGATAAAAAATTAAGACAGTATAGTTATATTTTTGAAGATCATAACTTTGTATGACTAGATTGAATTTTGTTTAAGTGGAAGCCTTTACAAGTTTTTAAGTAGGGCATTTGAGCAGGGTGCTCGGATATAGAGAGCAGTTAAATTTTTGTTTTGTTATGTCATGGTATATTAGAGATCATCTATAACAGTTCCTTCATCTTATGGTTAAGAGAACCTGAGGCCCAGAAAGGTAAAATGACTTATTTAAGGTCATGCAGGTAGTTGTGGCAGAGTCAGGATTGAAAGCCAGGTCTTTTGACTCCAAATCAGTACTCTTTCCACTGTGCCATGCCATTGTCTTTGTAACCCCAAAGCCTAACACAATGCTTTCCATGTAGGTACTTTTAAAATGGTTATTAGATTGGATTGAACCTCTCTGAGAATAATAGGATCACTTCCAGGATCAAATATAAAATGCCTCCTGGCTTCCCTTCCTTCAAATCCTGGTTAAAATGTCATCTTTTACAAGAAAACTTCACTGATTCTACCCTTAATGTTAATACCTTCTCTCTCTTGATTATCTCCAATCTGTTCCCCATCTCACTGCTCACTGAAACTATTCTAAGTCTTATTTTTTCTCCTTAATCTTCTCTTTTTTTCACTTCTTGTTTTAAATTTATTTTTTAAATTTTAATTAATTTATATTGATTTATCAACAATCACTTCCATATGCTTTTCAGTTTAAAATTTTTTCCCCCTTCCTCCCCACCTTCCTCCCCAAGATGGCACACAACTTGATATAGGCTATACATATGCATTCCTATTAAACATATTTTCACATTAATGATGTTGTAAATAAGAATTAGAACCAATAGGAGGAACCACCAGAAAAAGGAAACAAAACTCAACAGAAGAGAAAAAAAATAGCAAATAGTATGCTTCAATCTACATTCAAATTCCATAGTTCTTTTTTTGGATGTGGATAGCATTTTCCATCACAAGGGCTTTGGAGATGTCTTAGTGACCACATCGTATCTATTAGTTGTTTTGATATGCGTTTCTCTAATCAATAGTGATTTAGAGCATTTTTTCATATGACTACAGATGGCTTTAATTTCTTCATCTGAGAACTGCCTGTTCATATCCTTTGACCATTTATTGAGGAATGACTTGTATTCTTGTAAATTTGACTTAATTCTCTATATATTTTAGAAATGAGGCCCTTATCAGAGACATTGGTTGTAAAAATTCTTTCCCAAATTTCTACCTTGCTTCTAATCTTAATTGCATTGGCTTTGTTTGTGCAAAAACTTTTCAATTTAATGTAATCAAAGTTACCCATTTTGCTTTTCTTTAATCTTCTTTAATCTTTAATCTTTAATCTTCTCACACCTCCCCTTTGCCCATCTCTCTCAACTAAGGACCTTACCTCTTTACTGAGAAAACTGAGGGTATTCAAAGCCTTCATCACTTTTCATCTAGATGATTGCAACAGCCTTCTCATTGGTATCCCTCAAATTTCTTCCCATTGTTTGTCATCCTTTCTTCTGCCAAAGTGATTTTCTTTGAACATGAATGTGATCATGTCACTGTCCAGCTCATTAAACTAAGGTGGCTCCCTTTTGTCACTAGGGTAAAATGTAAACCTCCAAGTTTAGCTTTTAAAGCATTTCACTCTTGGCCCCAACCTGTCTTTTCAAGCCTCATTGTATACTAGTCTTTGTTCCTTGTTCTGTGATCCAGCCAAACTGATTTTCTCTACACACAGCACAGCATTCTGTGTCCTTTCTCTTGCCTTTGCATTGGCCATCCTCCATATCTCAAATGTATCCCCTCCTTACCTCTGTCTCATAGAATCTCTCTGTTTCTTAAAAGTGTAGATCATATCACCTTCTATGTAAAACTTTTCCTGATCTCCCCTAATCAGCTGCTGGTGGGGCCCTCCCTGCCAAAGTACCTTATGTTTTAACTACTTCACATTTATTCTCTTCCTATGTATTTTATATATACTTTCAAATATATACTTGTATCCCCTGTCAGGATGTAAGCTTCTTGAAAGTAGAGATTGTTCTATTCTTTGTATTTATATGTATTCCCAGAGCTTACCATAGTACCTGGCACATAATAAATGTTTCATGAATGATAATTGCTTGATTGTCATTGGTTTACTATGATTAGATGAAAGACTTATTCTTTACTTTATGAATCCATCCTCCATTTAGCTGCCAAAGTGATTTTCTGAAAGTATAGATGAGCATGTCACACTCCTTAACAAAACTCAGGTGGTTTTCTATTTTCTCTAGAATCAGTTAGAAAGACCTGGTATTTGTAGCTCTTCATACCCAGCCGTTCCTGTCTTTACAGGCTTTTTACACTTTAATTCCTTCATTTACTCCCCAGTTTTCCTACTGGCCTGCTTGCTACTCCTTGCATGTGAAACTTCTCTCCTAAATCTTTGTCCTTTTACTAGCTGTCCCTCAGGCCTGGAATGCTCTCTTTTCACTTCTACCTCTTACTTTCCCTGGCTTCCTTCAAGACAAAACTCAAATCTTAACCTTCTGCAGGAGTCCTTTTCTGGTCCTTGATGGATACTAACAGGCCTCTACATCATACATATTCTATCCTGTGCCAAAATTAGTTTTGTAACTTGTAATTTAATGTAAATAAGAGTTTTGCATTTCATATTACAGTTACCTTACATCATTGTTAAGTCTATATTAGCAATTATTTTGACTTGATTATTGCCATCTTAGTTTAAAAAAGATGAACATCTTGGACATGTCTAGTTAATAAAAATGAGTTGTCTTTTGCCTTTGAAAAAGTTAGCTGATGATTATAAACTTGTAGGTTTGAAGGTAATTTAGAAGTTATTTAAACAAATTTCTTGTTTATATGGTAGAGCCCCTTTCTATGGTATTTCTGACAGTCATCCAGCCTTAGCTTAAATTCTTGCAGTGATACTGGCCTCTTGTGACAGCTTAGTCCATTTTTGGGCACTTCTATTAATTGCCAGTTAGAAAGTATTTTTTTTTAATTGAGCCAAAATAAAATGCTTTTCACTGAGCTTTCTTTTGGGTTCTGGAATAACACGATCATGTTTTACATTGATATCAATGCCCGTCAGTATGGGCATTCTCTTCAAAAGCACAGGTAACAATCTATCCACACCTTCTCATCCTGTACATATCTTGTTTGTGGCTTCTCATAAATTTTCCACAGGGTGTCCACCCAACTTGAAGAAGGGGGTTTTCCTTCGTATTTCTCTAAATTTTACAGATACCAATGAAGCATAAAGACTATGTCAGTTATCTTTCACTTTTGCTGTATAAGTGGCTCATCTCTTTTTCTAGTCATCCATCTCTCTGAAGATGTCCTTTCTGTGGCTTCCATTAAATAATTCTGTATTCGTAACGTTGTAGAATATTATGCCCCACAACATAGTTCTCTATTTCTTTTTTTTACTATAAATTTATTCATTTTTAGTTTTCAACATTCACTTCCACAAGTTTTTGAGTTCCAGATTTTCACCCCATCTCCCCCTTCCCCCCACCTCAAGATGGCATGCATTCTGAATATCCCTTCCCCTAGTCTGTCCTCTCTTCTATCTCTCCCCCCTTCTCTTATCCTTTTCCCCTTCTTTTTTCCGGTAGGGCAGGATAGACTTCTGTACCCCATCTCCTGTATTTCTTATTTCCCAGTTGCATGTGAAAACTTTTTTTTAAACTTGTGTTTTCAAAACTTTGGGTTCCAAATTCTCTCCCTTCCTCTTTCCCCATCCACCATCATTGAAAAGGCAAGCAACTCAATATAGGTTATACATGTGTAGTTATGCAAAACACGTCCATAGTAGACATGTTGTGAAAAACTAACTCTATTTCCCTTAATCCTATCCTGCCCTCCCATTTATTCTATTCTTTCTTTTGACCCTGTCCCTCCTCAGAAGTATTTACTTCTGATTACCCCTTTTCCCAATCTGCCCTCCTCTCTATCATCCTCCTGCTCTCTTTCCTCCCCTTCCCCCTATTTTCCTGTAGGGTAAGACAGATTTCCATACCCAATTGAATGTGTATGTTATTCCCTCCTTAAGCCAAATCCTATGAGAATAAGATTCACTCATTCCCTCTCACCTTCCCCTGCTTCCCCTCCACTGTAAGAGACTTTTCTTTTCTGTTTTTTTGTGAGATAATTTACCCAGTTCTACCTCTCCCTTTCTTCTTCTCCAAGTATAATCCTTTCTCATCCCTTAACTTTATTCTCCAGATATGACCCCTTAATCTTCAACTCACCCTGTGCCCTCTTCTATCTATCTACATATTCATACATATTTTTTTTCCTCCAACTACCCTAATACTGACAAAGGTCTCATGAGTTAAATATCATCTTTCCATGCAGGAATGTAAACAGTTCAATCTTAATAAGTCTCTTATGATTTCTCTTTCCTGTTTACCTCTTCATGTTCCACTGGAGTCCTGTATTTCAAAGTGAAATTTTCTATGTAGCTCTGGTCTTTTCATCAGGAATGCTTGAAAGTCCTCTATTTCACTGAATGACCATTTTTTCCCCTGAAGGATTATACTCAGTTTTGCTGGGTAGGTGATTCTTGGTTGTAATCCTATCTCCTTTGCCCTCTGGAATATTATATTCCATGCCCTGCGGTCCTTTAATGTAGAAGCTGCTAAATCTTGTGTTATCCTGATTGTGTTTCCACAGTACTTGAATTGTTTCCTTCTGGCAGCTTGTAATATTTTCTCCTTGACCTGGGAACTCTGGAATTTGGCTACAATATTCCTAGGAGTTTTCCTTTGGGGATCTCTTTCAGGAGGAGATCTGTGGATTCTTTCAATTTCTATTTTGCCCTCTGGTTCTACTATATCAGGGCAGTTTTCCTTGATAATTTCTTGAAAGATGATGTCTAGGCTCTTTTTTTGATCATGGCTTTCAGATAGTCCAATAATTTTTAAATTCTCTCTCCTGGATCTATTTTCCAGGTCAGTTGTTTTTCCAATGAGATATTTCACATTGTTTTCTAATTTTTCATTCTTTTGGATTTGTTCTACTGTGTCTTGATTTCTCATAAAGTCACTAGCTTCCAATTGCTCTATTCTAATTTTTAAGGAAGTATTTTCTTCAGTAAGCTTTTGGACTTCCTTTTCCATTTGGCCAATTTTTCTTTTTAGGGCATTTTTCTCCTCATTGGCTTTTTGGACCTCTTTTGCCATTTGGGTTAGGCTATTTTTTAAGGTGTTATTTTCTTCAGTATTTTTTTGGGTCTCCTTTAGCAAGCTGTTGACTTGTTTTTCATGATTTTCTTGCATCACTCTCAGTTTTTCCTCTACTTCCCTTACTTGCTTCTCAAAATCCCTTTTGAGCTCTTCCAAGGCCTGGGACTGATTCATATTTTTCTTGGAGGCTTTGGATGTAGGAGCTTTGACTTTGTTGTCTTCTTCTGGTTGTATATTTTGATCTTCTTTTTCACCAAAGTAAGATAATATAGTCTGACTCTTTTTGCACTGCTTGCTCATGATCCCGGCCAATTACTTGAGTTTTTAACTCTTTGTTAAGGTAAGAGTCTGCTTCCAATGTGGAGAGTATACTGTCCCAAACTTCAGCGTTTGTATAGCTGTTTTCAGAGATACTTGTAGGGGCCTGTAAATTTTCAGTTCTTCCAAGGTGGTATGATAAGGGGCGAGGTGTTTACTCCTTTCCTGGCCTGTGACCACAAGTACTCCTTTCTGTCCTGTAACTGTGAGGAGGGGTTCCTCTCTACAGCCACTATAAGCTCCATCATGCCAGCGCTCCTCCTCACCCCAGCACTGAGCCCAGAACTGCCACCCAGATCCAAACACGGGCAAAGCAAGAGATTCCTGCCTCCTCACTGAGAAAGAGATCCCTGCAATCCCTCTCTGATCAGCCACTGGTTTCCCCCTCAGTCTCTGGGCGGGAAGCTCGGGAAGCAGCTGCACTCCTACCCCCAACCCCCCCATGCTCTTGGGGAGTGGAGCTGAGACCCTGCCTTCCTTTGTCAGCACTGACAGAAACAGACTTTCCCACTGACCTTCTAAGCTGTCTTTGGCATTGGTGGATTGAGGAGTCTGGAAACCTCCAGAGCTGCCTGAGATTCAGTCCTCTGAGGCCTGCTCCAGGTTCGCTGCGGCCTGTGCGCCCACCCCGGCGCGATACACCTTTCTGATCAATCATCCAGGTTGTCTTAGGCTGGAAGTTTGTTGCACTCTGTCTTTTTGTGCGTTCCGCTGCTTCAGAATTTGTTTAGAGCCATTTTTTTATGAGTATTTGGAGGGGTTTGGAGGAGAGCTCAAGCAAGTCACTGCTTTCACTCCGCCATCTTATAGTTCTCTATTTCTGTTTAGGTTTTTTCACAACTTTAATTCTAACTCTTTGGACATTGCTTTGTAGCCATATAACATCACAAAAAGAAAATTGCGGTTAAAAAAAAATAAGATTTGGTTTCATTGAAGAATTTGTGATTATTAAAAACGCTAAATTTTCTCAGAGGCAATCCAACCAGCTTTTCTTCTCTTATTCAATTCTTGGACAAGTTCATTGTCTACATGTATTACAATATGTGTGCTTTTGGATCATGTCTATGGATTGTCCATCTCATTGCTTATCCTAGTCAGGATAATAGGCATTCTTAATCCGCTGGCCTTTTACTGTATGACTAGGTCAAACTTTTTTTTTTTTGAGTTCTTATGATCCTATTTAGAAAGCTTTTTCAAAGTTCTGGGGCTTGATACAGCCAATGCAATGTCATTCACACAGAAGGACCTTATATATATGTAGGGAATCATTCTTCTATTTGTACTTTGATGTCTTATGATGACAGAGGTATCAGACACAGCCACATTGACACTGAGCAAATAGAATTAGATTAAAATATATTTGGGAAATATTTAGCAAAGAAAAATACAATAGAACATAGATATGTTAATATGTGGTTCTCTGCTGGAATCTTTATGTACAGTTTAGTAGCCCCTGTTTCTATTTAAGTTTAACATCAGCTCTGAAGCTCAAGTCTCCTTTTTCTCACTTGATGTTTATAATCAGAGGGTTGTCAATCATTTCTTTAACATTATGTAATTATACTCGTATTGATTTTTGACATATGCTTGGGATATACCTTGTAGAGACCTTAAAGGTGGCATTTACTACTGAATCAATTGAGCACTATGGGATCTTGTATTCTCTGTACCTTTCAGTCTTGTGACTATCAGAGGTGTAGTCTGCTATAGAATGTTTGTAAAGATCTACCTGTTCCCTTCTCATAACTTCATCAAAGATGCCCTTTGATATGTGTGTAGATTATTTTCATAAAAATTTTTGTAGAGATGGGATAAGTAAGTATACAGGTAGGTAGTTATTGATATTTTTTCTGTTGTTTTTTTGGGGGGGAGGGTAACAACAAGGTCTGTATTTCCCTCCTACCTCCACAAGAGTTTTTCATCTTCCTCCCTGTCAGATGTCGTGAGAATTGATCCCTTGACATCCCCAAAATTAATTTGGTTTCACCATGAATATTCTCTGTATATAATTGGTCTAGTTTAGTGTTGTCTTCTCATCTTTATTTTGTTTAGTACTGTTTCTACTTCCTTGTACAGCATGTTGAGGATTGTTATGTTAGAGTCCAGCAATACTGCCTGTCTGAACACAACAGAAAAGGAAACTTTTAAAGCAAAAATAAACTTAATTGACTAGTATCATAAATATCTAGGCACTTTCAAGGGCTTCAGAATTTCTACCACCTCATCTTTCTATAACTTAATCTTTTTTGTCCAAAGGAATAACATTTATAAGTAATAATTTTTTCAGTTTTATTGTTTAATGTGGGTTAGTAGTTATTAATGTTCTTTTTTTACAGTAATATTAGAAATTTTTTTCTACACCCTTTATTATTTTCAGATACCTTGAGGATTTCTTAGTGTCCTGATTTTGTGTGTGTGTGTGTGTGTGTGTGTGTGTGTGTGTGTGTACGTACTTGACCCAGTCTAAATACTTTTCTCAACTTCTCCCCTCCCCCATTCAGTTCCATTTCCACTTTCTGTATAAGCACGTCTGGGACTGTGATGTTAAAAAACAATGTTAAGAGTTCAACTCTGGTGATGCCATTATTCTTCTTAGTGAAAAATTTACTATAATTTTTTTTCAAATCTTCTTGTTCTCCTTCAGCTTTCATCATTAAAAATCCTTAGATGATATTGCTTAGTTGTGTCTCTTGCCAAGCTTTCTTTTTCTTTCTGGTTATTCCTCCACTCATCTTCCTGCTTTATTCAGAGATTATTTTCATAAACTTCTACCATCTTTTTCTCTAAGATTTTACAAATGAGATTATATTCTAAACTAGTATTGCCTGTGGCTGCCATTTGTCCCTTCTTGGCCAATAGGCGAGTATATACTTAGTGAGATGATTTTTAGTCTTCTCACTGTTGGTCATAAGATCATAGAGTTAGAGTTCAAATCTTAGGAGTCATTAGTCCAGCTTCATTTTACAGATGAGGAAAAAGAACCAGAGAGATTATGTGACTTGCTTGACATCAAACAGCTAGTAAATGATAGATCAAAATTTGGAACCATTGTTCTCTGACCCTAGAAGAAGTTTTTTCCCCCCTCCATTGTGTCATACTTGATTTACATCATTTGAACATCTGTATGAAAGTGTTATAATTGGCATCAATGCCAGATCAATTGATTTCCCATTTTTGAAGTTTAATAAAGTGTTTAAATAGGTCAGGTTAGAGGTTTTAAATTTTAATCTGTATCTTTTTCTCAATTTTATTTATCTAGTTTTGATCTTTGTTTAAAAAAGTCTGACTGTACATAAGTTAGTTGTTTAAAATGTAATCAGTTTTATTTTCTTGTTATGTTATTCATTGCCAGTCCCTTCTGATTATTTTCTTGAAGATAGCATTTAGATTGTGTAATATGACAAAGAGGTATGAGGCCTGTTTATAATCTACAGGTCATTGTCCTCTTTCATCCCTTACTCCTGAGCCTTATTTTATAACTTTTTTCTCCTGTCATTGACTACTCTGACCTTTGCTTGTTTTGAAGTCACCATGTATCAAAGTATGTGTTGATTGAATTTGGAATATCTGATATTTTCTTAGATTTTCTTTACCTTTTTATCTACTTTACGCACATATGTTGATGCATAAGTTGCAATTTTTTTCTTAGCTGTCTTTTTGCAAATACTTATGAATATGACAACATGAGATAAACAAGAGTCCCACAAAATGATGCTTCTTGTTGCCTTTAGACATACAGTAAAACCAACTCTGCCAGATATTTTGTTGATTTTCCAAGAGAATCTGTGAATCATCCTTACATTTACCTGACTTTTTTGCCCTCAGGTTTTATTTATAGTGATATCAAAATTAGTATAATTCCGTTCCTCCAGTAGTATATCTACTCCTTGGGCATTTGGCAAGGCTTACACATTTATAATACCAGCAATATAATTAATGGTTTAAAAATTATCTAATTTTTTAGCATTCTTGTCCCTTTTTTCCACCATTCTGCCACCATCATTGCAGAGGAGGAAGGGAACTTCACAGAACAGAGGGTCATTTTATATTTTCTTTAGTTTATCTGCTACTGTGACCAAAGTGACTACTACAAAGTGACATCATCAAGTGGCTAGTTTGCTGGTGATAAGCTCTTTGTGCTTAGATAGGCTGGTTCTTGGAAAGGAGACATAGTTGACTATTGGGACTACACTGTCCACGGTTTCCCACCTGTCCACAGTTCTTCTGAGAATAATTTGCACATGCATCAAGGGTATTCTTTTTGAGAGTATTAGAAGGAAATAGATTGATAGATTACCTTTTTACTACTGTGCAATTTCCTGAAAGATGTAGAGTACAAGTACCTGTCCGCTGTTCAGAATATATGCTATGCAGTTGAATGGACAACATACACAACTTGCGCATTAGTAAATGTATCTTGTACAGATACTGCACATAGACAATGAGCTGGCCCCAGAATTGAAGAGGAGAGGACAGCAGACTTGATTGTTTTGGGCAACTGCAGCATTTTTTAATGACTTGATATTTTTTTCTGGAAACAAAGGCATATTATTTTAAAGCCCAGCATTCTTCTCTTATATCATAGGATGTTGTAGTTTCCAAAGATTTCAAATTTGAGATCATTCAAAGGGTAATGAAAAGGGACGTGGTTGACAGGAACATGTTATATAGTACATTACAAGCAGTAAGTATAAAGTAGAAGTGGAATAAAAGATGTCACTAAAGAACTGTGTGAATGAAAAAAGAATAGAAGCTGATCACATGTTGAGAGACAGATAATAGAACAGTCCTGTTTGCTCTTTTTATGATATCAAGAAAAAAATGAGAAAGTATCTTATGCTTTTGGTTCACTCCCATGCTGAACTTAAGAGAAGGACAAATCTTATGGATGGGTGGTGATCTGCATTGTATATATATTGTGTGTGTGTGTGTGTGTGTGTGTATACACACACACACACACACACACACATATACAGCAATGCAAAACATATTTCCATGTAAGTCATGCTATGAAAGAAAATGCAGACAAAAAAACCAAAGCAAAATAAAGAAAGTAAACAAAAGGTACACTTGGATCTGCATTCAGACTATCAGTTTCTTCTTTGGAGATGGATAGCATTTTTTGTCCTGAGTCCCTCAGAATTATTGTGGATCATTGTATTGCTGAGAAGAGCTAAGTCATTCACAGTTCTTCACTGTACAGTATTGTTGCTACTGTGTACAGTGTTCTCCTGCTTTGATTCACTTCACTTTACATCAGTTCAAGTAAGTCTTTACAAAAGGTTTTTCTGAAATCATCCTGCTTGTCATTTCTTATAACACAATAATATTTTTTCACAGTTATAGACCACAGCTTGTTTAGCTATTCCTCAGTTGGTGGCCATCCCTTTGATTTCCAATTCTTGGCCACTACAAAAAGAGCTGCTAGAAATATTTTTGTATAAATAGTTCCTTTTCCCTTTTTTTTTTCTTGATGTATTGACCTAGTGGTATTGCTGGATCCAAGGGTATGCACAATTTTATGGCCCTTTGGACATAGTTCCAAATTGCTCTCCAGATTGGTTGGATCAGCTCACAGCTCCACCAGCAGTGCATTAGTGTCCCAGTTTTTCCACATCCCCTCCAATATCCATCATTTTCCTTTTTTTAATCCTATTAGTCAATCTGATAGATATGAGGTGGTAGCTTAGAGCTGTTTTAATTTGCATTTCTCTAATCAAAAAAAAAGAAGTTTTTGACAAAACCAATACAATTCTGGTATTTAATGTATTTTTCTCTGTGGTGCATTTTTGTATATATTTTTTTCCATTTGGCCAGTTCTGCTTTCAAGACATTCTTCTCTTCATTGGATTTTTGTGCCTCTTTTACCATTTGGCCTACTCTGTTTTTTAAGGTATTGTTTTCTTCAGTATTTTTTTTTTGGCTTCCTTTACCAAGCTGTTGACTCTTTTTTCATTATTTTCTTGCATCACTCTCATTTCTCTTCCCAAATTTTTCTTTACTTCTCTGAAGTTGACTTTTGAAATACTTTTTGAGCTCTTCCAAGTCCTGAGCCCAATTCATATTTTTCTTTGAGGCTTTGGGTGTAGGAGTTTTTGTTTTGTTGTCTTCTTCTCACATTGTGTTTTGATCTTCCCTGTCACCATAGTAACTTTGCTCATTTTTCCAGCTTATTTCTTGCCTTTTAACTCTATGCTAAAGTAGGGTTCTGTTTCCAGAGTGGTGGGGACACTGTCCCAAGCTTTGGGTTTTTTATGCAGCTGTTTTCAGAGGTAATTCTGGGGACCTGTAAGTTTTCAGTTCTTCCAAAGTGGTGTGATCTAGGGAGAGATGTATTTACTGCTCTCCTGTGCACCGGTGGTTGCTGAAGGTTTGGATAGTTGTGCAATTTCTTTAAAAAAGACAATGAAATTTGCTGTGTTGATTGACTCTTCCTTTCATGAAAGATTTCATAAGTGCTCTTTTCAACCCTGAAACTCTGACCAGGGTCCTAGCTACCTGGAGGCTGCAAGCTCTGATGTGCTGGTTCTCTTCCTCACCCTGAGATGGGAAGACCTAGGACTGCAGCTGGCATTCAAGTATGGGCAATGAAGCAGAGTCCTGCCCCTGGTGCTGGCAAAGGGACCCCTATTTTGACCAGTTGTTTGATCTCTTTACCAATCTGTGGGCTAAGAGGTCCAGAAACTGTCACTGATGTCACTGATTCAATCACCTGCAAAGCTTTCAGCTATACTGGGGCTTGGCCTGTGCTGGACTGTACTCCATTCTCACCTTGGTGCATCAGACCTTTCCTGCTGACCTTCTAAGTTGTCTTCAGCTGGAAAATTGTTTCACTCATCCTTTTGTGGGTTCTGCTGCTCTAGAATTTGTTTTGAGGTATTATTTAAAGTTGTTTGGAGGGATTTTGGGGAGAGCTCAGGTGAGTCCCTGCCTGTTCTCTGCTGGCTTGGCTTTGCCTCTTCTTAAATATATTTATCTGGTGTATATTTCATGTTCCAAAATGAAACCATACTATGAAGGTGTGATTATCCAATTGCTTCAGTTCCATTACTTAGCTCTTTTCTTGTTCATCACTCAATGCAAGGTATGAACCTCATGTTGTATAGAAAAGAATCAGTGTAAAGTAGAGCTGAGTTTTGCAAGGAGAGTCCTTTTAAGCCAAAACAAATTACTTAGCTATTTAGGGTATGGGGGTCGTATCAGTGATAATTCTCCTAGATATTTGTCTCTGTAGGGTCAGTTACCCAGTATTTTCAACTGATCTGTGAACTATTTAGTTCAACTTAACATTTGTTAAGTGCATCATAAGCAGAACCTTGGTGTTGGGGAAGAGATAAAAAATAAGGCACAGCCCCATTCTTACGTTGTAAAATCATGGTAATTACATATGAGTATAGGTATACCTTGGAGATATTGTGGATTCAGTTCCAGACCACCACAATAAAGTGACTGTTGTGATGAACCAAATCATATGAATTTTTTGAGTTTCTCAGTGCATGTGAAAGTTATGTTTACACACTACACTGCAGTCTGTTAAGTGTGAAATTGTATCATATCTTAAAAAAAAGCACACTTACTAGCTGTGTGACCCTGGGCAAGTCACTTAACTCCAATTGCCTAAAAATAAAAATAAATTTTAAAAAATGACATAGTGCTTAGGAAAGTATTTTGTAAGTTTTATGTTTTGGAAAGTGCTATTGAAATTATGGTGGTTTTTTTAATCTAATAAAGGAAGTAAGGTACTTGAGATCAAGATATGTCTTACTCAACTTTGTGTCTCTGTACTTGATAAGTATTTGTTGAATGTATTTAGGATTACCAAGTAACATTTAAGTGTTTTAGGAGACTGTATGTAAGCAAATAATCTCTATAAGAAACCTCACAATTTAAAAAATGTCATCTTATGGAAATATTTCAAATAATTCTCCTTAGTACCAGAGTCATTGTTGTTTTTAGATACTTATACTCTAGAATTACTCCTTTTTAGTGGTTTAATGGAGTAATACATATGCAGTCATGATTCTCTAATATTTATTCAGAGAGACTGAGGTTTGATTTTTTTTTGACAGACTATCAGTAGCTCCAGTCAAAAGTCTTTCATGTTTGCCTCCTTATAGACAAATTGTATGAGTAAGCACATCTGTGAACTTTACTAATCACACTTAAGCTCAGTTGGTTGGAATTCAGTAGAAGAAGGAATAGTCTTAATCAGTTGTATCAAACTCAAATAAAAAGGAATCTTTATGTGTTCCATATTGACTTAGAAAAACACAAATTATCTACCATTATTGATATTTTTATTTATTTTGTTAAAGATTTCCTAATTATATTTTAATCTAGTTTGAGCCACTCAGGAGTTTTGCCTTTTGACATTTCTGATCTTAGTTGCTACACTGAAAAGCTTGTACCATTGTTCTTGTGCCATTGTTCTTGTCATTATTGTTTTTTAGGGGGAGGGGAGGGGAGGGGAGGGAATTACTTTAGTGCAGTATGTTGAGTTAGGAACCAAACACAAACAGTTGAGACAGAAGCTCAGTTGTCATTTTGCCTTTGGAGAATGGTGGGTAATGGAGGTTGGATTCATGCATACTGATACATGTTAACTGCCATATTTCACCACAGGCTCAGAACTGAGGCTTGGTGTGGAATGGCAAAGGATTTAAGACATCAGATAATAAAGATAAAAGTGCCATGGCTGGAATGGATGATGGCAATTAAGATAGTGTGCTGCACTTTGTCACACTTGTCAGTGTTGTCAATTTTTGAATAAGAGGGTATATAATAGAGCAGTTTTGTCCTTGAAAAAGAATAATAGCGTTTCAGTCTTGGTGCTGCAAATGTACCTTATCTCTGGGTAATGTTATTATTGCAGGGTGCATTTTGTGAATACGTAGGCAGTTTGCAGATTCTGAAATTTCATGATTACTTAATGTACTATGGTATATAATATACTAAAGGAAAATAGATTTGACAGAAGTGCCAATCTAGGATTGCAGGATACTTTTGATTTTTTTTTTAATAAAACATTTGATTTATTTTACTTAGAAAACAGAAAGAATTAGAGGAGTTGGAAAGAGAAAGAAAACGAGAAGAGAAGCTACGTAAGAGAGAACAAAAACAAAAAGACCGTGAAGTCCGTAGAAATCAGAAAAAACTGGAGAAGATACAAGCTGAAGAGCAGAAAAAATTACAAGAAAAGATAAAATTAGAAGAGAGAAAATTATTGTTGGCTCAAAGAAATCTTCAGTCAATAAGATTAATTGCAGAACTGCTAAGCAGAGCAAAGGTAATGTTATGTTGACCTTTCTGTGACAGCATTAAGTGTTCCTCTTATCAACTGCCCTATTGGTTTTTAATATTTTTTTTTCAGATTGTCTGTAATGCAGAGGTAAGGCTGGACAACAACATTTTCTATTCTGTTTTCTTTCCTGCTACTTCAGCTATAGTTTTAAGGAAATTAATGAATCTAATCAGCTATGGATAAGAAACCATTGGAATAGATTCACTCTCACTAGTAAAGATAATGTATTTTGCCTTAGAAAGCTTGCATTTTTTTTTATCACAATAATTCTCAAAGTAGCACTGAGGATAAGTTTTACAGATAAAGAATCTAAAGTCACGTGTCCAAAGACACATAGCACAAATGGAAGACCTGGTTAATAGAATTTAGGTCTCATTGTCAGATAGGTTTGGAAATGAGTTGTGGTAGTGATGTAGTTAGTGATTTTTCAGTTTTAGAAACTTAGAATCTTACAGCTGAAAGCAGCCTAAGAGAATAATTACAGTGAATGGAGCACTGAACACGCAGTCCAGAAACTCTGGGGTTAAATCACGCTTATCGAACTTCTTAGCACATCGCTGGGTACACTGGGTAAGTTAACTTCTCTGAGTCAGTTGCCTTATATGTAAAAGGAGGATGATAGCGTCTGCCTTAGGGTTATCAAATCAGATCATATATGTGAAATGCTTTACAGACATTTAAAGTGCTGTATCAGTGTGAGTTGCTATTGTTATTTCTTCTGACCTTTTACAGAAAGTATATTGGCTTATTTGTGGATTTGCAGTCTCCTTCGCTCTAAAGTACTACTGTCTTAACATGTATTTGTTTTGTTTTGGCTATTCTTCTTCCTTTCTCCCTCTCCCCTTCCATCCTTCTAACTTCTCCTTGGAGTGGGCACGAACTGTGCTCACACAGAGTTTCTCCTTCCACCAGCCATTTAGTAGCATTAGGTATTGGCTCTGCATTATACACAAAAACCCCTGGAGAGCCTTATTGGAGCAGATCCCTGCAAAAGACATTTCAAACCAAATGTTTGACCTTCTCTTGACAATATTGTACAGCTGAGTCTTTACAGTGTCAAAGACAGAAAATCCTGGATACTAAAACTTTACCTAGAATGTCTTTATTTGAACTTTTAAAGTTCCCATATACATAAAGCTGATTAAATTCTTTGGGTAGGGAGGAGAAAATCTATTGTTTTTTCCCAATGGTGTCCTGCCTGGTTTCTTTGAGACCTAAGCAGCTCATGCACCTCAAGATGGGCCCTTTCCATTCCCATCCAGGCTTCTCTGCTTCTTCAAAATTCCTACAGGTAATGATGTTGATGAGGGGCTTGATGAGGATGATGAGGATGAAACAGTAGCCAGCATTTTAATATTGCCTACTGTGTGCCAGGCACTGTGTGGTAAGTGCTTTACAAATAGGATCTCATTTGAGCCTCACAACTATATGGGAAGGTAGAGGTATCATTATCCCTGTTTTACAGATGAGGAAACAGATGCAAAAGGAGGTTAATTAATTTGTTCAGGGACACACAGCCAGTAAGCTCTGAGGCTGATTTATGAACTCAGGTGTTCCTGACTGTAAGCCACTCAAAGTCTTTCCACTTAGCCACCTAGCTGCCTCTCTGGTCGTAGCTTTTGGTACCCCTCAGTGTTACTGAACATAGACTAGCTATTTTATGTCTTTTTATCTGTTATTATGCCTTGACTCTCCAGTTAGATTGCATCTTATATCTCTGTATGCTTGATAGCCTGAAACACCAGGCTGCGTAAATTATAGAATCTCCTTCTCCTTGCCCTCCATTTTAACCTTTTTGAACATTTAGGAAACTTTCACTTCCTTGGTTTCAGTCCATTGCACATTTTGTAATGGTTTAAAAGATGGCTTTCAGGAAAAGAAAATCTTATTTAAAATCAGGAAGTTGAAATAGTGAAGAAAGCTTTGCATTCCAATGCCTTTATCATATTAGCTTCCCATTTTTTATAAACTTTTTTAACCTGGTGAATGTTTATTATATAACAAACTTGATCTACTATGGTGGTACATAGTTTTCATAGATTTAGATACGGAAGTAATTACTTTTTTAGGCTACAAAGTAATTATTAAATAGTATTCTCATAGCTTGAAACCACTACTACTTCAGGAGGGAAAGAAGGAATCTTTCAGGTGTTAGTATAGTGCTGATGTCAACTCAGGAGAAGCCAGGTGATTTCATAATCATTTCTGTTTATGGTATTATACTCTGGGCCAACGTTTGTTAAAATCAGTAACAGGCCATTGAATAAATTTTGTTCTTCAAAATACATCTCTACACATATCTTCTGAACACTAGGTTCTAGAATAATCTTTGTCTTAGAATTTAGTTTCTTCTTTCTCTTCATCTTTTTCAGGCAGTAAAATTACTAGAGCATGAACAGAAAGAAGAAAAAATCCGCCTTCAACAACTTGAGGAGAGAAGACGACTTCAGGAGGCTGAACTCAGACGGGTAGAGGAGGAAAAAGAGCGAGCTCTGGGGCTCCAGAGGAAAGAGAAAGAACTGAGGGAAAGGCTATTAAATATTTTGTTGAGCAAGAAAATAGATGAAACACAGCAGAACAAGGAAGACGCAGTGGCATCTCATTCTGCCCTATTACAGCCTGTTATAGATATTATACAGTCAGTGTCTTCAAGCTGTGTTACTTCTACCTCCTTGCATTCCCTCATAGGTCAGCCAACTCAGATCTGTCAAAGAGAAATGCTGTCAAATCAGGAGATTAATTTTAATTCCAAAAATGTGAATGGAAACTTAAGTGAAGAAGCCCAGTGCAAAGAAAGTAAGAAACTTAACTGTATTACAAGTGAAAGCTGTACAGAAAAAACATGTTCAGGTGTGCTCTCTTGTATTCCTGCCAATAATCAGCAACAGAAGGGTGCATCTAATTGTGACCAGAACATGTCCAAAAAAGATTCATCTTCTGAACAAGACAAATGTAATAGAGAACCAAGTAAGGGAAAAAGTCGGTCCAGCAGAGACAGAAGTACTGAGGAGAGACACAAAAGGGATAGGAGCAAGCATAGAAGGGAAGCGAGTAAAGAGGATGAAAGACAAAGAAAAGAAAGACGACTTCATAGAAGACACTCTTACAAAGATTATAGTCCTCAACGAAGAAGTGTAAGCCCCGATAGATCTCGGTACCGGAGGTCCTACAGCAGAGACAGATACAGTAGAAGGGATAGAAGCCGGGATAGAAGAAGTGTGGGTAGGAAGCGCAGTCGACGAGGGAGATCCCGATCTCTGAGCAAACACAGAAGTACTTGGAGCAGGTAGTAAAGGACTCTGCCTTTTTAAGGCCCACTTACAGGATAGACCAGGTCCAGCAAGAGGTTCTAAAGTTTTTGGCTTCTTGACCACCTTAAGAAAACCGAGTCTCTGCTTAGTGAATGTAAAGTGAACTCCTTTGTGAAAGGAAACGCAGTTACATTGGAAATTTATTTTCTTTTTTAAAGATTGCATAATTATTTGTGCTTCAGTTTCAACTGTGTTGGTAATTTGTTTTTCATTAGCTGTCCTTTTTCCTTTTAAATATTTTGATCTGATAGCTTTAATGTCACGAATCCTCTTTTAATCAGGAGAAATGTATAGACTGACAGTTTAAGAATTCCAGGCCTACTACAGAACGTATGCAAAATTCTTGACTAAAAATTCTTTATACTCTCAATGAAGTCAACAGAAAAAGGGCAAATTTAATTGAACTTGAGATAAGCTGCCAAATGTTAAGTGTCACGAACAACCACAAAAACTTACAGGACATTTAAAAGAAAGAAAGAACTTGCTGGTTTGACTTTTATTTTATATTTAACTGATTCAAAAACATGGAGATGGTGGTAGAAAGATGTGGGAACAAGATGATCATGGCATAGTAAGCCATATATAAAATGTAGGTGGAATTCTTTTGAAATTGAAAATGCAAATGCACTATACTTTTTAAAGATTCCAGTAAGTGGGAGTATGAGACAAAGTGGTCTGGAGATGCTCCATTGCTTCTGAAACATTGACTTTTTACAAATTAAAATAATTGAGGTAAAAAGTTAGTTAAAAGCTTTTGTTTCTAGTACAAATTAGTGTGTGCGTGGTTTTTTTAAGAAGCTGTTTTGCTAAATTATTTTTACTTGCAATGTTTCAAACAGATTCAAGGCTGCAAACTTGTTAAATTTTATAATCTTTTGCTTCTCAAGATGAAGCTCAGGAATACTTTAAAGTAGTTGTAACCTTTGGGTTATAAAAGGTTGTGTTTATGCCAGTTTGCATTTTTATGGTGAAATAAAAGCCTTTTCCAGTGATCTGAAATTCCTGTGTTTATATTTTAAAAGATGATGAAACTACATTTCTTTTTATTCTCTGAGCACTCAAGTACATTAAAAAAAATCTCATTTTCATATTAATTGGAGTTTGTAGATTGTGTTGAAAGTATTTCAAGTTATGAGTGATTATTAATGTTCATTAATGCATCTGGTGACATTACAGTTCATCATACTCAGTATTGTAAAATAAATTTATGGAACCTCCTAGAATAATAACAGTGATAAGGTCATATATGGCACATTACACTTTTACAAAGTGCTTTCTTCACAGTAATCTTATGATATTCAATTAATAGAATGTCAGTATAAAGCATTTTTTAAACTTAATTCTTATAGCCATAAAATGTGTTGTAAAGTAGTACAGGTTCCTTTATGAACTCTTACAAGCTAGAAGTAGGAATTGCTTTATTTGTCTGTATTTAATCAAGTCATTCCATCCTTTCCATTGTGGGACTTGCATGTTCTTTTACAACCCAGACTTATATGCTGTTGAAAATCAAGCAGACAAGATTAGAAACGACCTGCTTACTCCATAATACAGATGGAATAGAACATTTAACCTTTACTTTGTTATCTGTTCTATTTGTTTGCAAGTGTAATTCTGGGTAAGACTTGGATATGTAATATTCTGTGTCAATGGGGATCTATTTGACTACTTCAGAGATTATAATTCTAAGGACTCCAGTGATGGGGCCTTCAATATGTCTCAGCTGTTTATTTAAAACTTATTTAAAACTACTAAGTTGCATCATGCTATTCCAGATATAGATGTCTTCAGGTAGCATAAAAAAAAGTTAGAGGCACATGTAAGTTACTGTAATAATAAATAACATTAAGAAACCTAAGGCGAAATTGAAGAAATGAGAGTGTTCATGCTACAATCTGGATCCTAAGTCATTCTTACTTATTTTTCCAGGCATGAGATAGCCTGTCACCTTGATTATGCAGAGGAAGTTTATCTAATTTCCCTAGGATTTTTGGTCCTTTCCTTTATTAGTGGTCATTCTACAATCATTAGCAATAAACAAGAGTATAAAAAAGGAGAATGAAATTTAAGTTAACTTTGCTACTGTTTAATAGATACTTGATGTAGTGGAAAAAGCAGATGAGTTTTAGTCGCATCTCTGCCACTAACCAGCTGTGTGATCTTGGGCAGGTCATTTCATCTTTCTTGGCTTCCTTTTTTCAGTAAAGTTTAGTTGAATTAGTTTTAAGATAGATGATTTTAATGTCCTTTTCAGCTCTCAGATTGTGTTATGATTGTTTTAATAGAAAAAGCCCCTCAACTCCCTTCTGCATCTACTGTTTAGATGATTTTAATGTCCTTTTCAGCTCTCAGATTGTGTTATGATTGTTTTAATAGAAAAAGCCCCTCAACTCCCTTCTGCATCTACTGTTTTGTCACTTCATTATTAAGGTATGTTACTTTTGAAATAAATTGGGATTTAAGTTAGTTCTGAGGTGATTTTTAATTCTATTGGGGAAATTCTGGGAAGTAAAGGAAGCAGTTGACAATATCCTAAATTCTGGGGAGTAAAGGAAGCAGTTGACAATATCCTATCAGGGGTGTGGAACCTGCAGCCTCAAGGTCTCCTAGGTCCTCAAGTGCAGCCTTTTGACTAAATCCAAACTTCACAGAACATTGTTCTCCACCCCTGTGACCTAGCTCCTGTTCTGGGGAGATATTGAAGATACGTTTTTACTCTGAATCCTAGGAACATTGCCTTCAGTAGCTTCCCTACTATATCTGAAGAATGGAAGGTTAACTTATCTGTCCTTTTTTCTCCAGGTCCTTATAATTTTGTTCTGTTAAAAAATCATTTCCAAGATGATGGATATGGTTAGAATACATCAAACCTACTCCATTCTGTTTTAATTTCTGGCTGAATAGATCTGCTGTTAGCTAAGAATGTGAAAAAGAATCATCAGTATTGGCAGTCAGTGCTCCTCCTATCTGAACTTGAATAGAGCTGTAATAAAATATTTTTCTGGTATCTGGGCTAACCATCATGTAATCACCTCGTCTGCCGATTAGGTTAGTATCCAAAGTCCCTATATACCAGCTATGACTGGAAGAGCTGTTAATTTCATTACTATGACTATCCTGTTGGAGAAGTTTGGAACCCATTAACATATAACCCAAGTATTTCTGGTACCTAAGCTCTGGATTTTTATTCGTGCTATTACTCAGTTACCATGAGTGTAGCCTACCTTCAAGAAGGCTTTGCCAACCTAGGTGAGTTATGAGCTGGTTAATGAAAATATTAAAATCTATTCGCAGAAACAAAACACTGAAGGAAAAATATTGTGGAAATGCCCTTAAGGTGCTAGTCCATTTCATATATATCTTTGGTCTAGGTATGGCAAAATTCACGTTTTTAAGCTGCTGTTTTGTCCCTTATAAAGGACCTGATATGCTAAAATACATAGCAAATCATGGGGAGGAGAGGGAAAGAAGGTAATGCCAGAAGAAATAAGAGGACCTTGAACTTTGGTTCAGTTGTGTGTGTGTGTGTGTGTGTGTGTATTTTTTTTAATCTATAAAGTTCCAGATTAGTCTTGCTGAACTGTGCTTCCTTTCAGCTGAGACAAGATGGAGATTAAAAAAGTTTTACTAGGTAATTAATTGGAAAAGAAATATAGAACCAGAAAGCCTTCTTATTATAAAGGCAGAGATTACCAGTTTATTCTTGTCCAAGAAATTCCATTCTGTGCCATTTCTGTGTCTAATTTAACAATATTAAGTGCCTAGTAGAGTACAATGTAGTGTTTGGAGAGCTGGCCTTGGAATCAGGAAGATCTGGATTCAAGTCCTACCTCTGACATTTTGGCTGTGGTCTTGGGCAAGCCACAATACAGACTCAGTACAGCTCGTAAAAGTCTCATATGGTAAAGTTAGTGCCGAACCACATTTGTAGAGGATGTTCCCTTGCTGATAATTCCCTGAAACAGTGATAACCTCAAATCTGAAAAGTTAAAAAAAAAGGCATTATACTAGTTGACGAAGTGCCCATCTTCAATGAGTTTACATTCTGTTGGGAGTGTACAAATAAATTATATAACAAATTAGAAGCAGAAAGACTTTAATGCAATGGAAGTCTGAGATAAACCTTGAATGAATTCTAAGAAGTGGAGGTGAAGAGGAAATGCATTCCTGGCTTGGGAAACAGATGGTATGTGAGGCAGGGATGTGGAAGGTAGAGTGCTGAGTGGGAATAGAAAGTAGGCTATGCCATTTGGTGGGGGTGTAGACCGCATTCACTAAGCATTAAATGTCTACTGTGTCTGAAGCAATGTGTTAGATGCTAAGAATACAGATACAAGAAAAATGGAACAATACTTATTCTCAAGGAGCTTAAATTTAAGGGAGGTATATGTGTGTGCATGTTGACATTCAGAATAGAGTATTATTACAAGGTAGGGAGGGAAAGGGATAGCAATAGGTGGAATTAGAAAAGGCTTCGTGGAGAAGGTGGTTGCATTATATTTTAATGAAAGAGATTGAGGCAGAGGTAAGGAAGGAGTGCACCTCAGGTGTGAAGGATTGTGGCTAGTGTATAAAGCTCTGGAGATTGGAGATGAATTGTGTGAGGAACAGAGGCTGGATCCCAGAGTGAGGGAGGGGGAGGAACATGAGGGTTCAAAAGCTTGAGGGGGTGGGGTTTGCATTTTGTCCTACAGATAATAGGATAATAGGAATTTATTGAATGGAAAATGTCATGGTCAGATCTATGCATAAGAAAAATTGCTTTGGCAGCTATGTGAGTAATGGATTGGAGTGGGTAAGATTGAGGCAGGGAGACCTATTAGGAAGTTGTTACAATAATGTGTTTGAGAACTGATGAAGACCTGAACTAAAGTGATGGCTATATAAGTACAGAGAAGGGGTCAGATGTGTGATGCTGTGGAAAGTGCAGGATTTGTCAACATCAGATATGTAAAGATAATGCTAAAGTTGAAAACCTGGGATGCAAGAAGAGTGGTGGTACCTTCAACAGAAATAGAGACATTTGGAAGGGAGTAGGTTTTGAGAGAGAGAGAGAGAGAGAGATGATGAACTCTGTTTTGGACATGCCTAGTTTGGAATGTCTTTGGAACATCCAGTTAGAAATAAACAGTAGACAATTAGTGATGTAGGACTGAAGCGCAGAGGAGAGAGTGGGGCTGGGAGTCATCTGCATAGAGGTAGGTGATAGTTAAACCTGTGGGAGCTGATGAGGTTACCAAGAAGGGGAGTGTGTAGAGAGAAGAGGATTCAGGACAGAACTTTGGGAAACACTTAACATGGAGTTTAATATGGATGATGAGCCTGCAAAGGAAACTGAAAAGGGGTTGTTAGAGAGGTAGAAACAGAACAAGGGAGGAGTATCATGGAAGTGAGGTTGGCCAACAGGGCCGATGTGGCAAATAGATTGAGAAGTATGACAAAATATTACCATAGGATTTGACAAGAGATCACTCGTAACTTTGGAGAGAGCAATTTCAGTGAAGTGATGAGGTTGGAATCCAGATTGCAAAGCCTTGAGAAGCAAGTGAGAAAAAAAGGAAGTAGAGGCAGCAAGGGTACATACCTTTTTATAGAAGTATAATTGAGAAAGGGAGAGATATAAGATAATTTAAGGCAGAGGTGGGAAACCTGTGGCCTTAAGGCCACATGTGGCCCTCTAGGTCCTCAAGTGCAGCCCTTTGACTGAATCCAAACTTCATAAAGCAAATTCCCTTAATAAAAGGATTTGTTCTGTAAAACTTGGACTCAGTCAAAAAACCTAACCCAAGGACCTGTAAGGCCACATGTGGCCTCGAGGCCATGGGTTCCCCACCCCTGGTTTAAGGTGATGGTAGGGTCTAACAAAGGTTTGGGAGAGCCTAGCCAGTGCTAGACAAGACCAGAGGTGTGGTGTCATTTGCAGGAAGCCAGGTCTCAGGGAGGGGAAATGGAGTGTGAGAGTCCATGATAAAGGGAAATTTGTTCACTATAGAATGAGAATTCTAGAAAGGGTAGGGGAAGAGTTTGATTGGGACATGGAAGGGATAATCAGATAGATGATGATTGAATAATTGAATAGGTAGAGAATCTGATAAAGTTTGTTAGCCATACAGATAATAGTGGGTGGCAGATGAATAATGATGCCTCTAGTCTCAAAATGTACTAATATATATTAATCCTGGAAAGGTGGACTGAAACCAGTTTGTGTAGCATTTAAAATGCTAATAATTTAATAATGTGTTTTAACTTACAGGAAATAGGGAGCTAATGATGTTTCTTGAGCAGGTAAGTGATACAGATTGGTGCTTTAGGAAGATTATTATTTTGGTAGCTATATGGAGGGTGGATTGGAAAGGAGAGAGACTGGAAGCCATGGGTCCAGTGAATTAAGAGGCTATGTTCAGATGATAGGTGATGAAGGCCTGAGTTAGGGTGATGGTCATCACTGGAGAGAAGAGGACTGAAGGAAGAGATTTGGGTCCAGCATTGACAGTATATGGGAACTGATTGAACATAGGATAAAGCTCAGATTTCTAACCTGTTATTTTACAACTCCTGCATCCAGTCTTGTGGCCTGTTGTGACTGTTACTTTAATTTCTAAGCCTTTTTTTCAAGTTCTTGAACTTCTTTTAAGTTTTAGGCTTCTGGTCTTGGATAACTTCCAGTCCTCCATTCATTGGCAGAGCTAGAGCAACTGTTAGAACCTGGAAGCATCGGGCATTTATTTCACAAGTTGCTTAGCTTAGTAGCCAACTCCATGTACTTCCTTGTTCTTCATGTTGATGACTCACAATTTCCAGAAAGTTGTACCTTCCTACCATCTGATCTCATAGTTTTTTAGTGTTCCAGTACTTTAAACACACATAATATTAACACACTCTTCACCTGTAAAAAGAGCAGATTCTTTTCCTCATACTGCTCAACTCCAAAGTATGCTTTCACCAAGGGAAAAATGCTTGTTAAAGTGTCTTGTCTGATCTGTTCTGGAAATCATTTTGGAATGATGCTTAAAAAAAGTTATTAAAATGTTCATGCCCTTTGACTTAGTGATCACATTGCTAATTTAAAACTGAATCAATCCAATCAAAAGTACTTATTAAGTACTTGTATTCCAGGTATTGACTTAGGGTGGTGGCACTTTGCATTGAGAAAGGGACTGACATAAGAGATACTGTGGTGCTAGGAAAATAAGAGATACTGAGGATGACTGAGGTTTTCAAACCTCGGTGACTTGGAAGGGTAGTGGTGATGCCTTTGGCAGAAATAGGGAAATTCAAGAGGGGAGGAGAGAAGACAAATTCTCTTTTGGACAGACTGAGTTTGAGATTTCTATAGGACATTAATTGGAAATGTCCAATAGGTAACTGCCAATTTAAGACTAAAGCTGGATATCCAAATATGGGAGTCATCTTCATAGAGGTGATATTTAAATGTATTAGAATTTATGAGGTCACCAAGAAAGAGTAAGAAGAGGATAACAGAAGAGATCTCAGAACATAGCTCTGGGATACACACACATTTAGGGGGCAAAATATGGATGATAATCCAGCAGATAAAATTGAGAAGTAAGCTGGATAGGTAGGAAGAGAATCAAGAGAGAAAGATATTGTGAGAACCCAGAGGAGAGATAAAACCCAAGACATAGTATACTACAGAGAGATCTAGAAGGATGAGAACTAAAAAGAAATTGTTTATCAGATTTGGCAATCAAGAGATCCTTGGTAACTTTGGAAAGAGCCGTTTCAGTTGGATCATAGGACTAAAAGCTACATTGCACCAAAGGTTAAGAAGTGACTAAGAGGAGAGGAAGAGGCAGCAATGAGAAGAGGTAACTGTTTCTAAGACTTTCATTGTAAAAGAGAAGAAATACAGAACAGTAGTTTGAGAGGATTATAATATCGAGTGAGGATTTTTTTTTTAAAGAAATTGAGGAGACCTGAGTGTGCCTGTAGGCAGTAGGAAAGGAACCGTTAGATGGAGAAAGATTAGAGACTAAAGAAGAGTTAGAGGATGGGAGACAATTTGCTGAAGATGAGGACAGGGATAATATCAAACTTACATGTAGAGAGACTGGCCTTGGCAAGAAAGCCTTCAGCTTTTTGGGTTGCCACACTTCTGAATCATTGAGCTTGCAGTCCATTAAAACTACCAGATCTTTTCCACAACAGCTGATTTAGCCATGCCTCACCTATCTTCTACTAATAAAGCTGATTTTTTTTTTTGGTAACCAAGTGTAAGACTTTACAACTATACCTATTGAATTTCATCTCTTTGAATTCAGCCTAATGCTTAGCCTGTCAAGATTTGTTTTGGATTCTGTCATCCAGCGTACCCATTATCCCCGCCACCAACTTTGTGTTATCTGTTAGTTTGATGAACATGCCATCTGTACCTTTAACCAAATAGTTGATAAAAATGTTAAATAGCATAGGGCTGGACACATATCCCTGTGGGTATTCCAGTGGAAACATCCTGCCACATTGAGATTGAACAATTAGTAACTTCATGGAGTTCACCCCTCCAACCAGTTCTGAATCCTTTTGATTGTAGTATACATCACCACAAGAATAGCATGAAACACATGAGATACATTTGCTAAAATCAAGCAAAATCATATCAGTAGCTGTCAAAAAGGTAAATGAAGCTGGTTTGACTGACCTATTCTTGATGAAATTATTATGGTTCTTTGTAATAATCACTTGCCATTTTAGGTATTCACCAAACATCTCTTTTATGAGCCATTTTAGAATTTCCCCAGGAATATTCTAGTCAAGCTCTCAAGCCTAAAGATGATAGACTCTCTTTTCTTCTCTTGTCGTTATTGTTTGTTATCCTTTCTGACAGAGGACCAACGACTTCACAAGAGTGATATCTTGGCTTGCCCATGGGTTGGATTTAAATGAGGCAGAGCTGCACAAAGTCATAAGCCTCACTCCTCCAGAATCATTGAAGTCCAGTGGCAAGACAAAAGTCAAGATGACTAGTGATGGCTATTTATACTCACTCTGAGAAGGAGAGGGAGAGGGAAAAAAAAGGAGGACAGAGAGGAGAAGGAAGAAGAAGATAGCAGCATTGCCCAAATTGAACTGCCAGGTTGGCCCAGAGGGCAGCTACTACTGCTCACAGATTATTATTTGTTGTTTGTCCTTCTCTTTGTCCCACTGTCTTTTCTTCCCTTCTTGTCTGTCATCCATTCCCAAAGAGAACCAATGACATCATGAGAGAGATATCTTGGCTTGCCCATGAATTGGATTTAAGTGAGGCAGAGCTGCCTCAGTCATCAGCCTCACTCTCTCCTCCACAGTCATTCTGTCTTCCCTTAAAAGCAAAACAGCTCACTTCCCCCCACCCCAACCAAAAACCACAACAAAACAAAAAGTTGAGATATTTTGCCCTTCTCCAACCCTGCAGTAATGCTTCCATTTTCTTTTTCTTTTCTTATTGATTCATTACTGACAGTGGCTCAATAATTATATCTGCCACATCTTTTAGTACCTCTGGATAGAATTTATCTGGGCCAGGTGATTTGAATTCATTAAGGGCTACAGGTGTTTTGTTTTGTTTTGGGTTGATTTTTTTTTTTTGCTATCTCCATATCTTAGGAATCAGTCCTGTTGTCAGCCATTTTGTTTAATTTATGTTTTTTATTTATAAGGCAGCAAGGTGGTGCAAAGGATATAGAACTGGGCCTAGAATTGGGAAGACTTGAGTTTACATATGGTTTCAGACACTTGCTAGCTGTGTGACTCTGGGCAAGTCACTTAACCTCTATTTGCCTCAGTTTTCTCTAATGTAAAATAGGGATACTAATAGCATTTTCCTCCCAGGGTTCTTGTGAGGATCAAATGTCATATTTTTAAAGTGCTTAGCACAGTGCATGGCACATAGTGAGTGCTTTAAGCATTCTGAGATTTAGCACTCTTGTATTTACCGTATTCTGCTATACTTTTATTTTCATCCTTTATTACCTGCCCTAGCTAGCTTCCATCTCTATGCATTTCTTTTTAATGTCAAAGTTGGTTGGTTAGTTCAATCTGTATTCACAGATAAATCTTACTTTTTCTCTTCTTTAAAATGGTTCCTCTTTGTGTCTTCAGAATTTCGTTTTTGAGCATCTCTCATTTCTTCTGGGCCTTCTCAAATTGTAATCAAAGGTGTTATAGGATCTTTCTTACTCTTTGCCTGAATCCTTTGAAGCCTGCTGTCTCAAAATCTAGAGTACATGTCAGACTATGCTCAAATTTCTTCTCCTTTATCACAGATCTAGGAAGGAGTAGTCATTTCTCTTTAGGCTTCCTATAATTCCTACTTCAGCATATAATTTCTTTGTGTTAGTAAGAATTAAATCCAGAATAGAATTTCCCACCCCTTTTAATTTTTTTTTATTAACAAGCATTTATTTTCTTTCTATCCCTCTTTCTTCATTAAGAAAGCAAAAAAGAAAACAAAACCCAAGTAAGAAATATACAGTTTAGGAAAATAAATTCCTACACTGTTTATATCCAAAATCGTATATCTCATTCTGCAGCTTGGGTCCATCACTAATCAGTCAGGAGGTGGGGAGTATTCCTAAACATAGGCCCTCCGGAACCAGTGGTTGATTCTTATATTGACCGGAGCTCTTAGATCTTTCAGCTATTTGTCTTTATAGGTTATTGTTACATATAAATTATTCTTGAGGTTCTGCTTACTTCACTCTACATTAATTCATACTAGACAGGTTTTTCTGACACTTTTTCCTTCTTTGCAGTGGCACAATACTATTCCATTACATTCACATTACATACTTTTTCAGATGTTCCCCCTTCGATGGGTACCCTTTTGGTTTCTAGGTCTTTGCTGTCACAAAAAGAGTTCCTATAAATGGGTCATTTCCCTTTCTTTGATCTCATCTATTATTACTGTTCTTTCCATTTATGTTGCTATACAATTGTGTACGGGACGGCTAGATGTCTCAGCAGATTGAGTGCTGGGCCTGGAGTCAGGAAGACCTGAGTTCAAATCCAGCCTCAGACACTTACTAGCTCTGTGACCCTGGGCAAGTCATTTAAGCAGTTTGCCTTAGTCCACTCGAAAAGGAAATGAAAAACCACTCCAGTGTCTTTGCACAGAAAACACCATGGATGTTATGGTCCATGGGGTCACAAAGAGTTGGACATGACTGAACAACAGCAATAATTGTGTACATTTTCTTTGTTCTGCCTCATTTTTAATCAGTTCATAAAAGTCTTCCCATGCTTCTCTGGTTCAGCTAGTCTTAATTATGGTTCACATTTCTAATTTGTGTAACAGCTTACCTTTTTCCTCTGAAAAAATTTGTGAGGCAGATAATGCAGTTATCATTCCCTTTTCCCACATGAGGGAAGTAAGGCACAGAGAGGTCAAATTGGTCAAGGCCATACGGCTAGTAAGTTGAAGAGTTGGGATTTGAATTCCCACCTTCAGTGCTCTTTCCACTACAGCCTTGCTTCTCAGAGTCAGGTGCAGCAGGATTGGGAGGTTTAATACCAGTCTGAGCTGAGGGCTCATCAGTCACAGCCAAAATCTTATTTCTATCTGGCTGGTTCAGGGTGGAACCAAAGTGGAAGGCAGTTGACAAAGATGGGAACTTCTCTGGAATAATGAAGTGGAGGAGGTAGGTAGTACTAAGTTTTTAAAGTGCCCATGGGCCCTGCAGTCCATTTACTGGTGTGCCACCTGACCGTAGTTCATGAATATAGCATAGGAGTAAAAGGAGATACTCTTGGTTCTACAGGAGCACCATTCTCTTCACTTTCTGTGACCACTTCTCTCCCCTATCCATCAGTCCTTTCAATGAGTATGAATTTGAGTGGACCAAGGAGGTGATAGGGCAGCTGGGTGATGCAGTGGATGGAGTTCCGGACCTGTTGTCAGGAAGACTCATCTTTGTGAGTTCAAATCTGGCCTCAGACACTTACTAGCTGTGTGACCCAGGGCCAGTCACGTAATTCTCTTTGCCTCAGTTTCCTTGTCTGTAAAATAAGCTGGAAAAGGAAATGGCAAACCACTCCAGTATCTTTGCTAAGAAAACCCCAAATAGGGGTCAGACATGACTGGACAACAATAACAAAAACAAGTTAGGTGTTGTCCAAGTTTTTAAGCAAGTTGGTGACCCTTGTCATAGCCATTCATTCCATTCCAGTGGTGAGATTTCTTCCACATAACCTCAAGTTAATCTTTCTTATGTATAGATCTATTGATGTCCTGGGCTGCCGGGTGGGAAGAACAACATGGATGTTCCCACAGCTTGGGTAAACTGGCAGTCACCAACAATAATCCTTCCAGTGAGATGGAGGACTACCAGTATATATAACCTTTTCTGTCACTAAGTCCTAAGGCCTCCAGGCCTTAGCATCTGCCTTGCCACTACTCCCTCCAGACCCCCAGGCATGTCCCTCTGAACTGCTCATGGGCCTTGCCACTTACTCCACCATTCCCCACTTGGAGCTTTCCATCTGTCCTGCAGCTATATTCTCTTATATGTGTTGCTTCATCTAATTAAAGTATTAGTTTCTTGAGAACAGGGACTGTCTCACTTTTTTCTATTAGTGTCCCCAGAGTTTAGCATAGTGCTTAATATATTAATATTAATATTAATATTAAATGCCTTTTAATTTGTTCATTCACTTATTTACCTATATATTCATTTATAGATTCATCCGTGCCACTTCTGTTTAAAATCTAGCAATGACTTCCTATCACCTACTGCACAAAGTTTATTAGCATTTTAAAGCTCTCCACTATCTCCTGCCATTCTTCCTTTCCAGCTTTGGTTTATGCTATTCCCTTTCCCATGCTCTACACTTCAGCCTAGTTTGGATTACTTGCCACTCTTTGTACCCATTCCATGTTTTCCTGATTGGCACATAGCAATCACTTGTTGACTGACACTGTGCTCCATGCGCGGAATGCTGTCCCCACACTTTCCTCACAGCCACCTCCTGCTTGTCCAATTCTATTTTTTAACAAATTGTTTTCTTCTCTTACATTTTGTACCTCCTTCTGCATTTGGCCTATTTTACTTTTTAAAGAGTTCTTCTCAGTGAGTTTTTGTGCCTCCTTTTCCATTTGGCCAATTCTCCTTTTTAAGGAGTTGTTTTTTCAGTGTACTTTTTTTTTTTCAGTTGGCCAGTTGTTTTTTTAGGAACTTGTTTTCTTCAGTGTACTTTTTTTTTTCCCATTTGGCCAATTGTATTTTTTAAGGACTTGTTTTCTATAGTTAATCTTTGTCCTTTCTTTTCCAAGCTATTGACTCTTTCTTGCATTTCTTTTCCCAATATTTCTTCTACCTCTCTTGACTTTTAAAGTCCTTCTTGAAGGCTTTGTGGGCTTCAGACCAGTTCATATTCCCTTTTGAGGTTTTGGATGTGGGTTTGTTGACAATGTTTTCCTCTTCAGAACTTCTGCCTTGATCTTCACGGTCCCCATAATGAGAATCTATGGTCATTGTACATTTCTTTTTGCTCATGGTGTTTGCTTATTTCCTGGCCTTTAAAAAAATTGAACTCTCCTGCTGGGAAGCAGGGGACGCTGACCCAGGCTTCTTGTGCTGCGAGCCTGAGGCCTGGTCACGGGCTTTGTGTGCTGGGAACTCCAATGCTGGCAGTTGGAGGCTGTAGGGTTCTGGCAGCTTACCTGGAATCACTGGAGCTCTAGTGGTAGGGATGAGGAGTCTGGCTCCTTTCTTTGGCGCCTTACAGATGGACATTTCACTGCTGTAGGATGTTCCTCTGCCTGGAGCTTTCCCTTTTGGAGTTGTGCTTCCCAGAGTTTTGCTGAGGTACTGGGAGACTTGGCTGCTGGAGAACACCATGGCACCTGGTGGTTTTCTGAGCTGGTTTCCATTGGTTCCCCTGCTTGTACTGAGGCACTGGGGGGTCCTGGTGTTGGTGGTTACCTGCTCTAACACCTAGGGTTCAGGATCTCCCTCTGGTATGCTGAGGTTGGGCTTTCCGCTAGCTTCCCATCTGGCCATCTTGCATTCTGTACTGCTTCCCCTCCCCCAGGGCAAGAGGGGCCTTTCCTGTTAATCTCCCAAGTTTCCTGGCCCATAGGATTGCTATCCCCTGTCTTTCTATTGGTTCAGCTGTTGAGAGTTTTTCCTGGGTGATATTTTCTGGGCTTTCAGAGGTTAGTAAGGGAGGGTGAGAGCAACTTATTTCTTACTCTGCCATCTTGGCTTCTGGAAGCAGAACTCTCCCACAGCCACCTTCTGTATTTGATACTTCAAAGATCAGTGATTTCACTGATGTGGATATTTCCTCCTGTCATCAATACAAGTAACAACCCCTTTAAATGTTAAAAGGTCTTTGAAAGTTATTGTAAATGAAAAATTAATCATCCTGAGGCCAGACCAGTGATTATCCTCTCTGAAATAGGCTAATTCTCAGTCAACAGACAATATTATCTCTTACTGGGCCTAAACTCTAAATCTCTCCAATTTGGTACAGCTTTGTAGAACTTTCTCTTTGCTGGTAACAGCCTTTGAGAGCCCTGATCCTCTTTTAGACTAGGACTTTAGTGACGGTAGAAATTTGCACCCATCCTAAGTTTTAAACACAACACAGCTGAAGGGCCTGAAGTTAAGACCTTAAAAAAGGCCTGCAATTCTGAGATCTACCTAACTGATCTTCCTTTCCTTTTCTTGTTCTACCCCTATTGTACATTCTCACAATGACCCATGGTCCTGGATCCCTCCTTGTTTTCTAGTCTATCACCCCTCTCCTGGTATCATTTCCATTTCTTCACAATTATGGCTCTTTCATTTGCCCTATACTCCTACTAGCCACTGCCCTCAATTTTTGACTCCTTTACTTGTACTGGCACCTTTCACAGACTGCTGCTCTTCAACCCTAGGTCATCCTTGCCATCTGCCTAATCTCCTATTCTCAAGTTAGGTATGCTATTGAAAGAAGTTGTACAGCTGTGACCACAGGGTTCATTTAAAAAAATCATGTCTCAACTTGGTCCTCACTACTTTATGGCAATCTTTTTGATTTTCCATAATTGGCATTCCAAAATGATTATAGCTGTGGCTGTTCCAAGCCTTCTCTCTCCTCAAGATTCCAATGCCATTTCTGTCTACCTCTTTTTTAAGTTTTATTAACGTTTTATTTTTCTATTACAAACATGTACACTTCATGAGAGGTCTCTTGTAAGAAAGTAAAACAATTTAGTAAAACCAATAATAAAGTGACTTCATATGAAAGTGTATGCCACATTTCACATCTGTAGCATCCCCTTAACTCGCTAGTAAAAAAACAACAAGAAGAAAACAGAAATCGATTTCATCTCCCTTCCACTCCAACCCCATTGTAAAAAAAAGAAAAGAAAAACAGGTTTATTTTAACAAATATGCATAGACAAGCAAAACAAATTCTTCCAATGCCTATGTACAACAATGTATGTTTTATTCTGTACCCTAAATCCATCAAATCTCTCTAATGGATTGCGTATTTCATTATCTGTTGTCTGGAATCATGTATGGTCATTATAAGGATCACAGTTCTTACAGCTTTCAAAGTTGTCTGCTTTTACAGTGTTGTTGTTATTGTATAAATTGTATTTCTGGTACTGCTAATTTAATTTTTCATCAGTTTATAATTTTTTTTTCTGCTGATACTGCTTATTTCACTCTACATCAGTTCACATAAATCATTCTATATCTTTTTGAAATCATTGATTTCCTCATTTCTTATAGCACAGTAGTTCTCCATCACATTTATATACCACAACTTTTCTAGCCATACTTTACTTGTTGGACATCTTCTTAATTTCCAGTTTTTTTCCCCCCACGACCAAAAGAGCTGCCATAGATATTTTTGTATATAGGACCTTTCTCTTTTCCTTTGATCTCTTTTGGGTGTAGATCTAGTAGTGGTGTAGCTGGGTTAGTAAATTTTTGTGTAAGATTCCAAAATGTTTTCCAGAATGGCTGTACCTGTTCCCAGATCAACCAATAGTGCATCAAATGTTCCTGTTTCCCCACAGTTCTTCCAATCTTTATACTTTTCCTTTCTTGTCATCTTGTCATCATGTCACTCTGAAGGGTGTGAGGTGGAATCTCAGAATTGTTTTAATTTGCAGTTCTGTAACTAGTAGTGATTTGAAGCACTTTTTCATGTGGCTATAACCTGGCCTTCTTTCCTTGAGAAATGCCTTTTCATATTCTTAGACCATTTTTCAATTAGGAAATGGTTCTTTTTCTTATAAATTGGAATCAGTTTTTTAAAATGAGACCTTTTATCAGACAAAGATAGGCTCTGAATCGGCATGTGACCTAGATATAAGAGCTTATGTCATAAACAAATCAGTAGAACATGGAAAAAAATTACCTATCAATCAGATCTATGTATAGGAGAACAGTTCATGACTAAACCAGGAGCAAGGAGAATCACATTTTGATTATATAAAATAAAAAACTTTTTACCAAAATAAATCTAACATAACTAAAATTAAAAGGGAAACAATTAACTGTCCATCTCTTAAAACAATAGACTACCCTCATCTCCTATTTTACAAGGAAAAATAAAGCCATTTTTCAACATGAACTCATTTGCCATTTCTATTCGGTGCCTCAAAGCTCTATAAATCTTCACCTATCCTTTCCCCATTAGTATCTGAGAACAGACTGATCCTGCTTCTTGCCAAAGCTACACTTGATCTCATCTACTTTGTGTTCACTTGGAGCTTGTTCCTTTGATCAGTACAAGATCATTAAATGGATTTGTCAGTCAGTTCACAGTAGAGAGATCACAAGGATAAATGAAGCAACATTTTCTAATTTTTTACATTGAAAAGGATAGTGGGATTGAAGCTTGAGAGAACACAAATAGGCATTATTGACCTAATTCTCTTAATTTCACAGCATATCAGAGTACTAGTTTCAGTCTATGACCCAAGGCTATATCAGAGTACTAGTTTCAGTCTATGACCCAAGGCTCAGAATCAAAGCTTTGTACTTACACAGATGGGGTTCAATCTGGAAGATGTTTCATCATGGTGCTATGGAACTGGCTCTTGAGTCAGAGTGCCTAGGTTTAAATTCTAGCTGTGCTCTCTATTGCCTGTGTCACTTGAGGCAAGTCACTACCTTCCTGGGCCTCAGTTTCCTTATCTGTGAAAAAGAGGGGGTTGGATTATGTCTTCTAAAATACCTTCCAATTCTGAATCCATCATCCTAGGATCCTATGACCCTACATCCAGGAGTCTTTGACACATTACCCTAACTATGGTTTCCTGTGGGGATATGAGAATTTGGCTCATTTTGCCCCCACCCTGGGAATTTTCTGAAACAATGAAGTCTCCAGAAAAAGAGAGCAAGTAGTACTCAAGCCAGAATTTCAAGGAACACACAAAAGTTAAACTCAGTGTTAATAAGATTATAAAGAAGATGCCTATGTTTTCACGTTGATGATGCCTTTTTGACCAGATGTGGACTTAGCCTTGCCTTGGGTATTGGTTGGCCTATTAATTCCATACTAAAGGCACATAAACCAGTTTCAGAATATCTGGACTATGCCCTTGGACTTTTCCTTTAAAAGGAATTACCTGATCAGTAGCAAATCAAAAACAATCATGCAGAGGATTAAATCTGGACCTTGCCCTTCACTGGTACTGTGAGTACCCCACATGTCACAAGTTAGGGTAATAGGGCTTATTCTCTAGCAACCCTGACTTTTCCTCTTGGGTGGCTTGAGGTATGGGCTCAAGTCAAGATTAATACTGTAAGTATGGAGGACTGCATAGGTCGCTGACAGATAAAAACTTACTGGAGAGGAAAAAGAGGAGCTTTGAAAGTTTATGGGCTCAGGTGTAAGACCTTTGTATTTTTTGGTTACATAAAATCAAGCCTGTCCATGTATTAGTCCAAGTTAAGGCTTCTTAATCTTATTTATGTCATGATCCCTTTTGGTGGCCTGTTCAAGTACGCAGAGCCATTCTTCAGAATAATGTTTTTAAATGTATAGAGTAAAATACAGAGGATGACACCAAAAAATGTTGCCTGTCAATTGGGGAATGGTTGAAAAAGTTGTGGTATATGATTGTGATGGAATACTACTGTGCTATAAGAAATGATGATCTTGATGATCTTAGAAAAACATGGAAAGACTTGCATGAAGTGATAAAGAGTGAAAAGAGCAGAACCTAGAGAACATTGTATGTGGCAGCAAATATGTGTGTGTGTGTGTGTGTGTGTGTATACACACACACACATATACGCATACATACATACATATATGTACACACACACGCATACATATACATATATATATATACATATATATATATACATATATATATATATATATATATATATATATATATATATATATATATATATATATATATATATATATATATATATATATATATTTCCCCCCCCCCTTTGGTGAGGCAATCAGGGTTAAGTGACTTGCCCAGGGTCACACAGCTAGAAAGTGTCAAGTGTCTGAGGCCAGATTTAAACTCAGGTCCTCCTGCCTCCAAGGCTGGAGCTCTATCTACGGTGCCATCTTGCTTCCCCTAACAATATTGTTTTCAGAACAACTTTGAGTGAATATTCAAGTCATTTTGACTATTATAAATACTCAGATTTACTACAAAGGACATATGAAGGAAGATACTATCTGCCCCCAAAGAAAGGACTGATAAATAGAAGCATGTATGGAATGATTTTATGTTTGTGTATATACACACACACACATATGCATCTAATGGTAGCCATCTCTAAGGTGGAGGGAGGGAAGAAAAAAAATTTACATGATAACTATTATATTTAAAAGGAATAGCAAGTTGTACATAATAGATTTACAGTTTCATGTGCAATCATCTTTTTTATTATACTCTATTATGATATGCTTGTTTTATTCCATAAATTAAAAATAAAATAATAATAATAAAAGAAATACTGTTGTCAAAACATAGAAAAAGAAAAACAGCTTTGGATCCCAGGTCAAGAGCCAAGGCTTGTGGATATTACCTCTGGCATACCTTCTCTGGCATTTGTCTTCTCTCCACCTGCACAACCTCTATCCTGGTTCAAATTCTCATCATCTCTTGCCTAGATTATTTCAAAACTCCCTAATTGGTGTCCTTGCAGCTAGTCTCTCTCCTCTCTAATCCATCCCCCATTTGTCTGCCAAACTGATGTTCCTAAAACACAGATTAACTAGGTCACTCCCCTACAGCAGACATTTTTTATTGCCTTCAAATTGCTGCTAGGACAGGGGTCAGTGGACTAGTTATAAAAACTATTTTGATTATCATTTCAATATAATTGGTTTCCTTTTATTTCTGTGCAGTTTACACATTTGGTTATTTTTTTATTACATTATGGCTTTATGATAAAATACAAACTTCTCAGCCTGGAATTTCAAGCCATCTACAATCTAACTCCTACCTACCTTTTAGATCCAATTTCCTATTATTCTACTTTATTCCCTTCCAGGCAGCCTGAGCTTTTTTTTTTTTTTTAACTATTCTTGGTTCAAGAAATAGTTCTCCATATCCATCTGTAATGTACCTTCTTACCTTTTACCCCGCAGAATCCTATCAAAGCATAACTCAAGGATCCCTGAAATCAATCCTTGAGGGGCTAGCAATCTATCTATATATAATCTCTATACAAAATTAACACCAAATAGTTAATGGGGGAAGGCCATAGGAGTTGGGAGGGACAGGAAAGGATTCATACAAAAGATGACCCTTGAATTGAACCTTGAAGGAAACTAGGGAGTCTTCTTTTCCGGTAAAATTCTTTGGGACGGGGACTATTTTATGTATTCCCATCACTTTCACAGTAACCTACATGAAATAATCTTTAATAAATGTTTGTTTAATAAAATTGAATTAATCCAAAAGGAAAAGGTTATTTTATGATTTCATTGGTATGGGAAATTCCCAATGAGGAAACTCCCTGTACCATTTCTAAGTGTTAAGAGATTAACACTTCCTTAAGGAGCCACAGGGGAGAATTCAGAAAGGCCTTACCAGACTCCTCCCAGGCACATTCTTTATATTCTCCCCTTTAAAATATTATAGTACCTTCAAATTACATAAAGGTGCCTCTGGGAGCATTGGCTTACACCCCCGCTCTGGATATCTCGTTGGAGACTTAATAAATCTTCATAGTGTCCAACAGCTCTCTCAATGCAATAGCTATAGGGTCCTCTTTCCTGCAAACCTTTTGCAGTACTTTGCATCCCTCTCAAGAGTCCACCACCACAAAGTGCAAAGAGTGTCAGAGATGCTAAGAACATGCACAGGTGATATAGCGAATCAGAAACAGTTAATCTCTAGTATTTGAAATATTTCAGGGTACTTTTAGTACCTTTTAGTATACTTTTAAGTTTATCAATCTTAAAGAATTTTTTTTGGGAAGCCTAAATTATTTTAAACCACTTTGATTAAAATGATGTGTTGGTCACTATGGTATTGCTTGCAGTAAGTGAGCTTCCTCTGGCAAGAAATATGAACCATAAAAATGTCAAATGTGCTGCATTTTTGTTGTTTAGAGTAACAGCTCTATGTGATTGGCTGGGGTATACAGCATCTCCCAGAGAGAGAACATTTCACTCGTTCATCTTGTAATGTATTTAAAGTGAGTGCTTCAGGAATGATAGATCCTAGCAGTAACTTTGTACCTCAAATATTGATCTACAGTTTCTATTGCTTGTATATTCAACACTGAATCTCATTACTTGAAGTAATCTCCTTAGTTGATTATCCTGAAGAGACAACAGCAACAGCTGTTCATTTAGCTTCTCTAGAACATTGCTGTTTGTTTTTAATTAAATAAGTGTAATTTATTGTCTTCCCTCAAGTCTTCTTGGATTGCTTTGAAATATTGCTTTTATTCTTGGGTCATTTTTATATGCAATGTCCTGGATACAATATTTGGACTAACCTAACCCCATTTGCTCTTTTTTAAAAAAAGCGATACATTACGCAGATATTTTGCAGCTTTTCCCCTCTGCAGATACAAATGAGAAAAAAAAAACACCACTGGTGGCCAGTTTTAGCTTTTCAATGAAATCATTAACTTTTTCAGAAACGAATTTCAGTTTTTCTTGAAGGTTTCAGTTTCATGACAAGTATCCCTGATTTGTCAGAGAATATTAGAGTTGGAAAGGATTTCAGGGCTCATCTAGTTCAGCCCAAACCTGAGAAAGTATACCCTTTTCAGTATTTCCAGTAAGTGGTTGTCAAGCATTTTACCTGCAGACCTCCTCCTTGGATAGTCCATTCTACTTTTGAACAGCTCTAATTGTTAGGAATAATTTCTTATCATTAAGCCTAAATTTGTCTGTTTGCAACTTGTACCTATTGCTCCTAGTTCTTGTACCCTCTGGAGCCAAAAAACTAAACAACAAAATACCAACCATACACCAATTTACTTTTCTCCCATATGAAAGTCCTTCAGTTCTTTATGGTAGTTATCATGTCCCCTCTGAGTTTTCTCTCATCCAAGGCTAAACATCCCCAGTTCCTTCTGCTGACCATGATATGGCATGGACCATATCCATTCACCATTCTGGTTGCCCTACTCTAGATGCTCTCCAGCTTATGATGTCCTTCCCACAGTGGGGCACACAGAAATGAATACAGTTCTCTAGATATGGCCTGACCATGCTGGACTACAGAGGGAGGATGGCTCACTTAATACAACTCAAGGTTGCATCAGCTTTTTTGGCTGCCATCTCACCCTGTTGACTCATATTAAGCTATTGATCATTTGCATGTTGCTGTCCAGATCTTTTTCAGATAAATTGCTGTCTAAGCATACCACTACAATTTTGTGTTTACAAAGCTGATTTAAAACAAATGAACAAACCCTCAAATATAAAGCTTTAGATTTAATCCTATTAAATTTCATCTTATTAGATTTAGTTCAATCCTCTGGCCTGTTAATACCTTCTGAATCCTAAATCTGACATCCAGTATGTTACTGTCACCTAGCTTGGTGTAAAAATAGATAAGAATGCCATCTCTGCCTTGATGAAAGTGTTAAATAGCACAGGGCTATGCATAAACCCCTGGGCTACTCCATTGGAAACCTTCTTCAAAGTTGACGTTGTGGATGAAAGATGGATAACTGAGGAAACAAAGGTTCTGAGCATATTGATTTATTAAGCAATGCATTTTGTTGTTGTTTAGTTATTTTCAGTCCTGTTTTACTCTTCATGACCCCATTTGGAATTTTCTGGGCAGTGATACTGACATGTTCTGCCACTTCCTTCTCCTGCTCATTTTACAGATGAGGAATTGAGGCAACAGAGTTAAATGATTTGCCCAGGGTCACATAGCTAGTAAGTTTTGAGGCCATATTTGAATTCAGGTCTTCCTGACTCCAGACCTGGTGCTCAATCCACTGCAGCACTTACCTCCCAATTGCATAATGAACTGGGACCAGGACCTTTCCTAAGCTTAGGGCTGGACCCCGTATACAGGGGAAGACAGACTTTTATACATTAAAAACAATCAAATAAGGCCAATTAATTAAAAGGAAACAATATATTAGATAATCTGATTTCTAATTGAATAAAAGATTAGTGACTTTCTAAATTGGGAAGGAGACAGTGAACAGGTGCAATTCCTTGAAATCAGAAAAGGAGGTGTCCCACTCCCCAAAGTGTCTATAAACAATCAAAGCAATATGGAAATAATAACTGATCAGCATGGAGCAAGTTTTCAGATAAGACATATGGGTTGCTCGAAATGTACAATCATTAGAAAACTCCTTTCATCAGTGTGACTGGGTTTCTGGTCAGTATAATGTAGGTCCTTGGCTAAGGGTCTCTAAGCAGCAGGAGGAGGTAGTCCAGCTTCCCAGCCATGCAGGGCTAGGGTCAAACACTACAATAAGTTTTTCTCCCAATTTCCATAATTGAATATAATTTTCTCACAAGACAGAATTTGGACTAGACCCATAATTGAATAGAAAGGGAACTGAGCTAGCTCCAGAACTTAGTCATGAGATTTAGTCAGTGTGGTTTGCTCAACTTTCACAATTAACATCCTGCTGTCGTAATCCCCTCAATTCCTTCAAAACTCAACCATTAATGACTACTCTGGGATTCCATCCATTCAACCAGTTCTGAATCTATCTAACTGTATTATCATCTAGCTCATATCTCTCCATTTTCTCTACAAGAATACCATGAAACTTTTGATTAAAATGCTTTTCTAAAATCTAGGTAAGCCAGATCAATGCCTATCAGTTTAATAAGGCTGTTCATAAAACAAGTAAGGTGAGTCTGTCATAGCCTACTTTTGCTGAAGCCATGCTGGCTTTCTGTGAGCCATTCTTTCTTTTCTAGATGTTTGCTAATCCATCTCTTTATTAAAGTATTTTCTTAGAATTGAAGCCAAGCTCACTGATATAAAGTTAAAAGATTTGATTCTCTGTTTTGAAATTTTGTTTTTGAAAAATCAAGATATCACTCAGGGGATAGTGAATTAGAGAATGACTGAAGAAGTTATGGTATATAAATGTGATGGAATACTATTGTGCTTTAAGAAAGGATGAAGAGGATGGTTTCAGAAAAACCTGGGAAGACTTATGTGAAATTATGCAAAGTGAAAAGAGCAGAACCAGGAGGACAATGTACACAGTAAAAGCAATGTTATAAAGATAACCAACTGTGAAAGCCTTGCATTAATAATGCCGATCAATATGATGACCCACCATAATTCCAAAGGATTCATGATGAAAAATTCTATCACCTTTCAGACAGAGAAGATAGACTCATTGTACAGATTGAAGCATTCTTTTCTTTTCTTTTCTTTTCTTTTCTTTTCTTTTCTTTTCTTTTCTTCTTTTCTTTCTTTTCTTTTCTTTTCTTTTCTTTTCTTTTCCCTTTTTTCTTTTTCTCTTCTCTTCTCTTCTCTTCTCTTCTCTTCTCTTCTCTTCTCTTCTCTTCTTTTCTTTTCTTTTCTTTTCTTTCTTCCTTTCCTTCCATCTTTCTTTCCTTCCATCTTTCTTTCTTTCTTTCTTTCTTTCTTTCTTTTCTTTCTTTCTTTCTTTCTTTCTTTCTTTCTTTCTCTCTCTCTTTCTTTCTTTCTCTCTTTCTTTCTCTCTTTCTCTCTTTCTTCCCTTCCTTCCTTCCTTCCTTCCTTCCTTCCTTCCTTCCTTCCTTCCTTCCTTCCTTCCTTCCTTCCCTCCCTCCATTTTTTTTGGAACATAGCTAATACAGACATCTCCTCTTGGATCAGTGCCTTGTGATGGCAGAGGGGCTCATGTAGTTCAATGAAACCATGTTATGCAGGGTTACTGAAGGTGGATAGGTCATAATGGAGAGTTCTGACAACAAGTAGTCCACTGGAAAAGGAAATGGCAAACTGCTTCAGTATCTTTGCCAGGAAAACCCGATGGACACTATGAAGGGCCTGGTGTGTTCTGGTCCATGGGATCATGACGAGTTGGATGTGACTGAATGACTGAACAACAACAATGCAGACATATCTCTTGCATGACTTCACATGTATAGTGGGTATTTGTATTTCTTGCCTTTTTAATGGGTTGGGAAGGGGAGGAGGGAAGGAAGTAATTTGGAGCTGAAAATAAAAATAAATTTAATTTTAAAAATTACAAAGAAAAAATCAGGACATTTGCTTTTCTCTAGTTTAAATTTTTTTGTTCTCTACAATCTTTAAAATATCATTGACAGTGGCTCAGCTATAACATCTGCTGATTTTTTTTCAGTATTCACAGATGTGATTCACCTAGAGCAGATGACTTGACTCCATCAAGAGCAGCTAGGAACTCTCTTGCTAAATCCTTATTTATATTGGGTATCAAATTCCTAGTATCTTTTTTTGTTCTGTCCTCTTCAGGTGAAAGATTGTTGTCCTTAATAGAGGAAGGATTTCTATGGAAACCCATGATTTCACTGGTATTGGAAATTCTCAGGCAAGAAAACTCTACCAAAGCAAGTTGTCACTTTTTCTGCAACTTACAGTCTTAGAGAATTGCCTAGAGGTTAAATGACATGCATAGGGTCATACAGTCAGCATAGGTCAGACATAGGCCTTGACCTCTGGCTTTTCTGGCTTTGAGGTCAGCTCTTTCTCTATACATTATTTTATGAGACCTCTCAATAGAGCAGATGTAAAAGAAGAATTAGGCCCCTTTTTTAGTGCTCTATCCACCATACTATCTAGCTACTTAGAATCTCCCTTTATTGGTTGCAACACTTTTTGAAGGATAAAATTTTCACCAATTCAAGTCAAAATGTTATTAGCTGTTCTGCTTTTGTCAGAGAAAGAATGACTTACAACGCTCTCTGGTTAATTGAAGTTCCCCATCCCCAGGTATGGTATCTATTCCCTTTAATTCTTATCTGTTTCTTCTTTCTATCTGGGTAGTCTGTAGCATACTCTGATGACTAAATCCCTCCTGTTTCCCTCCACTGATCTTCTTTCAAAAGTTTTCCACCATACTCCTTTCTATTTTTTTTTCCTCACATGAATGTACCTTCTTAATATGCAATGCTATTGAGAGGGTACATTCATGTGTACTCTCTCTTTTACCTCTGTTGTTTATTTTGAATACAATGTAACAATCCAGCGCCATATTCTAGTCATGGGTCTTATGCCAGCAAGTTTCAGAGATACTTACAAGGTCAAAATTGCCTCCTTGCAGTAAGACCTCTGGTTTATCTTGCATATTGCCTAAATTTTGTGCATTTGAATATAAACGTTGGATTCCATGCATTTTACTTTGGTTCCTTCCTTGGATTTTGTCTCCTTAAACTCCTGGATATCACAATGGCTCTTCTTCCTACATTGTTGCTGCCTTCTATGGTATCCAGAATTGTGGAGTAATACAGTACTTATCTTCCTTCCCCATTCTTTTCAGTTTAAAGCCTTTTTAAAAATTAGATTTATAAGACAGCGGACAAATACATTCTCAGAAATTTTGTCAGGTGCACAGAATTCATGAACAGGAGCCTATCATTTATATATTTTAAGCCATGATCCAGAAACCTAGATTTCATTTTGAGACAACACTTTTTTTAACCACTTGAGAAATTTTGCCACTTTCCTAAAATTTAAAGTAAGCTATATTTACAGTGTCCCTCTCATTGACTAGTTTAGCAACACTGTCAAAAAAAGGAAGGATTTTTAACAATATTCTTATTCCCCAAGTATAATGCCATGCCTGGGGAAGTAATGCTACTAAGTATCTTTAAGTAGAGACCTTAACGGAGATATTGTGTTGGGAAAGACCAGTACAGGTTAGACTAGTACTAGCTGACACCAAAGTTTCCTTTTACTCTGAGAGTCTGTAATTCCAATATCAATTCTTCCAGCAACCCTTTTCTTAAGTTAAGAGTGGCTTGTCTTCTTTTTGAAGAAAGTATTTAGCTTTTTCTCTATTACAAACTCTAAGATGGAGTGGCATGCCCCTCCTCTAGGTACTCACTATTTCCAATCTAGCAATGAGTTCCTCCCTTTTTTCGAGAATTGGGACCAAAACAGAATTTCCCCTTGTTGCCAGAAATAATCATTTGGCAAGAGAAAGAATTACTAGCTATTGTGGCACAAAAAGAGAGCTCACACCATTGCCTAGATAACTGGTGTTCCCAGTCATTATTGTATCATGCCTTTGTGTCAGACTGATGAGCTATTTCCTGAATTCCTCATGCTTCCTATTTTTGCCCAAAAGACCTGTGGACATAATATCTCTTCTGTTTCTTCTTTCAGAGATCTTTACTCAAAAATTCTCCAAAATGCTTTCCTTATTCTGAATTTCCCTGCATGATTATGTCTTCTTGGTATACAATATGACCATGGGTCTTTTGATAATTGTGATTTTTATATTGTTTGCTGTAATGGTTATAATGATAGCATTTCAATATGGAGCACTTAGGTTAAGTGATCATGATGCCCACAAAGAATATAGGCAAAGGTAGACAAGATTGTACTTTCCCACCATTCTGAACTATAATAAACCTGTGTCTGGCACTTAATTTTCATAGCTTCTGAAGTCCTGGCCAACTCTTGGCAACTCCCAATTTCTTGACCTGGTAAAGAAACTCTTTCTGCCTGAGCCTTCCCAAGCATAGTATTCATAAGCATCCTTAAGAACTTCTCCACCACATTTTGGTGTGATTAGGAGTTTCCCTTTCCATATCTGACACTGATTATTCTCTACCCAGCCTATTTTTAGGGCATGTAACTCCTTTACCTGAATACCAACTTTTAGCATGTTCTCTCTTTGTTATGTCTCCTTCCCTCTAATGCTGGATGACTTTCTGGTACCTGTGGGGATGAACTTCTGTCATCCATATTGCCATATGGTGTGTGTTAGTATATACTACAACTATGACGATGACTATGACGACAATGACGATGACTTCTACTACTATTTCTTCTTCATTTTCATCATTATCATCATCACCATCATTATCATCATTTTCTTCTTTTCCTTCTTATTCTCTATCTCCACTTCCTCCTCTTCCTTCTCTTTCTTCCTCCTACTTCTTTTTCTTCTTCTTCCTTCTCTTAATTGCTGAGCTACATAATGATAAAGCTCTTGTTTGTATCACCTTCCTGAATAATGATTTTCTTTTAATTCCTAAATTCAGGTCTGTACTTCAACCCAAACCACGAGGCCAAATAAAGCAGGTATCCATTCCCCCTTCCCACTTTTTACCTATTCTGTTTCTTTTGAATAAGGTATACTTTTCTAGAATTGTATTCCAGCCATTGGTATCCCATAAAGTCCCAATAATACCTATGAAGCCAGATTTATCTCATAGTATAAGGCCATTTCTATTGCCTGAGCTGTGATCTAGAAATACAAACCTCATTCTCAGATACTATCTGCTTGACCAGCTCTTCATTCATTTCCCAAACCTGCATTTCTTCAATGGTGGGCAGTGATGAAAACAGCAACTAGCCCCTTAAGGTCTTTTATTTCTTGCTTAGGACTTCATAACATTTAGCAATACTTTCTTGGTTCCTTCTGTAAGTATCATTTTTCAGCTTTGTCAGTCACCAAAAATGAGTCATATTTATCCAGTTTTACAAGTTTGGGGAAATTCTCTGTCACATGACTTGCAAGTAAAACCTCCTATGTGTGTTATTTGCTCCAATTAGACTATAAACTCCTTGAGAACAGGGACTGTATTGCTTTTCTGTCTGTATCCCTGGTACTTAGTAGCACAGTGGTTTTGCCCATAGTAAGTAATTTGACAAATTCTTTGTCTCTTGGACATATGCCACAGGAAGAAAGGAGAACCTTCTATTGTCATCATTTCAGCAAAGAACTGTCACAGTATTCTTTAGCAGGTTGTCATTAACTGTCATCCACTATTTATCTTCTTCCTCTCTGGATTATGCCTCATCTGACAGCATCAGAGGATATAGATGACCATTGTTGGAGAACAAGTCCTGGGCTACCTCCTCAGACACAATTTGTCTTCTCTTCTAGAAGGATGCGGAGGTATATAGCGATAGGGACTTTTATCTTCCCTCACCTGATCTGAGTAACTTCATTTTTAACCTGATTTTCATTTGAGTGTAAATGAGGAGACTCATCTACTTCTTTATGTCTTGGTTATATCTCTATCTCATTTCTTCTATTAAGACTGAACACATTGCAAAACAAAGTTGCCCTATTCTCTCTACTCTGAGGTCTATGACAGACTAGCAACCCTCTGTTCTCTCTCCTGGAACAAGACAGACTACTGTGTCTGTCAAAGGCCAGCTGCATATAGATTTTGATCCACCAAAACTACCCTTATTTTTCTCTTCATTTTGTACTAGTGAGAGGTTGCTTGTGTTCATAGTTCACTTAGTTAACAGAGAACAATGACAGAGCATTTGACAAAGGAATCTGTCAACCAGTGTCTATCCCTACTGTGACTTGTAATAACAATATGAATAAAGCTTTTATTTGATTCATACCCTCAACCTTGAGCTATGGGTCTTTTTTATTATTATTTTTAAATCACATAGAAAAACAGCCTAATTTTTGGATATAAATGTGAGTCTTATGACCTTGAAAGAACACAGAATGCTAAATGTAGGCCATTGCAAAATTTACCCTTTTCTAAACTTACTCAAAGTGAGGTCCTCAGCCTTTGTCTTTCTTTTTAGTGGCTTCCCTACAGGACTATTGTGGCAAATTGCTCTTGGATGACTACAGTCCAAGAGTTGCCACTTTCTTCTTTGGTTCCCTTTTAATATTTTGACAGGGCAGCTAGGTGGCACAGTGGATAAAATGCCAGGCTTGGAGTCAGGAAGACTCATATTCCTGAGTTCAAATCTGGCCACAGATACTTACTAGCTATGTGACTGGGAAAGTCACTTAACCCTTTTTGCCTCAGTTTTCTCATCTGTAAAATGAGATGGAAAAGGAAATTGCAAACCAAATGGGGTCATGAAGAGTTGGAAATAACTGAAAACTGGCTGAACAACACTTTGATAGCCCTCTTTAGTAATTCTTGATACTTTGACCTTTACTATCAACTTCTTTCTTCTTCTTCCACTAATTTCTAATGTTCTATTACAATTTGTTTTTCTTATATTGTCTTATGAATTACTATCTCCATCTTTTTGGGACCTTATCTGTTTACTTTTCTTCCTCTTTCTTCTTTCAACTCATCTTACTTTCCCTTTTGAAAATTATTTTATTGATATCTTTGGATTTTTTCATCACTTTCACTTCCAAATAGATCCTTCCCTACTACTTTCCCTAGAAAGCCATCTCTTTTTTAAAATAGTATTTCATTTTTTCCAATTACATGTAAAGATGATTTTTAACATGTATTTTTTTAAAATTTGAGTTCCAAATTTTCTCTCTCCCTCCCTCACTACATTCTCTGTAAGACAGTAAACAGTTTGATATAGGATTGGCATGTGCAATCATGTAAAACATGTTTCCATGTTAGTTAGTTGTAAAAGAGGAAACAGGCCAAAAGAAAAGAACCCCCAAAAGAAAAGAAAATCAAAATAGTATGCTTTGATCTGCATTCAGACTCCAGTTCTTTCTCTGGATGTAGATAGCATTTTCCAGCATGACTACTTTGGAATTGTCTTGGATCACTGTAATGCTGAGAAGAGCTAAATCATTTAAAATTGGTCATTGTACAATATTGCTGATACTGTGTACAATGCTTACCTCATTCTGCTCACTCACTTCACTTCGCATCAGTTCACATAAGCCTTTCCAGGTTTTTCTGAAATCATCCTGCTTGTCATTTCTTATAGCACAATAGTATTCCATTACATTCATATACAACAACTTGTACGGCCTTTTCCCTTTTTAATGATCTCTTTGGGATACAGACCCACTGCTGGATCAAAGGGTATGCTCAGTTTGATTGCCCTTTCAACATAGTTCCAAATTGTTCTCTGAGAAAGCTTTTTCTTGTAACAAAAATAACAAAGAAAGAGAAAAAGAAAAAAAAAGTTCAGCAACACTCATACAAATACATCAACGAAATCTGACAGCATATGTAATGTTCCATATCTATATCCCACCCTTCCTCACCTCCTCTCCCCCCCCCCAAAGTCTGGCGGGAATATCAATGGGGGAATCATAAGTTATAGTTTTGGGGATGTGGACTCACAGAATGCCTTGCACCTGGGATAATTATCCACTCAAGTATTTACTGTGTGAACAAGAATTCAAGGTTCACCCAGGTGCTATACAAATGCTACAAGGGACAAATATGCACTGCAAACAAGATTGTTTATTTTTATCCAGAAGTTGGTTAATAATATGTCTTTAGCTATTACTATTGCTATTCTTCCCATTTGGGGTTTTCTTAGCAAAGATACTGGAGTGTTTTGCTATTTCCTTCCCCAGCTCATTTTACAAGTGAGGAAATCGAGACATACAGGGTTAAATGATTAGCCCAGTCACACAGCTAGTGTCTGACGCTAGATTTGAACTCAGGTCTTCCTGACTTCCTGGAGACAATTGTTAACATGTATTTTTTCTTTATAAGTTTGAGTTCCAAATTTTCTGTCTCCCTCCCTCACTACCTTCTCCCTAAGAAAGTAAGCAAAATCTTCCTGACCCCATGCCTGGTGCTCTAACCACTGTCATCTAGCTGGCAATAATGTGTCTATTTTGCACAAAAGTCTTCTGTGGCTCCCTATTGTCCTTCAGATGAAATATTTTACCTTGCTTTTAAAGCCTTTTGTAATCTAGCCCCAACATCCCTTTCTAGACTCATTTCATATTGCTCTGCTTCACATGTTCTATTCTGTAGGCCAGTGCTTCTTAAACTGTGGGTCATGACCCCATATGGGGTTGCAAAAAATTTGGCAACAATAAAAGGTTTCTTAACAGGAAACAACCAAAAATTAATTAAAAAGCAAATGTGTTTCTGGCAGCACTTGCCGATGTTGTGCACAACTTCATTGCAGCTGTAGTTCTGAACACAAAGCATGCACACTTTGCACTGTGCATGCCCTCAGGCCATGCAACTAACAGCTGCCAAAACGTGACTAGAAAAATTTTAAAGAGTCCTGCTCTAGGCAAACTGGCCTACTAGCTATTCCCCTAACTCAGCATCCCATCTCCCACCACTATGTCCTTTCACAGGCTTTCCGAAATGTCTGGACTTCACCCCCTCCTCCCTTGCACCGCTTAGAATCCTTAGCTTCCTTCAGGTCTCAGCCTAGGGGTCACTTCCTATGGGAAGTCTTTCTGATCCCCTCATCATTAGTATTGTCTTCTTCCTCAAAGTATGTTGAGTTTATTGTTCATCTGAGAGGTAAGGCCATTCAGAATTGCTTTTAGTACTCAAATTTTGCTAACAAACTACTGAAGCCTTTTGTTCTACTTGGGAATGTGATCTGCTGCAATTCAGAATAATGTTGCTATATCCTTATCTGTGATATTTATCTCAGGTACAGTTCTGCTTGGGAATGTGGTCTGTTGCAATTCAAAATAATGTTGTTGTGTCTTTATTTGTGATATTTATCTCAGGTACAAGTATAAACTGTGAGCTCCAGGAGTTCAGCAAATTCCAACCGTTGTCATTATTGGTGAAACATGTAGGTGTGTGTGGGGGGGTCAGAATAGCAGCTGTTATTTGGAACTCTCGACAGTCATTTTTGCTGTTGTTAATTATGGTTATAGGAACACAAGATTTAGGACAGGAAGTAAACTGAGATATAATCTAGTCCAACTCCATCATTTTATAAATGGAAAAAGAGAGGTTGAGAGAAGTACAGTGACTTGACCAAGGTCATGCGGATTATCACAGGTCCTATGACCCTAAATGTCTAGTACAATTTCCACTACACTATGATGGAATTTATAGTGTATAAATAGATACTATTTTTTTAAAAAATAGTTACTATTATTTTGAATTTAACAATGATCAAAACAGAACATTTCCAGATTCGAAGCAGGACAAAGAGAACTACGTGTACATATCCTATTATTTAAAGCTTCCTTTGAAAAAAAAATATTAAAGCCGAAATGGTGAATTAGGGGCAGCCACCAGCTGAATTCTCCCAACAATCCCCTCCAAAAAACTTAAAAATAACACATAAAATAAAATTTTATAGTAGCACAGTCAATAAAATGTTGCGGTGAAACATTTTTCTGGCCTAAGAAAACTTAAAAGGTTGGTAGAAGAATTCTGTGACATGGGATGAAGGCTTGTCCAGAGCCCACAAAGGCAGTAGTGGTGATAGGGCTGCAGCAGCTTCAGGATCTCTCAGGCCAGAGACAATAAAAGATTGAGATAACCAGGGAGAAAAAAATGATAGAGGACCCTTTGCTGGCACTGAGTAGAGCTGGCACTGATGGGCAACTTTATTGCCCATATGCAGTTCTGTGCAGTTCCAGGGCAGAGAAGAGCACTGGTGGTTGGTCACAAGGAAGCAGGTCCCTGGTCAGAGTTCCAAAGCAAAGAGGAATGCCAGCACTTGTGGCTACAGGGGACCAGGTGCCCTTCCTAGATAAAGATGACAGGGCAGACCAAGAGAACAGTGACCACGCTTCTCTCAGGATCTCACCACCTTGGATAGTGCTGAAAATAGCAGCACAAAAAAGCCTAAAGCTTGGGTCAGGGCCTCCTCACCCCAAGATAATCAAGTTCAAAGTCAAGAAATAAGCTGGAAAAATGAGCAAACAACAACAACAAAAAAGAATTTGGCCATAAAAAGCTAACAGTGGCAGGGAAGATCAAGGCATAAACTCAGAAGAAAACACCAGTGTGAAAAAAGCTATTTAAAAAAATGTCTCAAAGAAAAATACTAATTGGACATAAGCCAAACAAAAATTCCAGGAAAAGTTGAAGAAAGAAATAAAAATGGTAAGGAAAAATTGGTAAAAGAAATGAGAGTGAGGCAAGAAAATTATCAAAAGAGAATTAAAAGTTTGGCAAAAGAGGTATTAAAATACTGAAGAAAATAACTCCTTAAAAAATAGGATTGACCAAATGGTAAAAGAGGGACAAAGATCCACTGAAGAGAAGAAATCCTTAAAAAGCATAATTGGTCAAATGGAAAAAAAGAAGTAGAAAATCTCACTGAAGAAAATAATTCCTTAAAAATTGGAATTGGGCAATAATTCCATGAGAAATAAACAATGAAGCAAAGTCAAAAGAATGAAAAAATAGAAGAAAAGAAGAAATATCCCATTGGAAAGCAACTGACCTGGAAAATAGATTGAGGAGAGAGAATTTAAGGATTATTAATTACCTGAAAGCTATGATAAAAAAGAGCCTAAGTTCAAGAAATTATAAAGAAAAACTGCCCCAATATCATAGTACCCAAGGGTAAAATATAAATTGAAAAAAATCTACTGATTACCTCCTGAAAGAGGTCCCAATATGAAAATTCCCAGGAAGTATAGCCAAATTCCAGAGCTTCTCTAGGTCAATAGTAGCCAGTAAGTAGCCAGAAAGAAACAATTAAAATATCATGGAGCTACAGTCAGGATCACACAAGATTTAGTGGTTTCCACAATAAAGGAGTGGAGGGCTTGGAATACGATATTCATGAAGGCAGAGGATCTAGGATTACAAGCAAAACTGACTATATCCTTCAGGGGGAAAATGGATGTTGAAGAACTAAATAAAAATTTTGACTTTCAAACACAGGACTTAAAAAGTAAACATGAAAGAGTAATGATAAAGGACTCAACAAAGTTAAATTATTTATATTTCTACATGGGAAGATGATACATGTAACTCCTAAGAACTTTATCATTATTTGGGCAGTTAAAAGAAGTTAATATAGGCAGAGAGCATTGGTATGAGTCAATTATGTTGGAATGATCTCCAAAACAAATGAAAGGATGAGAAAGAGGGATGCACTGAGAAAAGAGGGGGAGAGAGGTAGAATGGAGAAATTTTTCTCACATAAAAGAGGTATTCAAGGAAGAGCTTTTACAATGAAGAAGAAATGAGTGGGGAGTGAATGGGCAACGTGTTTACATCACTCTCATTGGAACTTGTTCAAAGATGAAAGATTACATATACCCACTCAGTTGTGTATAGAAATGTGACTTACCTAGTAGGACGAGAGGAAGAGAGAAGTAAAAGGAAGTGAGAAAAACCAGGAGATCATTGTGCACAGTAATAGCAATGTTGTCATTATTATCAACTGTGAAAGATTTGGCTATTCTGATCAATACAATGATCCAAGACAATTCCAAAGGAACCATGATGAAAAAAAAAAGCAATTCACTTATAAAGAGAGGACTGATCAACTGAGTGCAAAGTATGGTTTTCTCACTTTATTTTTTTCTTGCTTTTTTGGGAAATATGTTTAATTTTGAAATATGTTGTGCATGATTTCACATGCACAATTGATATATTGCTTGCTTTCTCAGTGGGTATGAGAGATGGTGGGAGGGAAGGAGAGAATTTGGAAGTCAAAATTTAAAAAGAAAATAGTGTTAAAATACATAAATAATTAAGTAAAATGTTTTTAAAAAGTATACAATAAGTTAAACATGCTATTTTCAAAGCTATCCTATTTGTCTGTTTCCTTTTGAACTTTATTCAGTTTTTTTCTGTGCTTTAAGAAAAAAATGGCTTCAATGGCCTTCTTTTCTCTTTTTTTCTGTGACCGTATTGCTAGCTTGCCTCTCTTACCCTACCTTTCTTTCTCTTACTGTTTCTTCTCCTACAAAAAAAAAAGCACAACACAATTCTTATAACAAATGAATATAGTCAAGCAGATCATATGGATGTTTCATATTGTACTTTGGGTCCATTGCCCCCTCTATGAGAAGACGGGTAACATGCTTTATCATTAGTCCTTGGAGTTGAGGTCAGTCATTCAAAGTTATTTTTTGTGACAGTTTTGTAGTTATTATGGAAATTGTTCTCCTGCCTCTACTCATTCATTTTCCCTAAGTTCATGATAGTTTTTCTTACAGCACAACATTATATTCGGTTACATTCATTTACCGTAATGTGTTCAGCCATTACCTAGTTGAAGGACACTCCCTTAGTTTATAGTTCTTTGTTAAAACAAAAAATAAAGATACAAATATTTTCATAGATGTGAGTCTTTTTCTTTAGTATTTGGGGGTGTAGACCTAGTTATAGTATTTCTGAGTTATATGATATACATGGTTTAGTGACTTTTGAGGTGTGATTCCAAATTACCTTCCAGAATGGCTGGACCAATTCACAGCTCCCCTACCATTGCATTAATGTGCCTGTTTTCCCCCTTCAACAATTGTTATTATTTTCTCTCCTCTGCTCTCCTCTGTTCTCTTGTCCTCTGCTCTCCTCTTCTCTCTACTTTTTTTCTCTCCTCTCCTCTCTTTTTTGGTCATTAGGGTTACTTATTAGTGTCTAAGATAGGATTTGAACTCAGGACTTCCTGAGGACAGGAACTGAGGAGGATTAGGGTTCAACTAGACAGAGATAAAAATGTGGAGAGAGTTAGCAGAGTAAAAATATTTTGAACATTTGAACAAAAAGAAAGGTAGATGGCACCAAAAGAAATAAGCAGACCAGAAGGTAAAGTCATGGAGTTAGAGGGGCTCCTCACCACATCCCTTGACTTTAACTGCCAGTTGTCCTTTCCTAAGGCCATTTGTGAGATATGAAGTATAGATCACAGCAATGAAGTGACACTTCTCTGTGGAAAAAAAAAGTGTGCTCCCCTCCCACCCACCAAATCTTTGTACCTGGAGCAAAGCACCTACTGCCCCACCCAAATTATGAGTTCCGTTCCAGGAACAATGATCTCTAGTATAATGGAATTCCTTCAATATTGGTGTGGGAACATAGGACTTGCAGTCACCTAAAAGGTCTTGGGTTCCAAAACAATAATTATGTATTTCCTAATAAATCTCAAACTTTTACTGCCGAATCTGTTAGCTAGTTATTTCTATGGTATTCTCCTCCTGGAACTACTGGAATAATATTTGAACTTATGTAAGAGCAAACTGTGTTATATTGAAAGCCTACTTTATGATATCCACTTAAAGAGATGATAGCACCATTAATGTAGAACTGGGAGGGAACTTAGGACATCATATGGTCCAAATTTCTGACTTTACAGTGAGCAAAGTGAGACCCAGTAGATAATAAATGAAAGAATTAGAATATGAACTGAGGTTCAGACTTCATATCCAGTGATCATTCCACTATGCCACCATTAAGCAAATGAATTCAGATGGATAAGTGCTTAATGAATACTATTCATTCACGCCTTCATTCCTTCCTTCCATCCTTCCTTCATTCGTTCATCTATTGTCTATTCAGCGTACCTGGAATCAGTCCTTTGGCTTTTCTGTGGGGCTTTAAGGGCTCTGATCTGACGCTACTGTTAATTAGTTTTTTGGCTTTTGAAGAATGATCAGCTGTTACTTATTTCCTGGACAGACATGAGTGTGCTTTGTTTTTGGCCTAGGAGGTTTTGTATGACTTTAGTCAACACTGCATCTTTATAATACATTCTTTGACTTTCGTCCCTTTTGTACAGTGTTGATTTGTTAGTGATTGCATAAACACGACCAACACACATTTAATCAGAAGTTGCCGACGATACCAATTTTGCTTCTCCATGACCTTTTCTTCCTTTCTTCTCCTTTTCTCTGTCAATATTTTGGCTAGTTCTCTCTGGTTATTAGAACATTCTCCATAACTGGCATCTTCCTTCCTTCCCCTGGCCCCCATCAGAGAGGAGGGATGCCAGTCTCTCAAATGCTACTTCTGAGTAGAAGCTCTGAAAAAGGTTTAGTGGGAGAGGAGTTTGAAGCTAATGGCTAAAATAAAGTTGGAGGATTATCAATGGATTTAATTTATCCCTATTATCCCTGGGCCCTGGGGGCATCCTGGCTCCTGTGACAGCCTCCTCTGTGTTCAGACTGGGCTTTCAAGAACTTTTCTCCTTATGCAAGTTTCCCTCAGATGGCCAAATTAATTCTGCTAATGAAGCGACAAGGTTATGTGACATAGAAGCAGGAAGGACAACTGTAATGGTGGAAATCAGTTCAAGGAGAGCCAGTGTGCACCCATTAATAAAGTACATGGAGCCTTCAGAATTATCTGCTTATGACTAATCCTGGTGTGGCAGTGGGCTTTTGGAAGCAACCACAAAACGTTTTGCTGTCACATAACCTTCTCACTTCCAAGAAACTTATTTAAACGAGGACAAACAAGTACTTTCCAATTCTGGATGGTTCTGAGGAAAAAAAATGAGTTTTGCAGAAGACCTTGACTATGGCCTTTTCAATGAGTATATAAATGGCTTTATGGTCTCCAAGGTAAGAATGTTACATAATGTAACAACTTGTTGGGAGGAAAACATTTTGTTTTGTAACTATGGTCTGGCTAAGATGTATCAGCATAACTGAGTAGTTGAACAATGCTCATTCTTTAATAGTGATCATAATTATTTACTACAATTCCGGGAAAAAAAAGAATAGCAGAGATGTACTTAGTTGGACTTTGGAACCTTTCCTTAGATAAAGAGGCATATTCTAGATATGCCTATTGTTATCTGTCCAAGGGCCTTCAGTAATTTGACTCAGTCATGGTAATAAAACCAATTTGTTTTATTAGAGATGTCAGTCAGTCAATAAATATTAAGAGCCTACTATGTGCTAGACATTGTGTTAAGCACAGAGGATACAAAGAAAGGCAAAAGAGAGTCCTTGCTCTTGGGGAGCTTACACTATAATGGGGGGAGATGACATGTAAAACAACTATATGTACAAACAAGAAATATTCAGAATAAACTAGGAATAATCAATAGAGGGAAGGCACTAGAATTAAGAGGGATTGGGAAAGAATTTTGATAGAAAGTGGGATTTTAGCTGGGACTTGAGGAAGTCAAGGGAGCAAGACAGCAGAACTGAGAAAGGGGAGCATTCCTTGTAAGAGGGATGGACTCCCCTTCCCTTCCCTTCCCTTCCCTTCCCTTCCCTTCCCTTCCCTTCCCTTCCCTTCCCTTCCCTTCCCTTTCCTTCCCTTCCCTTCCCTTTCCTTCCCTTCCCTTCCCTTCCCTTCCCTTCCCTTCCCTTCCCTTCCCTTCCCTTCCCTTCCCTTCCCTTCCCTTCCCTTTTCCATTTTCTTTTTCTTCTTTGGACTCCCCCTATGATTTTATAGCAGCAGGGAGCTCCCTCTACCATGTAGATCACACCCCCATAACATATAGTCTTACAGAATTGCCTGTAACACTGGGTTCAGTGACTCATCCATACTCATGTCGTGTAGACAATATAGGGCAAAGATGGGACTTGGACCCAGGTCTACCTGACCAAGGTCAGCTCTCTAATCACTCTGCTAATGCTTGTTGATTATAGTTCTCATAAAATCAGAAGGTGATTAATGTACAATAAAATCTATTTCATGTAGAACCTTGGAAATATAGAGTCATTTTAGTGTCACTCAGCATCTCTAATAGGCAGAAAGAGAGCATGAAATTTAGTCTATGTGAGCAGACATTGGTCTAGTCATGCTCCATTTTCATTGTCACAGATAAAACCTATATTTTCATGACATTTCTCAAAAACTTACTATGTTGATCTTGACTGGCAAAACTATGATACACATACGGATAAAAAGGGTCTCCACTTGCTTGATGTAAAATTCATGGTTTAGTTATAGTAAAACACAGAACAGGCAAGACTTTGGTAATAAGTTGGAGCAAAAGAAGAAATTAAAGTGTAATAATCCTACAGGCCAAGATATGCTTAAAGGCAGCCACATATGTTACTCAGATATATGACTTTGCAATTTCTTTTTGGCAAAAAATTTCTTTTGCCTGGAGGTTTTTCTATAATAAATTTGCCAGTAACTCATTCCAATTGTAAGAAGTCCTTCAGGAATTTCACTTTCCAGTATCTTTCTCCTGCCTGAGCTGATGATTTAAGATTTCATTTATATGTGGGTTTTTTTCTCCTTGTTTTCATTCTATTAAGCCAGTATTCCCGAAAATGGGGACTCCTAGGAGTTCACAAGGTCAAATTAATTTTCAAAATAACACTAAGGCATTCAAATTTCTAAAAGAGCAAATGTTTATAGATATAACCCACATAAACAGAGACTCTTTGGGATCCTCAATAATTTTTAAGCATATAAAGGGGTCAAGAATTACTTAAATGCTACTGCAGTTGAAGTAGAAAGGGAAGATGCCTGGGGAAACTTTGCATATTAAGAATCTCTCAGTTGCTTAACTTCTTTTTGCTGCTTCCCTTTTCCTTTCAGCATTTATCACTGCAAAGATTTGTATAAGAAACATAATGACAAATACGCTTTCCTCCTTGTCTTGGCCCTCTCCCATCCCTGTTATCAGCTCTAGACACAAAAAGGCAGTGAGATATAATGGAGAAAACACCAAATTTCGAGTTGGGAGAACCCCTTTTGAGGACCTGTCTTTGCCACTTGCTAACCATATGACCAGGGACTGATGTTTCTTTATCAAAACTGAAGAAAGTCATAGTTTACTACCTAACTCACAGTGATGTCACAGGAAATCAAAGTGCTGTGTAAATAAGAAATGTTGTTGAACATTTCTGTTCTCTCCCCTCTTTCTCCCATGCCAGCTAATAACCCCATACCTTATGGGACCAGTTCATTTTTCAAGAGAATGTTCAACTCTATATGCAATGCTCAGTGAAAAAGCAATGCATCTCTGAACCCATTAAGCTCCCATTAAGTATTTTCCCCAGAAGAATAAGGCATCCTAACTCTTTTTTGCTTTGCTTATTATGAGGCCATGTTTACCGCCTGTGAATTGGGAGTGTTTGACCTCTTGGAATCTGAAGGGTTCCTGACCTTCGATGTCATTGCTGAACGCTTAGGCACCAGTTCCCAAGGAATGGAGCAATTACTTGATATCTGTGTCACCCTGAAGCTACTAAAGATGGAGATGAAGAGAGAAAAAGGTAAATAAAATGTAATAGGAATAGGGTCCCCAACGGATTATTCTTATAATTTTAAATCATAGTGTCCCAAAGTTGGGGAAGCAGCATGGTGCAGTAGAAGAAGCACAGGCTCTGCAGTGAGAGGGTTTAAATTTAGGGGTGGGTGACCTGTGGCCTTGAGGTTACCCACCCCTGGTACATTCAGGGGTGATGCTCACTATCTGTGTGACCTTAGGAAATTCCTTTATTCTCCCTATCTCCCATTTTCATCACTTATGAAATGAGGGAGTTGGATTAGATGACTCTGTCTATGATAGAGCACGTATGATGCTATGATTTGGAAGGGCCATTTTTGCTAAGCCACCCACAAGCAGGAATCCTGTCTCCTGCATCCCTGACAAGTGGTCACCCTGCTTCCACTTTAGCATCAGCAGTGATGGGAAAATACGAAGCTTTAAAAGAGGTAGAGTAGATGAGTGCTCCCTTTTTAAGATTTAGGGACCCCTAGGATTAAGCTTAGAGAAGTTCAGATAAGGTTTAATACTGGTGTTAAGATTATTTAAAATCTTATTTGAAAACACACACTCTTAAATCTTAGGGAGGTCTTGATCAAAGGAGAAGAGTGAAGAAATCTGGTCTTCAATAGTAACAGTAGGGCTGTAGTGCTTATAAATGGGGCATGTAGTTACTGAGCTGTTGCTACTCTAATGGCAGACCTGGAACCAAGACAGTTTTGGACAGGACACAGATGGGCTAGCTTGGACCACTGTACACTGTAGGCTGAATTTTCATTCATTTAAATATCAAATAATCAAGGAATTCTGGGTGCAAGCCTGGCAGGGCTGTGTCTTGGGATAAGTTTATAGGACATCCTTTGAAGATATGTGTACAAAATATGGTGTTAGATTCCATGAGTTCTTGCATTATCTATCTCATAGGATAATATTTCATAAAAGTGTTTCATAAATTGTAAAGCAACATGTAAATAACAAAGTGGTTAGCGAGACAACCTTGGCATCAAGAAGGCCAGGGTTGGAGTCTTACCTCTGTCATACACTAATTGAATGATGATGGCAGGTCACTTAATCTCTTAGGGATCCTGATAACTCTGATTTTAAAAAAAAAGATAATAAAATTTGCAAAATGTAGGCCAGTGAACTTTACTTCAATTCCTGAAAAAATTCTGTTAGTAAAGAGATGGTGAAGAAAATAAGTTAGTGAAGAAATAGAAGTTATGATCACAAAACAGTAGCATGGCTTCAGCAAAACTAGATCGTAGTAGACTAATCTTATTTCCTTACTAAACTGGTAGATCAAGGCAATGCTAAAGTTATGACTTAACTAGGTTTTAGAAAAGTATTTGATAAAGAAACTCATGTTATTTGTGTGGAAAATTGGAGAGATGTTGGCTAGATACTCTGAGATGCATTAAGAATCAGTTGGATAGCCAGGTTCTGAAAGTAGTTGTTAATATTAATAAGTCAATGACAATTTTGAAGAAAGTTGCCAGTGGAATTGTGGCTTTTTAACATTTTCATCAGTGACAGATGAAAATGTATTTGGGATGCTCCTCAAATTTTCAATGCCACAAAGTTGGGAGAAACTTTGGAAGAGATGACATAGGGAGGCAGAGACAGGATTCAAAAAGATCCTGACTGGCTATAATTTTGGGTCAAATCTAATAAGATGAAATTTAATAGGCTTAAATTTAAAGTCTTAAATATGTGCTCAAAATAAATCAACTTAATAAGTACGTGGTGGGAGATATTTGTTTGGACAGTAGTTTGAAAAAAGATCCTGGACATCTTGGTAGAATGAAGACTCCAAAGGATTCAACAAAGAAGGTAGTCAAAAAAGAAAAGTGATCTTGGGCTATATTAAAGGATGATATTTTTTTTTTAGAAATAAGGAAATGATGATAGATCTGTTCTCTGTTCCAGTCAGACCAGATGTGGAGTGTTCGGTTCAGTTTTAAGTATCACATTTTTGGAAAGACATTGATAAATTGGAGTGCAATTGGAGAAGGGCAATGAAACTAAAGAAGAGCCTACAATCCAAGTCATAAGAGGAATGACAGAAGGAACTAGGGATCTTTAGCATAGAGTATAGGAGGTGTAGGGGTACATAATAATTTTCTTCAAGTATTTGGACCTTGATAATGTAGGTTGCACAGTGGATAGAGTGCCAGCTCTGGAGTCAGGAGGACCTGAGTTCAAATCTGCCCTCAGACACTTACTAGCTGTGTAACGTTGGATAAGTCACTTAAACCTGTTTGCCTCAGTTTCCTCGTCTGTAAAATGAGTTGGAGAAGGAAAGGGCAAATCACTCCAGTATCTTTGCCAAGAAAACCCCAAATGGGGTAATGAAGAGTCAGACATGACTGAAACAATTCAACAACAACAATGTGGAAGAGGGATTAGATTTATTTTGCATAGTTTCAGAGGAGAGAACTAGAAATAATAAGAGGAAGTCACAAAAAGGCCAATTTAAGTGTTATGTAAAACTTTGATTTGAAAATTTGATAACATTTAAAGCTATCCACAAGTGAATGTGTTGTTTGGCAGATGGCAGATGGCAGATCTTCAAGTAAAGTGGATTTTCACTTTTTGTCATGTTGCTTTGGGATTATTCTCTGGGGCTATGGATTGGATGACAAGTCCACTAAGGATCTTTCCATTTCCGAAATTCTATGTCTGATAGTGATGTAAAACTATTACATGATCAATTGGTTTCTGTTTTAATCCTGTAAACCCAGACTTCCAATGCATTATGATGATTGTCTAAGAGAAGTATTTTGTTAATATCATGCCCTCAATTTTATAGAGAACTTATTATAGGACAACACAATTTAAGAGTGAGAAAGGACCTGGAGTGACCATATGGCATAATGGAAAGAGTGAAGACCTTGGAGTAAAATCTTGCCTTTGACACTTGTGAGGTGGTTGACTATGTCCAAATTGCTTATCCCCTCTGAACTCCAGTTTTCTTATCTTTAAAATGAGAATAATAGATTTAGAAATGGAAAGGACTTTTAAAGTAATACTGGGAAAGACCTTAGCTTAAAAGGGCCGAGTCTCCCACTCATCCGGGACCACAGCCAGTCATCCTGACCTATGTCTTGCTACTGGGCACAGATGGTTCTGGAGGAGAGAGTGAGGCTGATGACTTTGTGCAGCCCTGCCTCCCTTAAATCCAATTCACTTGCAAGTCAAGACATCACCTCTTAAAGTCATTGGTCTGCTTTGAGATCAAAGGATGGATAATAACAAGCAAGAATAAGAACAATAATATCTATAGTCCTCTCATAAGGATGCTGTGATGATCAAATTGGATGCAAATTGCTTTGCTAGTCTTTAAGTGCTCCAAGATTTTCTGTCATTATTATTGATTTTCCTTTCCTTATCCTTTAATCCCTATAACAAGGGTACTTGCAGTCCAGTGTTTGCTAAGGCCCTTACATGGTTTGTTCTACCCCATTTGTAGAACTTAAGGCTCTATAAACCTGGGAAACCCAAAAAAATCTTTGGATTGAGTCTTGGTTGGCTTCTTTTAGCTAAATTGATGATATTCAACACTAAAATTCATTGCTCAGTTTTTTTTTAAAATAACAATACTACTTTCTCTTTTGCTTCCAATACATCTTCTAATGATGGCCAAAGCTTAATATTTTTCTGGTCTTTGGGGATGTTTCAGAACACTGAGTCCAGTGGCTTCAGATAATGTCCTTTAATATTTCCTGCTTATAACTTTCTTTGCTCCCTAAATGTGTTCCCTTACTTAAGTGGATAGTAGGTTGATGAGAATTTTACAAATACTCCTATTTATCCCTTACACTACTACTGACTTATTGTACAGATGGATTTCCCAGGATAGATGCTCCTTCTCTGCTCTGAGAAGTAGTATCAAAGGATCTGTGATTCTCTTTATTTTTTTGTTAGCTCTAAGTCCCCAGCCATGACAGCACTTTTGGCAAAACATTTCAGGTCAAATCTATCTCTATAACTATATTCCAAATAAACACCCAAACTCCATTCCTAATAAGCACAACAATAAATGCTAGTGGTTAACATTGTTTAGAAGGACATTTAAAACAAAGAAAGGTAAACAGACATGCTCAGAGGAAAAGTCTTGAGTCTCTCTGTAAGGAGTGATAGGAGAGAGAAAGGAGGGCAGGTAGGTGGCACAATGGATAAAGTGCCAGGCCTAGAGTCAAGAAGACTCATATCCCTGGGTTCAAATCTGGCCTCAGACACTTACTAGCTATGTGACCTTGGGCGAGTCATTTAATTCTGTTTGCCTCAGTTTCCTCAACTGTAAAATGAGCTAGAGAAGGAAATGGCAAACCACTCCAACATCCTTGCCAAGAAAACTCCAAATGGGATCACAAAGAGCCAGATGTGACTGAAAAATTGCAGAACACACATGAGAGAAAGGTGATACAAAACCACCACCTTTGGGTCCGGGAATATTTTAGCTCACAGCTTCTGTCCCAATGCACATCATGCTAATTAGTCCAAGGCCAGAGTCCTAGCCCCTTTCTTTTTGGTGCTTTCCCCTCTCCAGATTTTCTTTCTGCAAGCTCCGTCTAGCTTGTCTGTTACCTGAACTCAGTGAACTTTCCAAGTCACCTAGAGCTGTGGCCTACAGTTCTTCATCCTTTATTGCGTTCTTTCTAATACACTCAGAGGGCCTAATCTGCACCTCATGAAAAGATCACCTGGTGAGGCTGAATTTTTATAGTTAGCTTAACAGCTCATTTGGTCTGTGAAAAATCAACTTCCTTACACTTACCTCAAGGTTCTTCTACCAATTCAGTTTCCTGATAGAATCATAGAATTTCAAAGCTAGAAAGGGCCTCAGACACCATCTAGTCCAGTGGTATCAAACTCAAATAGTAAAAGGGGACATTAAACTGTACATAAAGATCTCTGTGGGTATATTGACTTAGAAAACTACATATTACAATAGTCTATGTTTTATTGTATTTTAATTTATTTTGTTAAATATATTTCAGTTACACTTTAATCTGGTTTGAGGGGTACTCAGCAGTGTTGTGACCAATGGGATGTAGTTTTTAATCTATCTGATCTCATCCACACCCCTTTAGAGATCAGGAAACTGGTGTTCAGAGAGTTTAACTGATGATTCAAGGTCACACAGCAGATTCCAGGGCTTCTGACTCTCAATTCAGTGCTTTTCCTATGATAGCATATTGCTTTATATAGACTTGCTATAGTTCTGCCTCATAGGCTTGACATACTATTACCCAGAAGATTTGTGCTATCTGTAAGACTTAAAGATGTACTTTCTATCTTTGAGATATTTTATGCCATTATTAAGTATCTAACCGCTAAGACTTTATCCGGAGAAATATTTGTTATTTCCTAATTTTAATTTTGTATCTCTAAGTTATTTTCTTCCTCATGATAAAACATTGTCTTTATTCTTGGGGTGACTCATTTCACTTTTTTAAAAAAAGGTTTTTTTTACAAAATTAAGAAGTTAAACCCATGAGATTTAACTTGTTTATGCATTTACTTATTCTCTCTTTAGTAAATCTAATAAATTGATCAGGCATGATTTTCCTACTAAATCCACATACCATGTCAGCTTGCAATTTGAGGTAATTTAAGTGCTCAAAGGGGGTAAATGAACTCAATGCACTTACAATGATGGTAAAGGCAATAATTATGTTTCCTTTTCAGCTTTATATCAAAACACAGAACTTTCCACCCTTTATCTCACCAAGACTGGCACTAAATCCCAGTACAATATGCTACTTTACATGTCCAAAACTACCTACTCATGTTGGAATCACTTAACTGAAGCCATAAGGTAAGGTAGGCAGGATGTTTCAAACAGTGATAGCTTATTCTCTGCTATTTTATTTATACACTTGAAAAGTGCAAAAAAAATTACTAGGCTTCTTTCAAACATAACTTATTAAATTAACCTGAAATTGATTTAAAACAGTAGTTTACTTTCTCTTAGAGTAGCACTTGGTGGGATTCATTAAATCAATACCAGAAGAACAGGACACTTGAATTAAATATAGAAATACCTGTGTTACCTGTCAATATCTAGAAAGCTATGCTAATGGAGGTAAGTGATGATGTAGATAATCTAAAATGAGAGAGGGGAGATCCTAAATAATGTATATGCACCTAAGTCATGTAATGAATGGAATGTGAGACTTGGATTCAGTAAAAACTGAGTTCAAATCCTACCTCACACATTTACTAGCTGTGTGATCCTGGACAAATCATTTAACCTCTCAGCCTTAGTTTCCTCATCTTTAAAATAGATATGATAGAGTCATTGTGAGGACCATACCGGATAACATGTGTAAAGCATTTTTCAAATCTTCTGTAGTTTATAAACTCTAGTTATCTTAATTCTGAGTCTGATTCCATCATAGTTATTTTTGAATGTAGTTGTTTTGTAGGAAATTTTACTTAGATATCTCATCATGGTATGAAGGTAAGCCATAGATTCTCAAAAATTATGCCAGCAAAGCACAACATCCATGATTCTATTATGTTAGAAAAACTTCAAGTATAGACCTGGTAACAGATGGAGTCTTGTCTGAGGACCAGCCTACCTAAGTACAGAGAAGTACTTTACCACTAGGCTGGCCATTTGATGAAGGATTCTATGGCTACTGCAACTCTTGAAACAAACAAAAATATAAATTGCCTCCTAGTGCTTTTACTTTTGCAGTGATAGCAGAAAAGATGTGGAAAAAGGGCCAGGGGCCACCATAAAAGTAAGGAAAAATTTTTAGGCCATCCATAAACATTAATTTTACAGTTGGTACTCTACATGTGATTTTTGTCTCGTGACCAAGGAAATATAATACTGGAGGGCCTGAATCATAATAATCTTGACATTGTCACTAGAAATGAAAAAAAGAAGGAAATTGTAGCTAAATGGAAAGATGGATCTGTTTTTCATTATAGAGGCAAATAAAGGAATTGACTAAATAGCATTTTTGATGTGCCCCAAAATAAGAAAAATCATTTCATGGGTATTTGGTCATCTTATTTTGCAAATACACAATGGGTATTTGCAAAAAGTTCACCATGAAAATAATGGTATTTGAACTAATATATATATATATATATATTATTTTTTTTTTGCAGAGGATAAAGAGGTAAAGAAATTCTATGAAGAACTTTATAAAACACACCATACTAAATCAATACATACTTTGATATTATCTGGCTTCAAAGCAAAAACAGGAGTAGGACAGGATGGTGAGAAATATTTTGGAAAGCAGGAGTACTGAATCAAGTGTAAGGAAATAGAAAGTCTAAAGACTGGTAGACTGTGTAGCAACCTCATACTTATGTATGATGGATACCTTTTTCAAAAAAAGCGTTGGTAGCTGAAGGATATATGGAACACAAAATAACATCACACACAAAAAACCGATTGTATGTTTAAATTATTTTTGTAATTTTGAACTTGATAAGTACTAACAATCATGAATATTTTAATATAAAAAGAACAGAAAAAGAGAATTGCATATGAAACTGTAAATCCCCATTTCCTACAGTTTGTTTTTTAAGTATATAATAAATTCAGCATGTTAGTTCCATAGCTGTCTCACTTGCCTGTGTTTCCCTCTGAACCTCCTATGGATTAATGATGCTTATTTCTTACTTTCTTGGGGGGCATTATTGTGGCCCGGTGTGGTACTGGATAGCGGCACACAGATGCAAACAATATCACCTTCCATCCAGTGTGGTACCCTCACTCACTTCAGTTTTCTTAGAGATGGCTCACTTACCCCAAATGCCTTCTCACTAGCAAATCTTGGAGTTTTCCCAGAATGAAACTGACCTCAGTCATCACCTCTTCACTATAATTTATGCCCTCTCATGGTGCTAGGGGCATTCCTGACGAGGGAAGAATACATTCCTAGTACTCAAAACTGTAACCCCTGAGCCACCAACAATATGCTTTCCATTTACACAAAATCATGAACAATGATACCATTGACTCAGACACAAATAATTTACTAAATGATAATGAAAAAGCAGTAATAATCATAACATTTACTCAAATAGAGTGTAAGATAGTAATGATCATAACTTAACTCAGTAGAAGGCAAACCAAAAATAACAAAAATACCATAGTTATTCAATAGAAGGCAAAAGCAGGAATGATCAAAACATCATAGTCATCTCATAAACCTGGATCACATTCTCTTAGTCATCTATGCAATGTCCATGGAGGAAAGTGGGCACACACTTATAGAAATCTGGGAGGAAGGCACATGAGAAGGAAAAAAATAACATGCACTGGGGCAATTCAAAACTCTGGAATGCACACTTGAAATCCTTGGTCCCTTCAGGGACAATCTGCACCACATGAAACCACTTCTCTGCTAGCTGCTTCCCTTCTGATCTTCATTTTTCTCTTGCTAGGCAAAACTGCTCCTCTTCTGTTCTCAAGCTGGTGAGAATTCCAAATCCCTTGGAGACTAAAAGAGACTAAAAATCTCCTTAATCAGCAAACATTTGACAAGCAGAAAGAGATGCCAATCAAAGACATCACATCAATAATTTAGAACATAAACTTATGTGTAAGATGTCATGGTGAAATGATGAACAGTTATGAGCAATATCATTCAAGATAAAGAGAGAAATAGAGAGAACGAAGGAGAGACAGAGTTACAGAGAGAAGAGAAAATGAGAAAGAGAGAGAGAAAGAGAAAGAAATAGAGAGAGAAAGAGAGAATGAGAAAGAGAGAGAAAGAGAGAGAAGCAATAGAGAATAAAACCAGTTGAAATAAAGTTTGTGGGGAAGTTTTAGCTCAACAAGTTGTCCCAAGAACATTAAAGGATAAAAAATGGAAGGAGGGCAACAAATAGGAGAAAATGGAAAACATCTGCAAAGTTTAAGTTGTATTTTTTTCCCTTCATCAAAGATAGTAGAACCGTCATACTTAGACTCTAATAGATGGCATATAAATGACATAAAGAACAAAGAACTAGACCAAGTATAGACAAAGGAAATCTATGCAGGAGTCAATATAATTGTGAAGATATTATGAGATTTATTTACAAATTATCTAAAGTAAGGGAAGATACCACAGATATAGAAAAATGTCAGACCTCATTAATACTGTAAAAGGGCAACCAAAACAGCATCTACCAATTAATAGTCCTACTTTCCTAACTACATATAATTTTAAGGAAAATCATTTTCACACATTGAAGAAATCTTTTTCTTTTTTTTAGCGATTTATTGAAGAAATCTTTGTTGAGGGCATTAAGAACATGTTGCCTTCACAAATAATGTTACGTAATGCACTGCATCTGTATTATCATGTAATTTTGGGAAGTTGTAGACAATACAACAACCCTCTGTGCTTATTGTTGATTGATTTAAAAAAATTTTTTTTTTGGTAGGGCAAATGCTGACTAAAAGGCTCTCTTCCAATAGTAAATCTTCCATCCAAACCTCACAATTATTCAAGAATCCTTAAAAGATATGGTGATGGAGATCAGCAGCTCTCTTTCCATCAATATCACATAAATGGGTTAAACCAGAAGAAGTATGCCTGCCAAAGATGTTTGTGATAGTAATGGAGATGAGTCTCCCGTGGCAATCCATCCATCTTATGTTTTCTTGTTTGTTTGTTTTTTTAAAGGTAGTTGGGGTTAAGTGACTTGTCCAGGGTCACACAGCTAGTAAGTGTCAACATCTTATGTTTTCTTAAAATTGCTTTAAAGAATATTTTTCAACCCTTTTTTTTTCCAGTGGCCTCTTACTGAGTATCTTCCTTGGCTCAACTTGAAGAACAGTGCTCGTTAAGGGAGCCTACAGTTGGGCATGTGTATTTATGAGCTCATTAAGAAAGGGTTTATATGTACTCAGGACTCTGGAACATCTAGTAATATGCTGATGCTCAGTAAGTACACATAAGTAATAATAGCTTTTTCCCCCTCAGGGAAGGAAAAAATCAATATTTGAGGACATTTGGTATTCCATCAGATGATCTTTTTGAAGCTATCTACAGGTAATATGAACACTCTGATATTCTGTTCTCCTTATTTATAATTACTGTAGGAGGGAATAAGTAGGAATAAAAAGACAAATTGAAGCTGAGACTTGTGGTTATCCAAATAATTTTAGCAATGACTATAGGCAACTATATAATTCAGTCCTGTGGAGTTTACACTTAGTTTACACTTATCCAACCTACAATAAAAGAAACTCAGCAGAGCTCTGAGCCAATGGCACTTTATTAAATTGTCCATGGCCCTCTCCAATGAAGTGGACTTCAGATCCTCCTCATGATCTGAGATGCCCTGGTCCCCAGATTTGATACTGAAATATGCAAAAGAGACATGGTAAAATACAGAATCTCATTGGTTTATAGATCTTGCTCTTGAGGGCCAAAAAATGAAGTATTAGCCAAAAAATGATATATCAACTAAGGGGATGGTCCACAGGTTGGGTGAAGCACAGGCCATTGCTACTGACTAAATGGTTATAAGATGATCATAAGATGGTTACCTGCTCATGTTGGATAAGAGAGAGTGGTTCAGAAGTACAAAAATAAGTTGAGCAATTTCCAAAAAATCAAGGCGTCTCACACATGCAAGGCTTGGGACATGGAATTTGAGCAAAACAGGATGGAGATATCTTTGTCAGCATTTTTGTGCTTGTGCAAGTGAGCATCATAATTGGAAAACAAGTAATGAATATTACGTTAAAGTTTTAGGCCCGTTGCAAAGGCCTACATAATAATCTATTTTATCTTATCATCCCTATATGATTTATGTAAAATATCAAACTGATTAATACTAATTGGAATAGAGTAGGAGTCCAAATGAATCATTTCTTACTGACCATCTCAAAGTATATTTGTGTCCTGAGTCATCTCAACATGAATATCTACACCAATTAAATCCCTAATCACTTCACTTTGAGTATACAGACACAATCTAAAATCTATCTTATTTGGGGCTGAAGAATCCATGCAATTTTCCCCTTTGTTTTGATGTATAGATTTGTCATCAATGTTTGAATAATGCTTTGATATTAAACTTCTATGACAATATCTTCATCATTTGATGAAATGGAAACAAGCCCTCTTCAATGATAATAAATGTGTTTCATTATATAAAACTCATCAGGAGAAAGTTATAGAAGGCTTATTGGATCAAAAGATCTAATAAGACTAAAAATGCATTTTCAGAGAAAAGATTAAGGTTTATTTTCTAACCTAGGCAAAATCCAATCCATTACTGATATCCCTTTTTAAAAAAGTGTTAGCAATTTAACTAATTTAAAAAATTAGTTAGGGATTGCCTTTAATCACTTTTCACAGTGATATATAGAATATTTAATGTAGTTTTTTTTCCTTCTCATGTGATTTCATAAGTACAGTACATGGGTATTCCTGAAAAGGAGCATTCTCTCAACATTGCTGGGAGGCTTAGAGAATTGTTTGGGACACTGAGAGATTAAGTGACTTACCTAGGATCTTATAGCTAGTATTGTTAGAGGTGAGACTTGAACCCAGGTCTGACTCCAATGTTGGCTGTCTATCTACTACTTCATACTGTTTCTTGATATAATGTGACATTTATTATTTCAACTACTAGGTCAGAGGAAGAGCTGGTAAAATTCATGCATGGCCTACATGAGATTTGGAGTATTAATGGCAGAGATGTGATTACTGCATTTGACCTTTCACCCTTCCCCCTCATTTATGATCTTGGTGGTAAGTATTGGCGAAAGAATTAAGGATTGTTTCAAATACTCTAGGTAAGTGCTGAGAACCAAGAACTTTCACGGAGGTTGAATAAAAATTGTACATGAGGCTTAGAATCATGCTTTATATAATTCCTACTATGTGCCAGGTACTGCATGAAGGGTATCCCACAACAAACCTGTGAGGTGGGTGCTATAATTATCCCTATTTTATAGTTGAGGAAACTGAGACAAACAGAGGTTAAGGGACTTGCCCAGGGTCACACAGCTAGTGAGTGTTGAAAGCTGGTTTTTTACTCGTTTTTCTGACTCCCTGCCCAACATTCTATCCACTGTATTACCAGCTGCCTCTGGAAGGCAAGAAAAGGTAAGTTCCTTCTAGTCTGAGGTTCTGGCCTTCAAAAAGATAATCATTTCTAAATTCCTGAGCCCCAAACACTTGCTCTACTTTGTTGGCTCATTTATTAGGAATTTTAGAGAGGGTAGGATAATGTACAGTGTTAAGTGGTCTGAATCTGGAGTCTGGGGAATCTGTATTTGAATCCTAACTCTAAGTGGCCTCAGTTGCCACTTAACATCAGTCTTTTCATCCCTAAAATGGCCAGGTAGGATTACATGATACCTGAGGCCCTTTCCAGAGCTAAACTTTATGTTCCTTTAATAGTTTGCCTCAGGAACTGAGGCAGTATCCATGATTTTGTGATCCAAGGAGCCTTACCTAGAGTGATTCGTTAATAGCCAGTGACATTTCTCTGTGGAAGATTACTTTTGATAAAGTAGAAGGAAACATTTTGCTCAGCTGTCTTAAGGTAGTAGGAGTGCCCACTTTAAGAAGTTAGCATCCACATTCAAATGCCCTGACATTTTTGTCTTTGACATTCTCTCTACCATCAAGTAAGCTAAGTAAATGAATGTATTTTTCAGTTGTGTCCTACTCTTTGTGACTTCATTTGGAGTTTTCTTGGCAGAGATTAAGGAGTGGTTTTGCCATTTCCTTCTCCAGCTCATTTTACACGTGAAGAAATAAGGAAAACATGGTTAAGTAACTTGCTCAGGGTCACACAGTTAGTAAATGTCTGAAGCTGGATTTGAACTCAGGTGAATGAGTCTTCCTGATTCCAAACCTAGTGCTCTATCCACTGTACAACCCAACTATTGATGGTATTTATTAAGCACTGATGATGTGCTAGGTGCTAGGGATACAAGTACAAAGAATGAAACAATCCCTATTCCCAAGGAGTTCACATTTTTATGTGGGAGATAAGTACATACAAAATATATATAGTACATATATGTATTTATACATATATACACATATATAACAAATAAATATATAAAAATAGTTAAATATAAGGTAGTTTGAGAGAGAGAATTTTAGCAGTTGTGGGGATCAGGAGAGATTTTATGTACAAGATGGGACCTAAGCTGTTTCTTAAAAGAGGAGAGGGAGTCTATGAGGAAGAGGTAAGGAGAGAGTGCATTGTCGGAATGGAGGACAGCTAATGTAAAGGCTCATGAGTGAGGAACAGAGAGAAAGGTGATTCGGCTGGATCGCAGAAGTGACTTGCCTAGGGTCACACAGCTAGTAAGTTTGGTCTGAGACTGGATTTGAACTCAGGTCCTCCTGACTTCAGGGCCAGTGCTCTATTCACTTCACCACCTAGCTGTCCCTTGCAGAGCATGTTAAGAAGAGTAATGTCCCATGAGCATGAAAAATAGGTTAGGGTGAAGTTGTTTTGGGTTTTGAAAGCTGAACAGGAATTTATATTTTATCCCATAGGCAATGAGAAGCCATTGGAATTGGTTGAGTAGTGGAGCACATTGTCAGATCTATGCTTCAGGCAAATTACTTTGGAAGCTATGTTGACTGGACTGGAGTGGTGCCAGCATGAGGCAAGGCGGCCAATTAAAAGGCTGCTGCAATAATCTAGGCAGAAGTGATGAGGTAACTGTGTGAGTGAACAGAAGGGTCTGCATTCAGGAGATGTTATGAAGGTAGAACTGACAAGATTTGATGAATGAATGGACATGTGAGGTGAAAGAAAATCAGGAGTGCAGGTTATTATTGAGATTATGAACCTGCAACATTGGAAATAATGGTGACAATAGAACTATGAAAATTTGGAAGAGGGGAGAGTTTGTGGGGATAATGGGTTCAATTTTTGGCACGTTGAGTTTCAGATGCTCCTGGGACAACTAGTTTGAAATGTCCAGTAGACAATTTGCTTTCTGGAGATTGGGGCTATATATATAGATTTAGGACTGATCTGCACACAGATGATAGAGAACAAATTAAAAAAAAATGATTGAGGAATATATAAAAATATATTGTTGAATCTGTTTTAAAAACACTGGTATAGTCTTCCTACTATGTAAGTTCCAAAGCTGCATGTTTTGACATTTAAAACTGCTCAAGAAAGAACTATCCATTCAGAAATAAGCCAGGTGAAAAAGCAGTTCTGCCAGCAGAGGGCCACTTACTCCAACTGTCAACAATCTTTAGTAGACTCAGAGAGGAAACAACCCTTTCAGTTGTATACTAAGTAACCTTGAGGGGGGCCATTTCCAGTAGTTCCTGATCTATATCTTGCCACTGGACCCTGATGGCTTCAGAGGAGAAAGTGAGGCTGGTGACTCTACATAGCCCTCCCTCACTTAAATCGAATTCACTTGCAAGTCATGGAATCACCTTCTGCATGTCATGGTCCTCTTCCAAAACGAAAGACAAACAACAACAACAGGTAGCCTGAGCCAAAGAACTCTCAGAGCAAAATACTCAACAGAAAGGCAATAGGAAAGACCTGGCGGTGGAGGATTGAGCAGAAGACCCTCAATCAGTTTATTTCCCACCAGCCTAGTTGATGAAATTACAGAATGTTAAGGATCAGGGAACTGAGATAATAGATTGTTGAGGTCTTAAACAAAATGTAGGAAAAGTTTCACACTTTGTTAGGCCTTTATGAAGTGTGAAGAAGTTTTTCAATTAAGCTTGATGGAATGATTAGGTTGCTAAAGAATGATCACACCCTTGGCAGACCTTTAAACATTGAGACACATTTCTAGGCAGAAAAATAATTCTGAGAAAATGTGACCTCTGGTAGCAGAAAAGAGAGCCATCTATGGAGGAAAAACTCAGGTCTTGAGAGGAAATTATCCCTTTTTTGGGTGAGGGGATATCATGAAGAAGGGATTTCTGTCCATAAAGCATGATGGATCTACTTTCCCATTAGCTGGAGACATTGCATCCATCAGCGAGCAGGCCCTGTTAGTCAAGGCATAAGACTGGAAGAAGCTTGTGACTTGAGGTAGTGTTAGACTTGAACTTTGGGATTTGGTCTGCAGAGACGAACAGACCCAAGTAACCCATCTGAGTGAGCTGCTCATCAGAGGGCTTTCACCCAAGAGCAATAGCATGAGGACATCACTAGAGGAGATGGGCATTAAAGCCCCATAGTACTGGAGCAGTAAATTTCTTTGGCCACCTTCCTTAACTGTATGCCTCTCAAATAATGCACTCTATAAATGAATGAACAGAAAGGCATTTATTAAACACTTTCTATTAGTAATAGAATGAAGCAAGATAATCCCTGCCCTCAAGGAGCTGACTCTTTGGGGCAAATCAAACATATAAGAGAGTTCAGCTGCAAGGGGCATGTGGAAACTTAGGAGTCCCATCTAGCAATCAGTAAAATGAATGGCCAGGCCTTAGGATGAATTAGCAGGTCAGATGGCCTAGAAAATCTGGATGGCATAGTGGAAGGTCAACAGATTTTTAGACATTTTAGTTTTCCTTGTTACCCGAAAGATTCCTAGTCACCCAGTTGTAGACTCATAACTCACCCAAGTGGTGTGAATAGCTATGTTGCTCTTATTGCCAGATCACCCTGAATAGGGTCTTGACAGCCAGGAAAAGGTGAAGAGAAGGCACAGGTTGGAAGGTTGTTATCTGCTGTAGAGTTTCCCCACTGACACCATATACAGCTGTGAGAGAAGGTGGCTATAGGTTTATGTTACTATTGCTTATGCTGTGCCATCTCAGCATGTACTTGTGTTTTGGACTGATTCTGTCTACTAGCTAAGTAGTTCAGGATAAAACACCAATTGTTGATTCATGTGAAGTAGTTTTAGGAGTGTGAACCTGCAGAATACTTTGAACTCTGTGGGTCCACACTGTACCTAAAACCTGAGGTACTTATCTCCCAGAAGACCTAGCCTGTGAATGAGCATGATTGGGGAGGGGGGAAGGTAGCCCAGAAGGGGTGCTACAGGAAACTGAAGAGAGCAAAACAAAAATTTTCCAATATATGACATCCTCCATCTTCCTAAATTTGCCATTTGTTTATTGTACATTGTAAAAATATCCCTTTTTGCATTATTACCCCACCCTAAACTCATATTCAAAAGTTAGATCACTCAGTGGATAACTACACCCAAGTTCAAGGTACTCTGTGGGTCCACATGACCCTCCCCCAATATATTTACCTTGAATAGACTTCAAATAGACAGTTGCTTCATAGAAAAGACATTCACTGAGATGGTGTAGGGTGAACAACAGTAATAATGTGAAATAAGCAGAATCATGAAAACAATATGCACAGTGACTATCACAATATAAATAGAAAGAACAATAAAGAACAAAAGAATAAAAGCTGAACGCTGCATCTGTATCATGACCAAACTTGGTCCTAAAGAACAGATATAAAGATATCTGTCTCCATTTCACAGGTTGGTTGTGGAACACTACCTGCATCAAATAGTTTTGATATGTTAATTAGTTTTGCTAAACTTTCTCCCCTCTTTTTAATTTCTGAATGTAAGGGATGGCTATGTAGGTGAGTTGGAAGGAGGAATATGGTGGAAAAAGTAGGTGATGTAAAAGCAAAAGATAGCAATAATTTTTTTTCTAAAAAAATGAGTAGGTGTGTCCTTTAGCTTTAAGGAATTTAGACTCTTATCAGAGGTAGGATGAAGGCATAATCAGTGGAAACATATAGTGGAGATATGGCAATTACATATTATTACACTTGTCCACTGGTCATTCATGACATGTGAGGTTTTGCTGGCTCAAGGTTACAGGCTTGGTTTGTGAGCATTTGAGCCCTAGAGACAAGAGTACTGTGGTTTGATACACCTGGTTGGGTGTATCATTGTGAAGACAGACAGTAGGAACAGGAAAGAGCCAAGGCATTATGGTCTGTGTAGCCTTGGGCAAATAGCTGGAAATCTCTCAATTGCAAAATGAGGTTTTCAGACTAGCTGAGCTCTGATATTCCTTCCAACTAAATTCTATGGTGATATCATAATCTGAAGGCATGAAATAGTGTCCAGGAACTCTACTGGGCAGCATAGTTGAAAGGTTATGATAGAAGTGGTCTTTGGAGTCTCTGTAGTACCAGCAGCCAGGAGGGAAGAGGTCTATGGCAAGGCAGCTATCAGACAGCTTTTGTTCATTTTCAAAGTAAGGCAGAGTAGGGCACCTTGCTCAACTCTTAAGTGCCTGGCCAATCTCAGTAACCTAAACTTGAAGGGCTTTCAATGATCCACAGCTAGGGTGTATCATTGTCTGTCTAAATAGCTAAATAGCTTGGGGGCTTAGAATCTGATTCTCTCCCTTCTCCTTAGAACATGATTGGGGAGGGGAAGGGGTAGGTGGTATGGTACAGTGAACTCTTTTGTTTTTTGTCTTTCTATTCCCAGCACCTACTATACAGCCTTGCACTTAAGAGGTGTTTGATAAAGGTGGAAAGTGAATAGTCTTACATGCATTCAAGAGAGCTTGGTAGGAGCCCAGGTTCTCAATGCTTAACTAGCTTTGTGAACGTGGGCACTTCACTTATGCTCATTGAGGCATTGTTTACTAATCTGTAAAATGGGCATAATACTACTTGTGCTGCCCAATTCAGAGGCTTCTTTTTTATTGTTTTTTTGGCTAGGCAATGGGGTTAAGTGACTTGCCCAGGGTCACACAGCAAGTAAGTGTCAACTGTCTGAGGTCAGATTTGAATTCAGTTCCTCCTGACTCCAGGTCTGGTGCTCTATCCACTGTGCCACCTAGCTGCTCCTAGAGGTTTCTTTTGAGAAAGGTGCTTTCTGCTATATTAATATGAGCTTTTGTCTTCTGAGCATGCAAAGACTATGACACAGAACAGAAAAGCTCAAGTCAGAGATTGTGTTGCAAGACAGGAAAATAGATTGTAGTAATTAAATAAAAAATTTGACAGACATTATTAAGCACTTATTACATATAAGACACTGTATTAGATTATGGCAGCTCAAAGATAAAAATAAAACATGCATAAAATATATTCCTGTCCTTGGGTTTAAAATCTAGTAGAAAGAATGAGACATGCACATAAGTAACTATATTACAAGTTAGAAAATGAAGTAAGGTGGGGTGGTGTACAAACAGAATAGCCTGAGAAATTCAAGTGAGGAGGAACTTATTTCTAGTTTTGGAGATCACTGCAGGCATTGTGGAAGAAGTATGACATATAGGAAGGATATCTAGGTTTGGAGTCTGAGGGCTTGGGTGTGAATTCCAACTCCAATGGGTATTACATATATGGTCTTGAGTAAGTTACTTGATCTTTTCAGGCCTCAGTTTCCTTGTCTGAAAAATAAGGAGAGTTGAACTAGATGATCTCTGAGGTCTCTTCCTGCTCTAAATCCATAATTCTACAAGATGGCATCTGTGGAAGTCCTTGAAATAGGGGAAAGATATCATTAGGCAGAGATGGAGTGGGGGCCAGGAAGCATACAGAGAAAGGGAAATTTTCTGAATCCTGGTGCTAGTGAAAAATTAAATGACCAAAAAAACCCCAGCAGTTAGAAAAAGGGAGAAAGTGAAGATCCTGGACAATTATTATCTTGAATGAAGGGCCCCTGGAGTTGACTGATTAGTGATGTCTGTGCAACTGGTGGGACCTCCATCTTTAGCTGAGATTCTTCCTCTATTTTTGATATTGAGGTTGTTCAGGTGCCCTAGCCAAGGAGTGTATCACCATATATCCTGAATGCCAAGTGACAATATTTGAAAAGGAAGAGGTGGTACAAGTGGCAAGGAAGCATTTTCCATTCCTGGAGGAACCTCGGATCAGTTTCCACATCGGTAGGTCTGGGATGTATGGTTTAAGTCTACAAGGAAAGACAGATATTGTTCAAGGGATAAGCTTTTTATTTTTTTATTTTTTATAAAATACATTTGAAGTAATGGATGACCCTAGGTTATATCTGGAAGGGAACATATCCATCATTTGTCCAAGCCCTTCATGTTACAGAAAAGGAAACTGAAGCCCAAGAGGTAAAGCAAAATTCATCACACAATTGGGAAGGCAACCCAGGTCGCCTGACTACAGAAGCAACACTCTTTACCCTCTTACCCTAGAGGAAATAGGGAGCCATGAAGATCTGATTTTTCTTGATATATTTGAAAAGGTTTTACTTCCTCTTCTCCATCTGTAATGACCCCAGTAGTACCCTCCCTGCCCTGAAAAAGGAAGAAATCCTGGAGAAGCTTCATTGTGGATGTGCCCTTAATAAAACTGGTTTCCTGTACTGTCTTATGTGTTCCATGTTTCCTTGTAGTGGACTATCAGTATTCAGAACTTTCCCAAGAATGCAGCAAGACACCACTACACACACCTCCTTGGGTGCACCTTTTGAGAAAAAAAAAAGCTTAATCAGAACTGCACAATATAGCGATTACCTGGGTAGAACATAAGGTCCTTTCAGAAGGGACTATCTTGACCTTTGTTTTTCTATTCCCAGCACCTGTGCACAGTGTCTTGCATATCATAAGAGGTTAGTTACTAAGTACTTGTTGGATTAAATTGACCTTCGAAACACTTGACACAATTTTACATTCACATAAGAAGTTGTTTGTTATCTGAGTCTTAGGTAAGCACCATTTGTAAAGATTCTAGGGGATACCATGAAGCCAGGAGGCAGGGGAGAGAACCATAGATGTTATGCTCAGTATCTAAGTGATGTTCAGAAAGTCTATAGAACTTCTTATATAATTTTTAAGAAAATCATCTATATTGTTGCTTTATGATTAATTCTCTGTTGTCTTCCATCAAAACTATAATATCACAAAATGAAACAAATATATGGGACTAGATTTCATGGGAAATTACAGGAAAAATGATGGGCTAAGAAGTATTTTTCATTATTTCATCCTAGAAGATCAAGCTGAAAACATAAGTGGAAATTGAATGAAAACTTCCCCTTTTCATTTAATCATCAGATTCTGGCTTCTCAGTTTTGAAATTATGCCTCAAGAGACAAATACAAATAATAATAACTTACATTTTTATGATAGTTTGAGATTTCCAAAAAATACTTTCCTAACAACAGCCATGTGAAGGTAGTTTAAATATTATTATACCCACTTTATAGATGAGAAAATGGGAAGCATGGTGCAGTGAAATGAGCATTGGATTTTGAATCAGAGGACCTGGATTTGTGTTCCTTTTGTTGCTACTTATTTGTGTAATCATAGGAAAGTGACTCACCCACTATGGACCTCAATTTCCTCACCTGTAAAAAGAGAGGGTATACTAATTGATTTCTAAGGTCTTTTCCAGTACTAAATCTTATGAATATGCTTTTCACGTATATTCATAAAAACCTTTCTAAACACAGAGGGGTTAAATAATTTACACAGGGTCTGATGGCCAACGGATGATCTAGTAGGTATGCACAAACTACATGAATCTTTGCATACATTTGAAAGGTAGAATTTAAGGGGCAGCTAGGTGGCACAGTGGATAGAGCACCAGCCCTGAAGTCAGTAGGACCTGAGTTCAAATCTGACTTCAGACCAAACACTTTACACTAGCTGTGTGACCCTGGGAAGTCACTTAACCCCAATTGCCTAAAAAAAAAAAGTTTGGATTTAAGTTCTTCTTTTTGTATCTCCAAAGCTTAGCACAGTGACTGGCACATAGTAGGTACATAATAAATGTTTTTATTGCCATTCTGTTTTCTCTAGAAATCTATCATATATAACTTTTCTAAGATTCTATTTATCTCCTTAGCTTCTTTCTTATTTGTTTTATGGTTAGATTTATTTAAATCTGAGAGTAGAAAGTTGAAGTCCCCTACTAGCAAAGTTTTACTATTTCCTTCTGTAACTTATTTAATTTTTCCTTTTAGAATGTGGATACTATGGCATTTGGTGAATATATATTTAATATTGAGCTTACTTCATTGTCTATGGTACCTTTTTAAGCAAATGTTGTTTTCTTGCTCATCACTTTTAATTAGATCTATTTTTACTCTTGCTTTGTCTAAGATCATGATTAATATCTCTGTCGGTTTTTTCTTTTTAACCTCAGCTGAAGCATAGTAGATTCTGTTCCAGCCCCTTATTTTTACTCTGTGTTGTGTGTCTCTCTGTTTCAAATATGTTTCTTGTAAAGAACATATTTCTGGATTCTGGTTATTAATCCATTCTGCTATCTGCTTCGATTTTGTAGGTGAGTTCATTCCATTCATATTCCAGTTGTGATTACTGTGTATTTCCTTCTATTCTCTCTCTCCCCTCCCTCCCTCCCTCCCTCCTCTCTCTCTCTCTCTCTCTCTCTCTCTCTCTCTCTCTCTCTCTCTCTCTCTCTCTCTCTCTCTTTTTCCCACTCTCTCCCCTCCTCAAAAGTTTGTTATGCTTTTGATTATCACCTCCATTTATCTGTCCTCCCTTCAATCAGCACTCCTTCTTTCCCCTACCCGCATCATTTTCACTTCCCTGTTGGGTAAGATAGATTCTGATACTCAACTGAGTGTGTATGTTATCCTGTCTTTGAACCAATTCTGATGAGAGTGAGATTCAAGCAATAACTATAACCCCAAACTCTGGGTTTATTTGCATCAAGTTCAGTTTTGTGGAATTCTAAAAATCATATATCTTTGACTTATCTTGTCACTATTCTTTGATTATCTTTTTCTGGGGACCTCAGAACATAAATTATGACTGGGTCTACAAAGGCTGATGTAAAAGAGCTTTCTTTCATCTCCCGTGGGGGTGGGGAGAGATTAAAAAAAAAAAAGAAAACAAAGGATGATCAGTTCAATGCAAAGAAAAATCTAGCAAAAGCACTGGGAGAATGGAGATAAAATTTTTACGTGCTAGTGGAATGGGATGAGGTAGTCAGGGAAGGCTTGGTAGAAGGCTTGATGATACTTCTAAAGGAAGGGAAAGATTTACATTTTAGGTATAGGGGATTCCTTGATAATAGACCCAGTTTTCACATGTCTACATGTCTTTCCCAAGCCCTCTAACATATGATGGCAGTATTTACATATACAAAGAATTTTGGGGGTGTAGATACATTTATATTTTCATAATTTTGTATGTTCAGATGCTGTCAAAGACTTATACTAAATTACCACCCTTGGACTTTTGAACTGCATCTTTTAAAAAAAATTTTTAGACAATTGGGGTTAAATAACTTGCCCAAGGTCACACAGCTAGTAATTGTCAAGTGTTTGGTCTGAGTCTGGATTTGAACTCAGGTCCTCCTGATTTCAGGGCTGATACTCTATCCACTGCGCCACCTAGCTGCTCCCACCCTTGACTTTTGTGCTGTTTAATGTCATCAGGTTTTATTTCACCTAATATAAGAATTTTCAGATGGATGCCTTCATTTAAGAACATCAGGAAGTATATTACTTCCAGAATTTGAGCACGTTTTTAAGAAGACATTGGAAAGCAGCCTGGTACATGGTCTGGTGGACAGGGACTGGATGGAAACAATGAAGAACATTGCTTAATCTCTTAGTTCTTTAAGTTCCTCACCCATAAAATCAGGAGGTTGGATTAAATACCTCTAGAGTCCCTTCTAGCTTAAAAGTCTTATGAGTCTTCATGATTGTCTTGGAAGAGTTACTGAGATTGAATAATCGACATTGAAAATATATGGCTATGTCATTGTTCTTTCCCCTACCACAAAGGGTTCAGTGTGTAATACACAACTAGTACTGTAGCACGTCCACTTAATCTAGTAGGATTATTTGCTTTGAATGATAAAAGAAGGTTGCTTGGTTGTTTATATATGCATGGTATTCTTTTTTTTTTTTTATTGTGAGGCATTTGGGGTTAAGTGACTTGCCCAGAGTAACACAGCTAGTGAGTGTTATGTGTCTAAGGCCAGATTTGAATGCAGGTCCTCCTGACTCCAGGGCCAGTGCTCTATTCACTGTGACACCTAGCTGCCCCTATGCAAGGTATTCTTGAAATGATGGATGTGTGAATCACAGTTATAATCTGTAGGCATTTTTGTCTTGAAAAGCCTTCTATTTTAGATTAATGACTCAAATTCAAGTTTTGAAGGATATTCTGTCTCAAGGCATCTTTTCCAGGAGTTTTCTGTCCTCAAGGAAAAATTGCCTACACTAGAACTTTAATTAGTGCAGGATGACTGGGGCTTTGCTTCTACCTACTAAAACTTAGAGAGCAATAATAGAAATGTCCTGGAATTTACCTCTTCACAAGTTCCGTCCTCCACTATGACAACATTCCACCTGAACTTACCACTGAGTTCCACTCCCTCCAGCTAAGTGACTTTGTCTCAGGGTACACTTCTGACTCCTTAGCAGTGGCTAGTCCTTGAGCAAAGTAAAAACCTGATGGCGTCATGTGATGCTCTTTCTCCTCTTGAGTGGCAGCACCCCAAGTGATCTCTCTTCCACCATTGCCAATGGCCTCATCTTTGCTCAAGGTACAAAAATTTTTAGCTACAGCTCTGACCATCACACTGCTAATAGATTTATTATTGTTCAGTGTTTTCAAATGTATTTATTGAGGATTTTGACTCTGCCTCAGCAGAGACAGCTCAACAAAGGGTTATGCTTCCCATGTATCCTTGCAACTGCTGTAACATAGGATTCTTTGATATAGTTCAGATTTGTATAAATGGAATTGAATTGCTGGATGATCTCAGGTCATTTGCTTTGTATTTCAGGGGACTTTTTCAGAGATCCCATTCCTAAAGCTGATCTGTATATTTTGGCTAGGATCCTCCATGATTGGGCAGACAATAAATGTGTACAATTGCTAACAAACATCCACCAAGCCTGTAAACCAGGTATGTGTGTTTTTTGTTTGTTTGCTTTCGGTATTGTGAACTAAGACACATTTATATTTTGTTGTTGTTATTTAATCATTCAGTTGTGTCCAACTCTTCATGACCCAGTGGACCATACTGTCTATGGGGTTTTCTTGGCAAAGACACTATAGTGATTTGCAATTTCCTTCTTGTGGATTAAGGCAAATACGGATTAAGTTGCCCAGGGTCACACAGCTAGTAAATGTCTGAGGCTGGATTTGAACTCATCTTCCTGACTACAGGTCCAGTGCTCTATTTACTGAGCCACCTAGCTGCCTCCTAAAAGGATTACAGATCTGGATTTTAGAAGAGACCTTCTTGTTGTTGTTCAGTCATGTCCAACTCTTTGTGACCCCATCTGAGGTTTTCTTGGCAGAGATGCTGGAATGGTTTGCCATTTCCTTCTCCAGCTCCTTTTACAGGTAAGCAAACAGGATTAAGTGACTTGCCCAGAGTCACACATCTACTAAAGGTGAGACCAAGTTTGAACTCAGGAAGAAGAGTCTTCCTGACTGTAGGCCCTGTGCTCTATCCACTGCATCACCTGGTTGCCCCTTATGTTCTATATGGTGTACTAAAAATAGCTTTGGAACTTGTAGGCAGGAAACATGGGCTTAGATATAGCCTCTGACATTTACTAGTTCTATGACCTCGGGCAAGGCACTTAGCCTCTGTTAGCATCAGTTTCCTCATCTTGTGGGAGTACTGGAAAGAATGGTAAATTTGGAGTTATAAGACTTGAGTTCAAATCCTGGCTTATTTAATCCTTTTCATGGACAAAGGGCAAATAACAACAACAATGACAATGATGATGATGACACAACAATAACTACAGCAACAATGATTTTGGTCAAATAACAGCCTCTGTTGATCAGGTTAAACTAAATGATCTCAAAAGTTCTTCCAGCTTTAGAGAAATCCCTATAAAAAAGGGATTATTATCCTTGTAAAACTTCATGCAAGTCCATCTCCTTGGGTTTCAGTTTCTTCATCTATAAAATGGGAATGTTGGACCAGATTATCCTTTTGGCTCTAAGTTTATGATCTTATGGTGCTGTTACTTAGTGAGATAATGACTCAAATCTAAGTCTTCTGACCCTTAGTCTACTTTGGTTGTGCTACCTCTAATAGCCTGTAATCTTTCCCGGACAGAAGCAAGTTTAGGATATTTTAATTGGTAAAGTTAACATGTAGTGGAAAGAGCATAGGTCTGGGAATCAGGAAGGTTTTATTGTACCCTTGGCCTGTCACAACCTAGCATCACAAGGTCATAGAGCTAGAAGTGATCCCAGAAGTCATCAATTCTCCTCTAACCGACCCCCGCCCCAACCATGAGGAAACTGAGACCCAAAGAGGAGTGAGTTGACCAAGGCAATCAATGAATTACTCAATGAACATTTATTAAGCACCTACTATGTTTGAAGCTCTTTGCAAAGTTCTGGGGATAAAAATGCAAGGAATGAAACAATTTGTTCTTAAGGAATTTACACTTTTTTTAGGGAGACAAGTACATATGTAAGTGTAGATGCATCAAACCACTTATCCTCTCAGAGTCACAAGTTTCCTTGGTAAAATGAAAATGGTACCTTCTAGAGCTCTTCTAGATATAGACATAATAAATACTTGGTGTTTAGGGGGTGTGCATTGGGGACTACCTTCATTTAAATGACCCCCCTCCAACACACATTAATTTCACTGAAATATGAGGCATTTGGTGCCACTCTTTAAAGAACTATGCATTAGAAGTTGTTGTTGTTGTTGTTATTGTTATTAGTGGAAATACCTTTATCCCTACAAACATGTTCTCAATCTAACAGAACTGCTCAATCTAACAAGTCCTGTTGGTATTCTTATACCTAGTTTTAAATAAAATGAAGTAACTAAAGAATTTATATTTCTCTATAAACACTTTTCCTTTATTCAGTGACTTTTTTTTAAATGTAGGTAATAAAACAAGCATTTCCATACCATTGTACAATAAAAAAGATGATTGCACATGAAACTATAAATCTACTATGTGCAACTTGCTATTCCTTTCAAATATACAACAAAACTATCTTACAAATTTCTTTTTCCCCCTTTTTTTCCTTCTCCCCTCCCTCTCCAACCCTAGAGATGGCTTCCATTAGAGACAAATAGGTATATATGTGTAAAATTATTCTGTACATACTTCTATTTATCAGTTCTTTCTCCAGATACAGATAGTGCCTTCATATGTTCTGTATAGTTAAAACATATTTTTTTAAGTCTGGGTCTTCATATCTGGGAATGCTGGGGTTGCTGAAGGGCCTGCTTCTACTATTGATTAGCATTGACCTGATCCATTTCTAACTTGGGTCAGTTTCCCTTCCTTAGGCAACCTGGTCCCCTCTCCCCAACCCTGAGAGCTCACCGTGTTAATGCCAAACTCAATGCAGATACCCAATTGGCTTAGTCCATTACAGTTCAGAGCTCCCACTAGCTTAGTTGTAGCATTAGAGGCAGAGGAGGAGGAGGAAAAGTTCCTGGTCCATAAGGCCAAAGAAAGATAAGGGAGGAGAAAGGCCTTTTTGGAGAAGACTGCTACAAAGGATAGTCCCCCCTGCCTCTTTTTTTTTTTTAGAATGAAGAAAGTGGGACCAAGAGAGAAAGAAGTTAAGCAACTTATCTAATATCACATATGTAAGCTGTAGACTCAGGATTTGAACTCAGATTTCATGGCTTCAAGTTATGCATTTGTCCACTTCTTCCTTGATACCTCCATGAATTAAAATTTGCCTTAATACAAAGCTAAAGCACTAGGAAGAGATAATACTTTGTCTTCTCATCAGATAAAATGATCCAAGGTCCAAAGCAGAGATTGAGAATAGGGAAATCAGAGATAACACCAGAAGTGGGCACCCTAATATATAATGGCACAGAGTTAAACCACATGTATGCTGATCTTCATGGACTCATTGGTGTAGGCTTGGTTGACATGTTACTGTGAGGAAAACGAAACATTATGGAATATAGCTGACCTGGAAACAGATATATCTCTAGGCAGAACTGGTTACTCTGGGCAATATACCCTTGCTGTGTTGCTGAACGAAAGTAGAGCTAAGCCCTGCAGTTAATGCATGTTCATTGCTTTATTTTCGCGCTGAAAGGAGCTTGGCATTTTCACTGCATCCAGACTTACAATACGGGAAAGACTGATCTCCCTGCTCACCTGAAAAATAGTCCTTGTGTATTCCTTATGACCAGCCCCCAAACTGAACCCACTGATGGGAAGGGAAAAGAACAAGAGACAAGGCAGAAACCTGTTTCAGTCTTTTGCTTCTGGTCCGGCCCAGCTAACACCTACTTTGTTTCTCTCTAGGCTGTGGTGTTTTAGTGGTTGAAACCCTTTTGGCTGAAGATAAGAGAGGGCCTTTGACAAGTCAGCTCTATTCTATGAACATGCTGGTACAGGCTGAAGGAAAGGAGAGAACTCCAACAGAGTACCGCAAGATCTTCACTCAGGCTGGTTTTCAAGATTTTCAGTTCAAGAAAACTGGAAAAATCTATGATGCCATTTTAGCTAGGAAATAATTGCTTCTTATCCCACAACTATTATTAAACATATGAAATAATTTGGTTAATCTTTGTGAACATACAATATAACCTGCAACCTGCTTAGTGAATGATGGCAGAACACTATAGGAATCAAGTTCTTCCCTCCAAAGAGGGGGAATAGAATAGAATATTCTCATATAATAGATTCTCAGAGTTGGAAGGGAAGGTAAATGTCATCTAGGCCAATCCTTGCCTGAAGAATAGGAATACTTGCCTTGATAGATAGCTATTCATTCTTACATGTATCCTCTTACCCATCCCTCTTCCACCTCCCACCTAGATGTACAGATAAAGAGATTTCAAGGAATCATAGAAAAAGTGAGTTATGGAATGCACAGCTAGAAGGCCTCAGAGGCCATCCAATCCAATGCATACCTGAATGAGTATCCTTTGTGTAGTATATCACAGAAGAAGTCACCGAACTTTTACCTTAAGACCTCGGGTGAGGGGAAATCCATTATCTCCCAACACAGTCCATTACATTTTTAGATAGCTCTGACTGCTGGGAATCTGCTCCTTCACTGTTTTTACCCCTTTCTCATATCCTTTTGCTTAACATCTTTTGTGCCTCAGGTCTCTCATTTGTAAAACAATCTTAACTTATTGAATAAAGAAACATTATAGATGCTATGGATTTCTTTTTTCTTCAATCTTACTTGCACCAACAGAAGAGAAAATTAAGGCATATTTCAGAGAAAGCCTAACAACAGAATCTAACTGTATTCTGGGCCATCTCCAGTTGTCCCGATCTATATCTGGCCATTGGACCCAGATGGCTCTGGAGGAGAAAGTGAGGCTGGTGACTTTGCACAGCCCTCCCTCATTGCAATTAATATACGTTCATTGCTTTATTTTCATGCTGAAAGGCGCTTGGCATTTTCAATGAAATCCAGACTTAAAATTGGCTTGCAATTGACTCCAATTGGCCAATTAAATCCAGTTGTCTGGCAAGTCATTACATCATGGTCTTCTTTGAGAACGAAGACAAACAACAACCACACACACACAACAGAAGATATGCTGCATATGTGAAGAGAGATCTGTTTCTTGCTGTGTTTTTGACACAGAAATCAAAGATAACTAATTTAAATGAAGCCATCTCAGTAGAAGAAACAGTGAAGGATAACAACTTGTGGCTGTGACATCTAAATCCCTTATCTTATAGATGGAGAAACAGAGGCTAAGAGAGATTAAGTGACTTGTGCAAAGTCACATAGCTAGTAAGTGTCCAACGTAGGATTTGGAGGTGCTTATCACGCCAAATCCAACAATCTCTCTCTCCACTGCTCCCCCTAGTAGGAATGGAAGGATAGAAATCAATCAACAATGTGCTATCTTCCAAGTGTTATACTGAGTAATCATGTTATGAATACAAAGAATGAAATAATCTTCACTCTCAAGGAATTTTTAGTCTAAAAGTCATTTGCTTATCATAACTATTGACTTAGAGAAAGATAAGAAACATCAGGTCCAACCTACCTCACAATTTTAAAATAAACAGAAAATATGTTTAAAAAGCTAGTAAGCTCAACAGTGGAAGAAGGGGAAATTACATTTATTTAAAGAAGATGGCAGACCACCTTTTATCCTGAAAATGTTAGAATCACATAGGAGGTATTATGTGAAGTTAAAAACACAAACACAAAGCACAAACAAAACCAGTGCAGCCAAAAATCATAAGAAATCAAGAAACTAGGGGAAATTTTTTGCAGCAAGTTTCTCTGATAAAAGTCTCATTTCTCAAATATATAGAGACATGAGTCAAATTTATAAAAAAATAGGAGCCATTCCCCAATTTATAGTCAAAGAATATGAACAGGTAATTTTTCAAGAGGAAGAAATCAAAACTATCAATAGTTACAAGGAAAAATGCTCTAAATCATTATTGATTGGAGAAATACAAATTAAAATAACTCTAAGGTATCATATCATGCCAATCAGATTGGTTAAGATGACAGAAAAGGAAAATGCCAAATGTTAAAGGGGACATGAAAAAACTGGGACCCTAATGCACTATTGGTGGAGTTGTAAATTGATCCAACCATTTTGGAAAACAATTTGGAACTATGTCCAAAGGGCTAGAAAACTGTGCACATCCTTTGATCCAGCAAAACCTCTTCTACAAATCTATAATGCCCAAGGAGATTTTTTAAAAAAGGAAAAGAATCCATATGTACAAAAATATTTATTTTAACTCTTTTTATAGTGACAAACAGTTGGAAATTGAGGGGATATCCATCTGTTAGGGGATGGCCAAACAAATTATGGTATTTGAATGTGATGGAATGATGAGTGGCAAGAAATAATGAAGGGGATAGTTTCCAGAGAAAAGAAAACAAACAAACCTGGGCATATTTATATGAATTGATGCAAAGGGAAATGAGTAGTACCAGGAGAACAAATTTATATAGTAACAGCGATATTGTAAAGATAACTGTGAAAGACTTAGTAACTCCAATCAACACAATGATCCACTACAACTCCAAAGGACTCATGATATAAATTGCTTTCAAGCTCCAGATAGAGAACTGGTGGTCACAGATGGAAGCATATTTTCCCTCTTTCTTAATTTTCCTTGCTTTTTTTTTTGGGGGGGGAGACATGGCTAAGGCAGAAATATGTTTTTCATGACTTTATATGTAGAATGGGTATCATTTCTTGCCTTCTCAAGGATGGGAGAAAAGGTAGAGAATGTGGAACTGAAAATAAAAACTAAATTAAATGAAAAAAATAAAATTCACAGGCTTCAGTTTTTCTTAAGAAGGAGATACTTCGTGTTCCATAATTTAGATCTCAGTCTTAAAATTCAGTTTTTATAAACTCATCTAGATAAGATCATGCCTTGGTAAATTGATTTATGAAATCCAAATGCGAAGAAGTTGTATTTGTTAACCAGAGTGATGATTTATGAATTTATAGTTAGAATTCCATCAAGATAGCTAGCTCAGGTGCTAGCTTCTACTTAGAGTCTTTCCTAAGCTCCTCCTCCATCTTGCCCTCCTTGACCAATACATTAGCTTTTGGTTTTCACTTCTTCATATTGCCTTGTTTTTTGTTTCTGTATATGTTATACCTACCCCTCAAGAATGTAAATTCCTTGAGAACAGAGCTTGTTTTATTTTTGTCTATTTATCTTCAGAGTCAGGCAGAGGGATTTGTATATAGTAGGCACTTAGATTTGTTGTGTTGGATTGAATGTGAAAATGACTTTGGCTTTTTCAATTTATGCCAATGGAACACAAGCTTTGACACATCTTATCAAGCTGGAAAGTGGGGCCAGAGGTGTCTCTTATTTGGGTTTCAGCCTATATAAGTTTATATAAGATTATCACTAGCTGGTTGGCCATCAGATGATGATGATTTTTTTTAATCTCCTGCAATTCATAAACTCTTTCTACTAAAGTGAAGAGGGTCTCTTCACAATGGATCCTTGGAATTTTCAAATGTAGCTCTTATAAGTTCTGAAGATCCTCATCTTAACTTCCAATCATATGGATGAATCAGGTTCCCTATAGCAAGGCTAGCTGTATCTCTCCTCTGGGATCTAGGGGTATCTCTAAGGGGTTAAAGGTGTTTGTGTCTTCTTTAATGCTATTATCTTTAGCTTCCATTTGGGTGCATTCTTTCTAATGTTAGTCACCAATGTTTAGAAGCAATTAGCTTTTATAAAAATATTTAGTGAGAAGATATAGAAAGAGCAGAAGTACAAACATTTTCCCTCAACATCTGGAGGGCATACTCTTCTCTATACTACCTTAGTCCCTGAGAAGAATAAGCCCACACTTAAACTAGATAATAAAGGCAACGGCAGGGTCTTCATGCAGATAAAATCATGTTCAGATAAAAAAAAAAGAGGATTGGTCTTATACCTGTAGAGCTAGACTGTATTTTAGTGGTTGTACAAACAGCAAGACATCAAATTCTAAGTCAGAGGAAAATGCGAACAATTTTACCTATCATATAAATGGAATTTGAACACATGCAGTAATGGCAGGTGCTTTGCAAGTAGTAGACATTTAGATAAATGGATGAAAAGATCCATTTCTCAGATTTCTGTATAGTAGCTTCCTTTGATGTTTTATTTCTTTGACTTTTTGTCTATTGTTTTTTGGGGGGAAGGCTAAGCAATGGGGTTAAGCAACTTGTCCAGAGTCACACAGCTAGTAAGCGTCAAATGCCTGAGGCTAGATTTGAACTCAGATCTTCCTGACTCCAGGGCCAGTGCTCTATCCCCTGAACCACCTAGCCACCCCCTTGTCCATTTCTTTATGCCCGTGGTGGGAAGGATTAACACTAGAATAACATTTCTGTGTAAATGAACAGGGACATTTAATAAATGCTCATTGTTCTCAAAAAGAGATACAAAACAAATACAAGACTTTGGAGTCTCTGCCCTTGAGAGAGATTCCGTTCAGATATTATGTTATAGCAGAAAGAACAATGAACTTGAAATTACCATATGTGCTTTTGAGGGCTGGTTCTGCCACTTATTAAATGAGAATTGAGTGTACTTTAACTTCTCTTAGTCTCTTTCTCATCCGTGAATTGATGGTATCATACTTGTATTACCTACCTCTGAGCACTGGGTTTACAGTCAGAAGATCTAGGTTCAAGTCAATTCAACTAGTGTAACAAATACATTTTAATCATGAATAAAGTCTCAAAGTCTTATAGGATATTTTTTGGCCTTCTGGTATAGGAATATGATGTATAAATACTGAGGATGGAAAGAAAGTAGACAATATTAACATTAGCTAATAGATTGCCATGATGGAATAATCTACCAGAACAAAGCTACCATTGTTAAGAGGCTTCTAATATCACTTTGTTACCTTCTAAGTATTTGGAGGCTGGGTAGAAAGCAATGATAATGTGTGTTCCTCTCTCCAGCTCCAGGTAGAAAAAAGTAGGTTTTTACAAAAATCTCATGTTAGCATGGGCCATGTGATTGTATTTTAGAGGCAACCTTTTCTGCTTTTACCAGGGTAAATGACCTTATTTATTCCAAACCAACACATTCTTTAAAACTAGGCACCATCCCCAGTGGCCATGAAATCTAACATAGAACTTGAAATGCACAAGATGTGATTTTGTTTCCTATTCTCACAGAGATCTGAGGAACAGGCAGTAGAAAGCCAAGCAAGTGGGAAAGTAATTTTTGTTGTACTCTTATAGATAACTATACTGGAAGTATTGGGAAGGATATAGGGAAGTTGCATGTGAGACTTCCCCTTTCTTCTGGAAGGCAAAAAAGAATCTCTGCTCTGTCTCAGTGCCTCTCTCTCTGTCTCTCTCTGTTTGTCTCTTTCTTCCCACCTGCAACACTTTGTATCATGTAAGCACAATGGGCTCAAGGAGGGTACCACTAGATAGCATAATCCTGTTTTGCAGGAATGCTTATGAGTTTGTTTTTAGTGTTATTGTTACAAGCATGTCCTAAATTTATAGATGCTTTATGACAGATTTACATATTTGTATTGTGCTAGAAAAATCCCTGAAATTCCACGTGTTTATAAGTTTTTATGTAACACCCCTCTCATTCTTTCCTTCATTAGGAAAATCATGTCTATTTTGGGGATGTGTGAGATGTATGTGCTTGGCTCAAATGATCTTGTCTCATTTGGACCTCAGATATTTCTCTTTGGGTGAATTTCAAGATGAATTAGCCAATTGGAAAGTTATGCACACGCACATATGTATATATGTATACACACACATACACACAAACACACATATGTATATATGTATGTATGTATATACACACACACATATATATGCACACATATACACACACACATATATATATACACACATATGTATATACACACACACACATATATATATACACACACACACACACATATACACACACACACATATATACATACACACATACACACACATATATATACACATACACACACATATATATACACACACACACATATATATATACATACACACACACACATATATATACACACACATACACATATATACACACACACACACACACATATATATATATACATACACACACACATATATATACACACACACACACATATATATATACATACACACACACACACATATATATATACACACACATATACACACACACACACACACACACACACACACATATATATATACACACACATATACACACACACACACACACACACACACACACACACACACATATATATATATATATATATGTAACCTGGTGCCATAAAAATGAATTATAGAATTGTAGAGTTGAAAGGAACCTTGTTGGCCCTCTAATCCAACCTGTTGCTAAAAAAGAATTCCTGTTATAACATTCTCAAAAAAGTGACCATCCTATCTCTGCTTTAAGACCTTCGAGTAGGGGAAACTTATCACCTCTAAAGGCAGCTTTTTCTGCCTTTGGATTATTAGGATTTTTTAAAAATCAAGCTTAAATTTGCTTCATTTACCTGGTTGTCTCCTCCAGAACCAAACAGAACAAGTCTAATCCCTCTTCCAACAAGAAAACCCTTCAGATACTTGAACAGGGTTATTGTGTTTTCTCTAAGCCCTCTCTTCTCTAAGCTAAACACTCCCGTTTCCTTTAACCAATCACTACGTAACACGGAATCAAAATCTTTTATCCTGGTTGCCCTACTCTGGACACTTTCTAGTTCATTAATGCCTCTGCTAAACTTCAGAACCCAGAATTGAACGGAATGCTCCAAATGTGGTTTGACCAGGGCGGAGTACAGACTATCACTTCCTCCTTCTTGCCTCTCTTAATGTAGTCCTGAATTCCATTCGGTTTTCTGCCTGCTGCATTATACTATTATTCCATATTAAGCTTGCAAAGTGCTCTTAAAATTGATTTTTTAAAACCAGAGTGTAAGAACTTACTTGTATCCCTATTTTCTGTCATTCAGTATATTAGTTTTCCCTCCAAGCTTTGCATGATATGCAGATTTGATAAGCATGTCAAATAAACTGGTATCCAAGTCATTGATAAAAATGTTAACTAGCACAAGACAGAGTACTCTACCATTGACCTCTTATGAAGTTGACGCTGAAATATTAACAACTGGTTCTTGAATTTGGCCATTCATCCAATTCTGAATCCATCTATGTATTACAAGTGTGGAAATACCTGGGTTGGACAATTACTAAATTGTGCCTCCACTAGAATTAGAAGCTGAGTGAGAATTTCAGATTAGAACTCACAATTAGGCATGGCTGAGTTATTTTTTCTTGATACTGCTTATCGCATTTAAGCAGTGATTTAGCCTCAATTTTAGTATCTTTCTTGGAGAAATTAGACTTTATTATTTGTTTGATTACATGACCCATTTTATTATGCTCTTTGGAATGTGGTTAGAATTGTTTCCTACACTACTCTCTTAAATGAATGTGAACAGGAAGGCTTTTCAAGGGAAGAAATTTTTTATAATAACTATTTTTTCATCAGTTACATTGGCTCCACTGGGCTTGATGTCAAATATTTCCCCAGGATGCATTTATAATTTTTTTATAACTTTTTATGAATGCAGGCCCCATCAAGTTAGGAAGAACTTGAATATTAATGAAGAAGGTCTTCACTGTTCAAACTCCAGGGAAATCTACACTTCTACTCAGTTTAAGAAAATCAAGGTGGAATATGGGAGAAAGAAGATGAAAATGGTATGTTGTGTCTAGCAGGTTGCAGAAAAAAAAAAGTTAGCCAAGAAAATACAGTAAGTTACAACATCCAAAATCATCTGATATAATGTGTTTATCAGACTGTTATTTAAGTAAATAGGATAACTCTTCTAATTCCTCCAGTAAGGAACTGCCTGCTTCATTTGGTTGAAGATGAGTTCTTTTTTGGGGGGGAGGAGATGGAGGAAGGGACTGTATCATGAACTCTACCACACTTGTCTGGGAAAAGAATAAAGAGGCCTAAAACCACAGAGGCTTTTCCTTTTGAAAATTTCCTTCTAGCAACTAGGTAACCCCATGCATTCGATTTGATTCCAATCTTCTGGATTGAACCATTGTCCTTAAATGACCCATGAGGGAAGGATGAGAGATCATTTAAGACCAAGGAAAATCCATTCAGACCAAATGAATATCCTAGGCTTTCAGAGGGTTCTAGTCTGTGATTACGAAGTGACTGACCACATAGGTGGACAAAAATAGCTTTTGCTATTTCTTTATATACAAAGAAACATCCATTATTGGACTGACTCCTCTTGGATTTACATTTTGTAACGAACCCATTTTATTTACTGCTGTATATTGGTAGATTATATTTGAACTAAGATGAAATCTGGGACAAACTAAATGCTTCACATTCAAAAGTCACTGTTGAAGTTTTTTTGTTTTTGACCGATACATTCATAAATGGATTCTGTCTTTTCCTCTCTGTGCCATGTTATTAGAAGGTGAGGATCTAGTGGTTTGAATGAAGAAAGATCTGGTCACTCACAAGATACATATAATTGCTATCCATGCTTAAATTACTTGGAGAAAAGAATGTATGCTCATTCAATCGCTCATTCAATCAGCCACTGAAATAAGTATTTCTTAAGCACCTAATATATGCCAGGCACTGTGCTAGGTGCTGAGGATACAAATGAAATGAATGAAAATAATGAAGAATAAAGATAATCTTTCATCATAAGGAGCTTACATTCTAATGGGGGACACAGCAAGTGCGTTATAGAAACATATATGGTATAAATATAAAGTGAATGTATACAAATATATACAAAATAGTTAAATATATGGTATTTTTTGCAGGGAAGGTGCTAGTATTTTGGAGGGGGTGGTCAGTGAGGAAAGGCTTCACTGTAACAGTTTGGTTGAGCTGTGTTCTAAAGGCAGAGAGCTGTGAGGTAAGGAAAAATGCATTCCAGGCATATGGGATAACTAAAAAGGCACTAAGGCAGGAGATGGGATGTCATGTGCGAAAAACAGAGAGAAGACCAGTTTGGTTGGAAAGATAGGTTGTGGCCTCTTTAAAACTTAATCAGGGATGGGGAACCTGTGGCCTTCTAGGTCCTTGGGTGTGGCCTTTTGACTGAGTTCAAGTTTTACAGAACAAATCCTTTTATTAAGGGGATTTGTTCTTTGAAATTTGGATTCAGTCAAAGGGCTGTACTTGAAGACCTAGAGGGCCACATGGGACCTGGAGGCTGCAGAGTTCCCCCCTACCTTTAGATTAAGGGGTTTATATTTTCACCTAGAGGCAATAGGAATGGATTTATTGGAGTTGATATACCTTTGGAACGCTGGGAAAATAATCTCTGAGGGTAGTTGCAAAGTTAAAAGTTAGATAAAAAAAAAACCCTGGAAGACTTTTTAAGATAGCTTATGGAAGGAAATTGTTTCTGTACTTGTAGTTTTTCTAAATAAAAACAATGCATCTTAATTAAATTGGACCTCTTCTAGGTTAAAGTAATAAATGAGAAAAATAATAATTTCTCTTTTATATTACTAACCATTTACTATTGGGAAGATCCAGGATTTTTCCCTTCTTATTTATATATTCAGAAATCAGTCCCTTATAGGTTATTCAGCCAGCATCTGAAGGACATTGCTGATAATGACATTGGATTAACTTTCTCCTCAATCTGGTTCAGACCCTACCCAAGTGGGGAAACCTATTGTGTTCTATTCAGGCTTGGGTGGGAGAATAGATCCTTTGTTTAGATTGCCCAAGGCTGGGGGTGATCTGGGAGTAAGAGTGACAATCAGTTACATCCTCCAGCCTTTCATTAGAATGGTCCACCATCAGAAGAGATCCACCTCTTAATATAATATTCATTCTCTCATTAATTGTTAACCAGTCACAGTTGATTGCAACCTGTGGGGAATGCCCACTCTTCCAAGGACATATAAGTGTCAAGAAATTGCTATGATCCATCTTTGGTTCATGAGAGATAGCCAAATGACCAATCTTTTTATTAATTATCTACTAGCAATGAGTAATAAAATGATAAATTATGTCTCTTGAACTTTTTATGTGTCACACAAGCATGTTTTACTTTACATTTTATAGTACAAAATAAAATTTTGTGGAAGACTGTTAATAAAAAGGTCCATGACTAGTTTTGATATGTAGTCTTGAGAAAGTCCCCTTCTAATTTGGGTTTTATTTTCCCCATCTGTTAAATGAGGGGTCTGGCTCGGATGATTTTCAACATTTCTTCCTGCTTTAATATTTTATAATGCTATTGTTGGGTCACTTTTTTGTTTGTCTTGGGATTGAAATGTAAAGTATTCTTTAAAGAAATAATCTTCTGAAGTGATGTACCTTCATGGAGAGAGAGAGAGAGAGAGAGAGAGAGAGAGAGAGAGAGAGAGAGAGAGAGAAGAGAACAAAAACAATTTAATTAGTGTTATTAACTCTGCTAGCCATGAAACTCAATTAGTGTATCCATTGGAGTGAACATGACAGTTACTTCCTAGGTGTTTTCATAATGTGAGCCTCTGCACTCATGTCCTGCACCCAATGTTAAAATAACTTCCTCTTCTTTACACTCACAGATAGACTATTCATTCCATTTGAACTTGTAGAGCTTTTGAGAGGGACAACCTTAGCTGATCTTAGTACCTATTATGTGCCAGGCATCGTATTAAGTGATGGGAATACAAAAAGATGCAAAAGACAGTCTGTAACCTTAAGGAGCTTATAATTAAATGGGAGAGCCAACAAGCTAACAAATATGTACACACAAGGCTATCTAGAACCCTCCTATGTTCCCTTGCACTTCCTTGTGCCTCATTATAGAATAAGCAGGAAGAAAAAGTTATTTAGAGTGATCACCCTCTAATACAATCCTCTCCAAATCATGTTTCCTTGCCAGATAAATCTTAAACCCTTTTTGTTTTCTGTGTAAGTGGAAGTCCTGACTCTTCCCCCCTCCCTGATTAATAATTTAACTGGGTGTGGGGAAAAACTATATATATATGTATATGTATATGTATATGTATATATACATATATATATAATATATATATGTATACGTATATATACATATATATATTCATTACCATAGCAGTTATTACAGATTGATATGCTCTTTGATACAGATTATTGTCATTGAAAGAAACCATAGCCCCTTTCCAGCTGTAACTGTTTAAAGATGCTGTATTTTATGGGACACTTAAAGGCTTTTTAAGGGTAATTATGACTACATGTGATTTTAACCTTAAATACTTACTGTTAGGAACCTAACCACCTCATAAGGTATGACTGCTCTGTATATATGATGGAAATTAGCAAGGAAAAGTATAAAATATGGGTTTTATCTGATTTGGATGGAAGGAAAAAATAGAAATATGTAGAAGAACAGATTGAATAAAAGAATAAATTAGAAAACCATGGTGGTGCAAGATGACAAACAGTAGAAAACTAATAAATCAGACTTACACAATTCACCCAGAGAATATCACACTCATTGGGTTTCACCTGAACACCAGATTCTAAGGCATATCCAACCCCTTTGTGTGGTAAAAGGCAAGTCATTAAATTGCTCTAAGACCAGATATCTTCACCTGTAAAGTGAGGATTGTAATGCTTGCATTACCTGCTTCTAAGAAAATGCTTTGTAGACCTCAAAGAGCTATAGAAACATGAATCATTTTATTGTTGCCCAGAAATTTCAAAGAAGCAATTCCACTCAGGGAGTTAGCAATTTTGTGAAGGAATAGGCAGATAGTTTATGACATTAATTATTAGTAATCAGTAATACAAATTGAGTATATTGTAATGGGTATCCAAATCAACTCTGTAATCACATATTACTTCAGTATGGGAAGAAATATGGCTTGAGATCCCATTCAATACCTATTCTATCAACAGAGCAAAAAACAACCATAAATCATAGCAATAAAAATAGCAAATTATTCAATTAGAACAGAATTGCAAAGTAAATGGCAGGAAAAATCCTAAAGTAAGATAAATCTCAGCCCCTTACAATGAAATATGTTGATTCCTGCACTGGTGGGAAAGAGAACAGCTTCCCAGAAAACCCCCACTTTGAGGCAAAGGAATGCTTCGAAAATCACAGAGTTGTAGAATTTCAGGTTGGAAAAGGCCTCAGAAATCATCAAGTCGGACCACACGAACAAGAAGAGTTCCTTTAGCGTTCTTGAAGAGGAGTCATCCAGTCTTTCCTGGAAGACCTACAGCAAGAGGCAGCTGATTATCAACTGAAGATTTTTCTTATATTAAGGCTAAATTTGCCTCTTTGTAACTTCACCCAGAGCTTTTAGCTCTTCCTTGTAGCACCAAAGAGAATGAGTCTAATCCTTCTACATGATAGCCCTTCAAAGGCTTGCAGAAAACTATAATTTATTCCCCATGTCTTATCTTTTTATACCAAACATACCAAGTTCTTTAGACAGTCTTCAGTTGGGACAATGTCATGGACCTTTATCATATCAGTTGCCCTTTTCTTGATACTCTTCAGCTTATCAATATCCTTCCTGAAATGTGGTTCTGGGAACTGAACATAATACTCTAGATGTAGTCTAATCAAGACAAAGTAGAATAGGGCTATCAACTGCCTGGTCCTGGACAATAATGCTCTTTTACCCAAATGCTCAAATGGATCGATGATGTGATTGATTTGAGGGTCCTCCTAAGATGTAGATTGCAACCTGTCAATGCTTGCTCATGATGTACAATTCTTGTCCCTGTTCTCCCAAAAATTCACTACAGAGGGTCCACTCAATGTGCTGAAGACCTCATTCACTTACTTATTTCTGATATTCAGAGGGTACCAGTGGAACACTGTGGCTGTCTACCTTTCATGCCTTGTTCTTGCCATGTAAGTAGTTCATATCCTCTTCCCATTATACAATTCCTTGATGATATCCTTTATTCCTATTTTTCTTCAGAGTTCTTCATTGGTTATTAGTTGCAGTCTGTCTACACTAACCATGTATCTCTCCATTGTCCTCCATGTGATGCTCATTTTTAGCTTTTTGTAGTCAGGGGTATTCCCTGTCTCACTGCCTGATAACCACTCCAGTAAAATATTGCAATTTAATTTTGTATTAGACTTTTTGACAAAATATTATTCGATTGAAGCATACTGAAATTGCAGCCCACTAAAATCCCCACATCATTTTTAAAAAAAATCTGTTCTTTAAATGAGATGATATAATAAAGAACTTTGAACATCTTAAAGCACCATATGCGAGATGATATAATAAAGAACTTTGAAAATCTTAAAGCACCATATGCGTTATTTTATAATAAACATAATAATAAAAAACTTTCTTTTTTCTTTTAAATTTATTGTGAATTTAACAATAACCATCAATCAAAAGTATTTCAGTATACATGGAAGAACAACAAACAAAATATATGAAGCCATGGATTTTTGTTGCATATGTTTTGTGTTTTTAAATTGCACATTAAATTTAACAAGGTAGTAATGAGGTTGACCTGTTGTGTGCTCTTCTGAATTTCTTTCTATTTCATTATGTCTATTTTTAAATGTTTTATTATATTTTCTTTCTTCTTTATCTATTACTTCCCATTAATTCCCATCTTCCAACCCCAAGTAAAAGTCCCTCTGTAACAAATAAGTATAGAATCCCTTTTGAGGCTACTCGCTCAAATTGCAACTGAACTTTCTGACCGAGTCCCTAAAAATCAGCTGCTTGCTTCTTCCCTCATCATTTTTATGGCAACCTTGAGGGGTTGTGTACAATATTCACTTTCATGACCTCCCTTTAGTGTTTTTACTCAGCGATTATCAGGCTGACTTAATACACTTTTAGAAAAATGCCGTCATCCTCAGTTACTACATGGAAACTGTTACCAAAAGCTGATGGGACTTCTAGGCCTTCTTAGCTTTTGATATTCATAATCTCACAATCTGGTCAATTTCACAAACGCAACCTTGATTGCTTAAGATCGGGAAATAACAAAGAGACAGAGGTAGCCATGTACTCACAGCCATCATTAGGTTTAGGTGGGAGACAGGGCAGCCATATCTTCTCTGAATTTTGTCACTTTCCAGCAGGAGGCAGAAAAACAGAGTCTCCTTTCTTGAATGGCTTTCAGTTTGTTCTTGGTATGTCTCTCAGCTTCTTAATTGGATGAGTTATATCCTACTGGTACATTCTCTCCACTAACAGGGTCAGTGATGGTAGTGGTGGAATGTAATATAACTGAGTTCATTCTCTCCACCCTTCTTGCTACCTTCCACTAAAGGCGAAAGGGTTTGCCTGTTTAGCTCCTGAAATGATGAATTTTCAGATTTGAGACATTCCACTGATGGACTGAATCACTGATAAACCCAGCTGATGTCTTTATGCATAGGCCCAGGGGCATGGCTGACTCAGTCAAACATAAAATATTTCCTATGTGGTGTCATCTGCTTTCAAAGATTTCAGAGCTCTATAATCCTTTCAATTTACTTAAGGACTTTTTCATACATCATAAGAAAATTCTTTTAAATTTAATATTTTTGATTAGTTTGATTGATTGTCTTAGTATCTTCATTGAGGTTTATGGCCCTTAAGTTGAAGTAGGAAATGGAACCCCAACTCTTACAATAGTTGAGGAAAACAATTTTTAAAAACGGTCACATCTGAAAACCTGTGTCTCTTTCTGATCCTTCTATCCATTTTTTTTTAAGAGGTTGTGGGTGGCATGCTTCATCATCAGTCTTCTGAAGTCATTATTGCTTACCGCACTGACCAGAGTTCTAAAGTCTTTCAAATTTGCTTTCTTTTGTTTTATTGTGGCCATCCTATAAGTTGTTCTCCTATATCTGCTCATTTCATTTGGTATCAATTTACAGAAATCTTTTAAAATTTCTCTGACTTCTCCATATCATCATATATATGCTCAGTAATATTTCATTTCATTCCTACGCCACACTTTATCCAGCCCTTTCCTAATTAATCAACACCCATTTTGTTCCAGTTCTTTGTCACAAAAAAACCATTACATATACGTATACGTATACATATATATACATATGCATATGCATATGTATATACATATATATTTGTACTTATGGATTATTTCCCTCTGCCTTTGACCTTTTAATTCCCAACTCTTTTACAGAAAAACTGATATGTATCTATAGTGCTCCAGCTTTATACATAAGAAATTGGATTTTTGAACCCAATGTGAGACTTTATATTTATCCCTATTAAATTTAATTTCCCTATGTTGTAGCTTGGTAAGAACTTTTTAGATCTTCATGACATCTGCAAATTTGATAAATATGACACTTTTTCTTTGCCTTAAGTCATAAATACAGGAGGTATAAACAGAGATTCCCAGGCATTGCATTAGAGAACCCCTTTCAAGTCGACATAGACCCATTAATGACTATTCTTTTGGACTGATCATTCAAATCAGTTCCAAATCTATTTAATCATGTAATCACATAATAGATATCTTTCATCCCCCCCCCACAAGAATTACATGAGACATTGTCAAATACATCACTAAAATATGGGAAAACTATAATTGTAGCATGCTTCTGATCTACAGTTTAATAACCATGTCAAAAAAATGAATAATTGAGGTTAGCCTGGAACAACCTCTTCTGGATGAAATCCCATTGGACCTCTTGGAATCACCTCTTTCTTCTCTAGATGCTCACAAATTTTCCTTGTAGAATTTTTCCAGGGATTAAAGTAAAGCTCGCTGATCTCTAGTTTGTAGTCTCCATTTTATTTTCTTTATTCTTTTTTTGAAAACCACAATCTTTGCCTTCACCAAGGGAGAATCTATAAAAACATTACCGTAAACATCCTCTCTTTCTCTTCACGCTTTCAAAAATCATTGGCAATGGCTCAGCAATCACATATTCCAGTCCATTCTCTACCCTTCAATAATTCATCTGAACCTGCTGACTTTAACCGATTGAGGATGGCTAAGTGCCTTTGTTGTTGTTTAGTTGATTAGTCATGTACAATTCTTCGTGATCCCACCTGGGATTTTCTTGGCAAAGATACCAGAGTGGTTTGCCATTTTCTTCCCCAGCTCATTTTACAGATGAGGGCCTTAGCAAACAGGGTTAAAATGACTTGCCAAGGGTCCCACGGCTAGGAAGTGTCTGAGGCCAGATTTTAATGCAAAAAGATGAATCTTCCTGATTCCAATTCCAGTGCTCTATTTACTGTGTCCCCCAAGTGTCCCAGCTAAGTGCTACCTTCTTCTTTTGTAGGCTGGTAAGCGGCACAGTGGATAGAGCATTGGATTTGAAGTCAGGAAGACCTTTGTTCACATTCAAGCTCTGGTCTTCCCAACTTCTAAACTATCAGGATATCACAGATCTAGACAAATGATTAAATAATTTAACGTTCTTTCTCATTTGCCTTCTTTTCTTTCTTTTTATTCAGATTCAATATTTCTCCTATTTCTTATTCCATAGAACCTTCTTCTGCCAAGCCTGAAAGTCAAATCACATTTGACAAATGCTAACAAAAAGCATGTCTGAGCGAAGGAAAACAACCAGATACCCTATAGGTGGCAGAATCTTGGAGGTGGGAAGCAAGATTTGTGTAACACAATGCAAACACATACACACATACACAATGATTTGAAATTAAAATTCATACAAAGGTTAAGACAAATAGCCATATTGCAAACTTGAAACCAGGAAAGTAAGATTGATCAAAAGAAAACAGGATACACTCTATCTGGTCTGTCACTATTAATTGGAGCCTCACTGTCCAAATCCACTTGGTTGATTCTGTATGATGGATTGAAATGCTTCAGTAGCATTAAATTCCTTGACAAAAGATGGCCTAGTTTTGTAAAAAAAATATTTATCGTGAAGTAGAAATAATCACCTGGGTTTTTTTTTTCATTCTGCTTCTTTGGTAAAGATTAGAATTGAAGAACTAAAGTGATTCAAAACTTCACAGTCAAGAAGCAAGCCTTGTCTTGGCAAAAATACTCAGTTTTGTTTTTCTCATGTATGAAACTGGTCCCTTGGAGTTACTAAACCACACTGGTCAAGGTCATTCTTATCAGAGTTCCAAAGGCATCCAACTGGGATTCTATCTATCAATATATACACAAGAATTGGGTAAATAGGCAGCTAGATGGTATAGTAAATAGTTTCTTGGACCTAGTGTCAGGAAGAGCTTAGTTCAAATCCAGCTTCAGACACTTGTCAGCAGCATGGTTCGAGGCAAATCAGGTAATCTCAGTTTCTTGTTTGCAAAATCAGGATATTAGTAACATAAACCTCCCAGGGTTTTTTGAAGATAAAATTAATTCAATATAGACAAAGCACTTTGAAAACCTTACATCACTATGTAAATGGTATCTATTATTATTAAACATCACTTCAAAACTGTTTATAGAAATACAGACCTAAATAACGGGAAATATTAGTTGATCATGAGTATGAGGCAATATAATAAAATTGACAATACTACCTAAATTAATTTAATTATTCAGGATCATACTAATCAGACTACTAAAGGAATACTTTATTGAAATAGAAACATAATATTTAAATTCATGTGGAGGCACAAAAGGTCAAGAATCTCAAAGGAAATGGTTAACAAAAAATATTAGCTAATATTTACATAGCACTTACCATGTAGCAAGCGCTTTACAATTACTATCTCATTTGATTCTCACAATAACCCTGGAAGGCATTTGTTACTAATAGTAGCTGCTATTATTAATCTTCATTTTACAGATGAGGGAACTGAGACAAACAAGGGTTAAGTGACTTGCCTGGTGTCTCAGGCTGGATTGGAAGTCAAGTCTTTCTGACTACACAATGGCATACTATCCATTGCACTACTTTGCTGTCCCAAAAAAGTAAGAATGAAGGGAATATAGCAGTACCAGGTCTCAAAATATACTACAAAGTAGTCGTTTTCAAAACATCTTGCTCCTGGTTAAAAAAGAAAAAAGAAAACGATCAGTGGAACGAATGAGGTACATTACATAAAGAAACAAATTAACCTAGTAACCTAATAAACACAAAAATCCAAGCTACTGGAATAAGGATTCGCTGTTTGATGAAAAATCATTGTGAAAGCCAAACAGCAATATGGAGGAAACTAGGTTTAAATCTGTACCTCACACGTTATATCAAATGAAGGTGACCTAGATATAAAAAGTCATATCGTAAGTACTTTAGAGAAACAAAAAAGAAATTGCCTAACAGATATATGCATAGAAGAAGAATCCGTGAGCAAAGAAAGGATTAAAAAGGATCACAGAAGATAAAATGATTCATTTTGATTACATAAAGTTGAAAAGCTTTTACACAAACAAATCAATTACCGCTAAGATTAGAAGGGATATAATTAACTAGGGAAAAAGAAAGCTCTGAAGAATGTTTCTCTAATTAAGGTCTTATTTCCAAGACATATAGAGTATTCCAAAAGTTTTAGCATAGTTTTAAACCTTAATAGCTAAGAGTTTAGCTTATGTCTTTTGGGACATTAGTACTTTGGTATTGTACACGCGTGCGCGCACATGCACACACACACACACACACACACCTGATTAAAAGATATAAGAATAAAAGCCATTCTGCAATTGATAAATGGTATAAGGATATAAACAGACTCTTTTTAAGGGAAAAAACTCAAGCTGTCTCTAGCCACATGAAAAAAAATGCTCCAAATCATCATTAATAATTGGAGAAATGCAAGTCAAAGCAATTCTGAGGTTCCTCTCATACCCATCAAATCTCCAAAGATGACAAAAGAAGAAAATGACAGATATTGGAAGGGCTAACAGATATATGCATAGGAGAAGAATCCGTTGATGTACTGTCAGGGGAACTGCTAGTGGATCCAATTACCCTGGAAAGCAATTTGAAATTACTCACAAAAGTCACTAATATTGTATGTTATTTGACTTATATATGCCGCTGCTAGGACTAAACCAAAAAGAGGTCAAAGAAAGAGAAAGGATCACACATGTGCAAAAATATTTATAGTAGCTCTTTTTGGGGTGACAAAAATGGGAACTAAAGAGATATTCATAGATTGAGGAATGGATGAACAAATTGTGTCATTTGAATGTAATGAGTATTATTGTGCTATATAAAATGAAAAAAAAACATTCAGAGACATGGAAATACTTGAATGAACTGATGCAGAGTGAAGTGAGCATAACCAGAAGAATGATTTATACTAGAATATCAATATTACTAAAATGAATAATCTTGAAAGGCTTAAGAACTCTGATCAGTTAAGTGATTAGCCATGATTCTGAGGGGCTGATGAAGAAAGTCACCCATTTCATGACAGAAAAAGGTGATGGACTAATATAGAGTAATAAATGCATTTCTGACATGACAACTATGGGAACTTGTTTTGCATGACTGTGCTTATATAATACAGAGTTCCTTCCTTCCTTCCTTCCTCCCTTCCTTCCTTCCTTCCTTCCTTCCTTCCTTCCTTCCTTCCTTCCTTCTTTCCTTCCTTCCTTCCATGGGTGGAGAGATAGGAAGGAGAAAAAAGCAAAGCTTGAATACTTGATAATTGAGAAACAAAAAATTATGATATTTTAAACAAAGAAAAGTCAATAAAATTGGAAGTATAGCCAAATCTATTCATGTTTATGACCTGAAATTTATGGTCTATGTTTATGGGACATGTTTTCCAGGCTAGTCTCATTTTTTTTTCACCTAATGACTTTTCTTGATTGAGTGTATGACAAATTCTCTCCAAAAAAGAATTTGAGAACATGGTCCATAGGAATTGAGGCCATTGAAAAAAAAGTAGAAGGATTTCTTGGAGAAAACCAAATGAGAGAAAATGAATCGATTAGACATTTCCAAAATATCAGGGAATATAACCTGCAACAAGATATAAATGAATTTCATAGGCTCATACCTGTAGAGCTAGTAGGGATCAGACATCATCAAGTCCAATCTCTTCATTTTACAGATATGAAAACTGAGGTTTAGGGAAGTTAACTGGCTTTCTAAAGTCCCATGACAGAGGTGGAATTTGAACCCACGTCCTCTGCCTTTAGAGTCAGTACTCATTCCACCCACTGATTTCCTCAAGAGCTGGAGAAATATCAGCCTTGGACAGATCCCTTGAGCTTGGACTTTTCAAATCAGATTAGTTTGAAAAATTCCTGCATCATAATCTGATAGCAGATTTGCAAATAGGCAAAGCTTGGGAATGTATATTCCAGTGGCTTTCTCCTTCACTCTTTTAATGACAAAATAGGAAGACAACTTATGGTCCTGTGTCAATAATGCCAGGTATATGTAAACTCAGAAAATAACTTAAAACTAGGGAGCTGAAGAGAGGGCAGATAGCTCTAGAAAAGACCTTTCACCAAGATCACCAAGTCTAACCCACTTATTTTATAAATAAGGAAACTGAAACCCAGAGAAGGAAGTTGGTTGCCCATGATTTTAGAGGCAGTAAGTAACAGAGTTGAGATTAGAAACTATGCCCAGTACCAATATATTATGAAAAAACCCCCTATGATTTTAGGATTATAGGATTAGGATTAGGAATTCTTTAGGATTAGAATTAGGATATCTTTAGATTTCTACATTGAACATGAATTCACTTATAATGAACTCATGCTTTCCCTTCTTATTGTTATGTTCCATCATTCCTCTGAGCCAGGGTAATTCACAAGGTCTAATTCAAATCCCATGCTGTTGATTTCTACATAAAATGCAGACATCAGATCACTCATATTTCCCCATAGCACATGCTTTCACTGAGTAACACCTTTCAATCTCCCTTCACAGGTATCTGTCTGTCTCTCCATTCTTTCCTAATCCCTCTGAAGTGATGACCCAGGATGATAGGAAAATATTTTCTTATATTGTTGAACCATCATGCTGCTTCTGTAATTTTTGCCCATTTTGCCTAGAACAACTGTTCTAGAATGAATCCCATGAGGGTCACCTCACAGGAATCTGCTCCTGTTTTGGCTACATTGTTAGATGTGTGTGTATATTTATATCTATTGGTATATGATATAACAATATATGAATATTATATATAATACATATACGCACATATATGTATACTTCTACTATATATTATATAGCATTATACTTATATACATACCTACCACATACATTATGTAGCAATATATGTATATATCTACCCTATATATCAATATGTATATCGTGTGTGTGTGTGTGTGTGTGTGTGTGTGTGTGTAACAAATCCTTTTATTAAGGGGTTTTTATTTGTTCTGCTTAGTTTAGATTCAGTCAAAGAGTCATACCTGAGGATCTAGAGGGCCACATGCCGCTTCAAGGTTACAGGTTCCCACCTCTGGGACTCTACTCCTCTGCCCATGCCTCAGCTCACACTGAAGGGGAGATAATTTCACCTATTCCTTTAAAGCAGAGTTTTCCAATCAAATAAATTTTAGTGGGATCTGTGAACTTAGATGGGAAAAAATTACCTCTTTATTTTCACTAACCTCTAGCTGAAATTTCATATTTCCTACAATTATAAATGTAGGAAATGAATATCATTTTGAAAAGTGGTCCATGAGCTTCATCAGACTGCTAAAGGGGTCTAAGAGACAAAACAATTAAGAACCTATGTTTTAAAGAGTCGAGGTCCAGTTCTCTACTTGGCTGCCACCATCAATCACAACAGACAAACATCTGGGGCAGCTGCCTGATTTTCTTATTTACAGCCCTATCAGTATAGTGGAGAGGAAGGGCAAATAGGTTTGCAGTCAGAGGGACTGGATTCAAATCCCAAGTTCTATTAATCACTATCTGAACTATCTTGAAAAAGTTTATGCTTTTTGAGGCTGTTTCCAAATCTATAAAATAAAAAGTATGGACTATGTGGTCTCTAAGACAACCATCAGCCTTGAAATAAGATAATCTAGGCATCTTAGAGCTATGTTAAAAATAATAATTGTACACAGGAAGGCAGGGTGATGTTTTTCCATGGCCACAAGAATTTAGTGATAGTTGGCATTGTTATAATATGCATTATCTCGTTTGATCCTTACAATAATCCAGTGAGATGGGTTTCTGGTTCCCTGGACTTCTTGTACAAATCTGTTAAAACGTCTGGGAAAACTGGGAGGTGTTCACTGGTGAGGGATTTGAGAGGGAGAGATGTGAAAGTGAAGGCTTTGGGATTTACATAATGGGGAACAGGAGAAAAAACAGAAATAAAGAAAGCTAAAGCCTTCTTCAGTTTTGGAAAGGAGAAACCAGTCAAATACAGTTTTAAGATCTCAGTTCTGATAACTTCTTTAAAGAACAAGCAAGGATCTACAAAAATATTTATAGCAGCTCTTTTTGTGGTGGTAAAGAATTGGAAATTGAGGGAATTCCCATCAATTGGGGAATGGCTGAACAAGTTGTGGTATATGGATGTAAAAGAATACTATTGTGCTATAAGAAGTGACAAGCAAGAGGATTTTGGAAAAACTTGAATGAACTGATGCTGAGTGAGGTGAGTAGAACCAGAACATTGTACATGGTAGCAGCAACATTGTCAACTATGATTGACTTACCTCTTTTTAGCAGTACAGTGACCCAAGACAATTCCAAAAGACTCATGATGGAAAATGCTATACACATCCAGAGAAAGAACTGATAGATTCTGAATATAGACCAAAGCATGCTATTTTCACTTTTTTGGGTAATTTTCTCCTTCTGTTTCTTCTTTCACAACATGACTAATATGGAAATATGTTTTACATGATTGCACATGTATAACCTATATAAAATTGCTTGCTGTTTTAAGGAGAAGGGAGGGGAAGGAGGGAGAGAGAAAAATTTGGAACTCAAAATTTTATAAAAAAGTGAATGTTAAAATTGTTTTTACATGTAATTGGAAAAAAATGAAATATTATTTAAATATAAAGCAATTGTGAGGTTTCATCTCATACTCATCAGTGTCAAAGTTTACAATAAAGGAAAATGACAATAAAAACAAACAACAAAGACGTAGTCAACAAACATTTATAAGCACCTGCCATGTGAATAATAATAGTAATAACAGCAGCTGGGATTTATATTATGCTTTAAGGCTTACACAGTGCTTTACTTTATCTCATTTTATTTTCATAACAACCCTAGGAGGTAAGTCCTAGATGAGGAAACTGAGGCAGGCAGCAGTTAAGTGATTTGCTCGTGGTCATGTAACTAGTGTCCATGGCTCCTTTTGGACTCCTGTGTCCCTGCCTTCAGTTCTAGTCACTCTATCCACTGAACCCCTTAGATGCCTATGTGAAAACATAGGACAAACAGATCCACCCTGGTAAATTACACAATTCAGATGAAAGCAAGAGAATCAGATTCTTTTCTTGGCTACAGTGTACATATCTCTTAGCTGAAGAGGCCTAATTACATTTTTCATGGGTTGTGTTTTTTTCCAAAGTTTTAAAGGGTGCAAGAATTCTTTGATTTACACATGACTCTTCTTCTCCTAAAGCTGCTACAGGTGTTGGGGGCAGCTACTTGGAATTGTAGGTGTTACTGCTGAGCGTGAAAGGTTTGAATTTTGCAAACCCAAATTCAAGGGTGAGATGACCTAGAAATGTATAATACATAGGAACATTTTTTAAGGATATAGTTCCTGGAGCTAAACATCCTGGTTAGTATCCTCTGAGACATGAGAGAGGAGAAATGTGAACAAGTGCTAACAAGACTCTCCAAAGCTTGACAGCCTTGTATTTTAAAAAAATGAAATTAAGACTTGCAATCATCTATTACTTTTTCACATGCTTGTGCAGTGGAGCCAACATTCTTTTAAATTTAAAGATCTCAACAGAATTCAATACTGGTTGAATAAGAAAATTTCAGTGTTTTGAACATTTGTATACACATATATACAAATGTATATGTACACATACATACACACATACATACATACATATATGTATCTGTAATCCTGGGCTTCTGTTAATCAGTCAAATTTAGAGATATCTCCACTCCAAGTGAACTGTTTGTGCCTAATCTGTGATAGAGCCTTCCAAGTTCATATTGGTCTGATCAGCCATAGTCAGACACACAGTATCTTGACCCCAACATAGTGATGTCATTTTGTTCCTCTTCAAGGATGGACAACAACCATAATCAGTCAAACTCATCACAATGGTGACCTATGTATGACCCACTCTATGATTTCTTATTTTAAAAAAAGTGATAGAGAATTTTTGAAATAATTAATTGGAAATTGTATAGGACTTTATAGTTTCCAAAGCATTTTACATATATTATCTCATCTGAGCCTCATGTCAGTCTTTTAGAGTAGGAAGTATAAGTATTATTATATATATGTTTTCTTTTTTTGGAGGCAATCGAGGTTAAATGACTTGCCCAAGGTCACTCAGCTAGTAAGTGTCTGAGGCCAAATTTGAACTCGGGTCCTCCTGATTCCAGGGCCAGTGCTCTATCTACCATGCCACTTAACTGCCTCTGTTACATCTTTTTTTTTTTTTTTAGGATGAGAAAACAAGCCTCAAGATGGTCAGGTGATTTGCTTGTGGTCATATAACTAGTATGCATACAGGCAGCACTTGAGCCTGATTAATCACTGAGTTGCCCAATGTAATCACCAAGCATCAGGAAGCAGCTGACCTCATGGCTTTTTGTATTCAGATGATCAGGAAGCTTTAGTAGCCCAAGGAAAAGAACTGGCCCAGCACACATGGAATGGAACTTCGCACTTGACTCTGTTCAACCTTGTGGTTTATAACCTTAACAACATAACATCCAAATGTGAGGCTGCATGCCATGACTTCTTTCAGACCCAGGAAGCTTCAGGAGTCCTAGAAAAGATAGCTCATTTTGCTTTAGCACTCAATGGATGCTCTTCTTCTATAATAATAATAGCAACCATAAATATTTTTATGTGTGCCAGGCACTGTGCTAAGTAATTTACAATTATTATATCATTTGATCCTCATAGCAACCCTGTGAGGTGGGTCTTATTATTATCCCAGTTTTTACAGATGAGGAAACTGAGGCAAAGAGGTTAAGTGACTTGTCCAGGGTCACACAGCTAGGAAGAATCTGAGGCAGAACTGAAATTAGGTCTTCCTGACTCCAGGCTTGGTGCTCTATCCACTGCACCACATAGCTGTGTCATGTTCTGTGCATCACAAGAATGTGGACAAGTGCAACACTATTATTAGACAATATTTGACTCATGACACCCAGCAGGTGCAGATTCAGGGTCTCTGGACTTGGGACTCAGCTTCTCCTTTTTCTGGCATGGAACATGAGACTGGGCACAGACTGAACCTCCTAAGGGTGATGTTTTTCCATGGAGTGTCCTGTCACTGACAGAGAGCTCCAAATGCTCCTCCCAGTAGCCAGCCAATTGCTTATAGAACAGAAAGAGTGAATGAAGCAACTCAAAGTTCCACAAATGAGGTACCTCAAAGGAACAAGCATCTGTGTCATTCCACACCGGTTTCCTCTCTCTGACTTTGAGTCATTTAGTTCCTGCTTTGGGTGGCTGGGCTAGAGATCCTATTCTTTCAATGTCTCCAAGTCTAGATGACCTGGTCTTTTGCTTCCATATTTGGCCATCTCCCCTTGCCCACTTCCTCTCTCCTACTCTACCAGCAAGCAAAGCCAGACCCCATTCCTCACTAGCAGCATGGAGGAGCACTGCGTAATTCTAGAACAGATTTCAAGTAAAAAAAGACATCGTGGGAAAAAAATCACTATTTCCCTTTATACTCCCCAGATTTGACCTGGGTGCAGAGTTCCCATAGGAAATAACTCTTGAACACAGTCATACACACCAGGAAACTATCTCCAAAGTGTAATGAAGGTGTCCTCTTTGGTCTTTAAAAATTTTTGTTTTATAAAAAATAACAATGATATTTTGAACACCCCTTGTCCTCTTCCAACTCGGGGTATTTTCACTGGTTATCCCACATGTCTAGAACCTTTTCCCTTATCATCTCAGCTCCTCAGTTTCTTTATCTTCCTTCAGGTCTCAACTTAATTCCTACTTTGTGCTGGAAGTTTTCTCAGTTCTCTTTACTGACTTCCCTCTGAGATGATTTCCAATTTATTCTTTACATAATTTGTTTGTATATTGTTATTTGCATGTTCTCTCCCCAATTAGAATGTGAGCTCCTTGAAAACAGAGACTGATTTTTTTCCTTTCTGTTTTACTCTTAGTGTTTAGCACAGTACTTGGACGTAGAAGGCTCCTAATAAATGGTTAAGCCATTAAGTGGCTTCTACCACTTGCAGGAGTTCGGGAAAATTGAAGTTTTCATGCTGGCCATTAGATGGAGCTATGGTTTAGCTTTACAAAATGAGCTGTATTAGTTTATCACAGTCATCCGACTTGAAGAGATATATTGAGGTCATCATATTCAGCTTTGAAAGAACACAAGGAAATAATCTCATATAGATAAGATTATGTATACATACATACATACATACATGTAATGTATGTGGTTTTATTTTTATTTTCATAAAGGACTGATATGGAAGTAGATTCTATAATCTTTCACCATGGAATCCAATGGATTCATTGCAATGCTCCTCACTACCAGGATATTTTCACCAGCATCCTTTCAAAGTCCTTGATACTCCCCCCACCATTTCCTTCTAGAATTCAGACTACATGCTACATCTTCACAGAATCTGCCTTCTTGAAGACTTTTCTCTTCATGAGAGGTAGTACCTTTGCTTTCATGTGTTACTATGTATTTTTATTTAGTCTGAGAGATGACTGAATTTCTTGTTTTTCAAACATATTTGAATGTGCTTCATAAACTTCACATATATTACATTTACAAAATGTAAAATGGCTGAGGCTCTTTTTTTTTCCTGGAGGAGGTGGAGAATTGATGATTCATTCCTGCCAGACTGAGCCACAGACTAGGAAAATAAGAGGCGATAAAGCAGATGGACAAAATCAAGTTCGTTTTTTAAAAATGGATTTTGGTGTTATTAATTCACATTCCTTCTCTGTTTATTCCTAGCTTTATGAGAAGTCAAAGCCATTATGCCCCCAAATACAGCTCATACATTATTAATGAGATTATGTATGATATATGTATAATATAAACACATAAAACTATATATAATTATATAATATACTATACATATACTATATATTCAGCTTAATATTTACATGTATATATTATGCATATATCATATATACTTACATGATTGATATATGGAATACTTGATCCATATTATACATACATAATGTTTACAGTATTTTCATGGATATATGTTACTACAGAGAATCATCATTCTAATCTAATAGAGGAGAATGGTAAGACATAGAGAAGGCAGTTGCCAAATAAGTGTCTCTAGGGGAGTCTGTAAAAGACTAGGGATTTCTGTTCCTTTATACACGGGGTGAGCTGGAGGCAAATTTTTTTAAATAAATGAAGTTTATCTTCCTTTTTTCATTCTCTTAGAATAGCATTGGCTCTTGTACCTGAGAGTACTAGTGCCCAGAACAAAAACTAGTCTGGAAAACTGGGGCTTTGCTTCAGGGAACTGAAACTTTGAGTGCTCTGATAGACTTAATTTTGTTACATTAACATATAAACAACTGAATTTAGCATATATTTGGTAAGAATTATTCCTTATAGTTACCCGGTATTCCAATTCTGCTTTATTCCCTAGCTCTGTATCCCCCTTCCCACCAAGGGGCTTTACATCTCTAGATTCTTCCCAGCCTTTCCATCCCAACTGAATTTCTTTTAAAAGAGTTGATTTGAAGGCATTCTTCGTTAGGTCTGCCCCAGGCACCAAAATTGCTAGTTATGCCAAAGACTCTTATTTTTATGTACGCTTCTCTCTTAAAATCCCTCCACTGACACCAGATTCTCCTAAAGGCGACAATTTCAAGTCAGAGGGTCTATATTCAGATCCTGTCTCTGTTACTTATTGTCCCTATGTTCTTGATGAAGTTACTTAATTTCTTTGCAACTAAGCTCATCTGTAAAATGAGGAGGTTGCATAAAATGATTTTTAAAGGGCCCTCCAATCTGAAATTCTCTGACCATGCAGAGCATATATCTCCAGGGAGGGTATTTCAGTTTCAAGCTTCATTTCTAATTGTGGAATGAGCTCAACTCAACAACCCTTTATAAAGCATCTACGTATAAGGCACTGAATTAGGTCCAGGAGTTTCAAATACAAAAAGGAAAATGGTATCCCTCTTTAAAAGGTTTTCAAGTATCAGCTAGAAGGTGGTGAAGGCAATTAGAGGAGGGACAGTCCATGAAGTCATATCCTCTACATAGCCAAAAAGCTCTATTTTTGCACTCATCCTGTCCTCAAAACCCAAGGCAAAGTAGGCACCTCAGAGGCTGCGGTTCACACTGGCTCCCTGCCTTGAGATAGAGAATTTGAAATGGGGCCCCTAGGATTCAGCAGCATGCTAAGCTCTAGCAGCTCTCCTGCTCATAGCGATTTAATTAGAGCAGTGATGGCTCCACATGCTGCCTGGCATATTTCAAGCCCTCTCCAAGTGCCAGAAGAGACATACTTGTGGCTTTCTGGAAAGCATACTTGGACAAGCAGGCTTTGCCACTGTTTGGATTTTGATCAGAGAATTCTCTGGAGTACTCAGCCCTCCAGCAGTCTGTATGCGTGAGGCTATGTTAATCACTGAAGAAAGAATCATAAGAGAAGATCATTGTATTGTCATATCTTTCTTGGTTCCCTTTTTAATTTTCCTTTCCCCCCCCAATTAACAAGCATCTATTTTCTCTTCCTCCCATCCCCACCTCCATTAGGAAAAAAAAGAGCAGAGAACCCATGCGAGCAAATATATGTAGTCAAGCAAAGCAAATTCTCACATTGGCCATGTCTGAAATTATAGGTTTCATTTGTGTGTCTTGATTCTATCACCTCTCAGTCAGGAGGTGGGGAGCATGCATACTCATTGGTCCTTTAGTATTTTTTTTGGTCATTTTATTGATCTGAATTCTCAAGTCTTCCAAAGTTGCATGTCTTTATAATATTGTAGTTATTGTACACATTGTTCTCCTGGTTCTGTCCACTTCACTCTGGGTCAGCTTGCACAAGTCTTTCTAGGTTTCTCCAAAGCTGTTCTTTGTCATTTCTTACAGCACAACAATATTCCATTACATTTATCAGCCACAATTTATTCAGTCATTTTATTTGATAGATATTCCCTTAGTTTCCAGTTCTCTGTGACTACAAAAAGAGATGCTCTAAATATTTTTGTTCCAATGAGTCCTTTTCCTCTTTCTTCAATCTCTTGGGAGTAGGGGTGGCCTAGTAGTGGTGGCATTAGGTCAAAGGACGTCCAAAGTTGAGTGACTTTGGCTGGGCAAAGCTCCAAATTGCTTTCTAGAATGGTTGGAACAAATCACGGATCTCTAGGAACATTCTTTTCTGACAGAACTTTGAGGGGGACGCTATTAATTGCAACTCTTTTTGAGGGTTTTTTAAAAAGTTAAGTATCAGGAATGCATCTGGGACACAGAGCAATTACCAAGATATAGGAGATAGGGTGAAAGAGAACTCTGAAATTACCTAAGCCAGTCATTAATTTTAAATGTAATAGAAGTGGATGGGCCATATAACATAGAATGGCTGGTCCACATGTAGCATGGATATATTTATTTAAATATAATACTGGATCTGGCACACCCTGTCTCTGGGATTTTTGCCTTTGAGGGGAGCAGCAGAGAGGTTGAGGTTGGGCACCTCACTCTCCTGTCTTCGAGTAGTATTTGGCTTGAATGAGATCTACTCACCACAACTAAACATTTCTAGTCTGGGGTCTAATGCTTTCTTAATAAAAATCAATACTTTTCCTAGTCACTCTAGTAGAAAACAATCCTGTTCAAATTGAGACAGTAACAGATCACAAAGCTTTGGAAATGACTAAGCAACAGTGATGTGACCTTGACCTTTCTGGTCCTCTTACAGAGAATGAAGTTTGTGGTTTTTTTTTTTAAGTCAAATAAACATTTATTACTCACCAGCATATCAGGTGCTGTAAGGTATGTATTGTTGTTCAGTCTTTTCATTAATTCTTTGTGACCCCATTTGAGGTTTTCTTGGCAAAGATACTGGAATGGTTTTCCATATCCATCTCCTGCCTATTTTATGGATGAAGAACTGAGGCCAATAAGGTTAAGTGACTTGCCCAGGGTCAGACCACTAGTAAGTGTCTGAGGCTGAATTTGAATTCATGGATAACTTTTAGTCCGTTTAGCTCCTTCCCACTAAACATGTATGTATGAGTAGTGGTTTTTAATGCATGGTTACATACAAAAGTTGGATGTAATCATATATACAAAGCAATCTGAAGAACAGCTAAGCCTTCTCCAGTTGTCTTGATGAATATCTGGCCACTGGACCTAGATGGCTCTGGAGGTGGAAGTGAGGATGGTGACCTTGCACAGCCCTCCCTCACTCAAATCCAAATCAATTGCGAGTCATGTCATCCTCTCCCTGACGTCATGGTCTTCTTTGAGAGCAAAGGACAAACACAAGAAGTCCAAACAAATTCACTTATCCAAGCAAACAATGAAGAAAAATTGGGAAAGTTATACTGATCAGAATATATAATATTCAGGAGTAGATTATAATAGTCCAAACTTGAGAGAAAGATAAAATCTCAGCTCAGTGAGAGTAAAGCTCTCACCAGGGAAGTCTCTGGGAATGCAGGTATTAAATACTAAAAAACGTAATGCAGATCAGCTTCCCCACATGTTTTTGGGCTTTAGGACTTCCCATTAACCACTTAAAAGTTTGTGCCTTGTGTCTGTCGCCTAATTTCTCTTGAATTTCACTTCTCTTTCTTCTTCTCCAGAATCTCTCCAAACTTACACAGATTTGTGAGCTCAGATTTCTCTGTGTCATGTCTTTCCATGTATACACCACGTGGTCATTCAGAAACTACCCTACAACCTGGATGGGGTGGGGGGAATGTTCTGAGTAAACAAAGGTCCAGAGATATTAAATGATTTGCTCAGGGACACATACACGTAACAAGCTGCAGAGCAAACTTTTAAACCCGCGTCTTCTGGCTCTGAATCCAGTACTCTTTGGAATATTCCCATAGTCTCACAAGTACTTCTAAGCCAAGTCTTCCTCTTAAGAAAAAGAGGTTGTTATTACTCCAAAGGATATAATTTTAAAAAATTAAATAACTATCATGATTAAAATAAATATTCCCAAACCCCATGGAATCTAGGATAAGTTGAAAGAAGAATCAAGGCTTTTATTTGAAACCCTGAAATGTTTAAAATTGTGCCAAGAATAGAATGCTATCTATGTACCCCAGGGCCACTTAGAGGTTTAAAATCAAACACAGATTTTCCCTTCCAGCCTTATTATTGCTAGTCTACTGTGGGTATGCCTGTCAGCTCCCTAAATCCATGTTTCCTCATTAGAACTTGGCTTTGATCATAAGTCAATGTACCATAGTGGGAAAAGGACTGGAAAAGGTCACAGAATGTAGTTTCTATGTAGTTAGCTATGTGATCTTGAGCAGACCATCTACCTACCTTTCCATACCTTAGGTCTTCATCTTTCAAAGGAACTGTGTAAGGCAATGGATTTAGAATCAGAGGACCTGGGATCAAATACTAGTTCTGCCACTAACTACCTGTGTGACCTTGGGAAAGCCAATTGGCCTCCCTGAGTATCAGTTTCTTATCTGTTCAATGAAGGACTTTGATTAGATGGCCTCTGATCTAATGTCTCTTCCAGCTTAGATCCATGATCCTATTTAGACTCATTGTTGACTATTTTTTCCAGTCTTATGCTTTACTCTCATCCACATACCCTATAATCCAACTACTCTGAACCACTCACCATTCCTCTCACAAGACAATCCATCTTCAACGTCCATGTTTTCATACTGGCTGTCCCCTATGCCTACAACATTCTACCAGTTCACCTCCAAATCTTAGAATCCTTAGCTTCCTTTAAAACTCAGCTTCCATTCCACATTTTTTTTCTGGCAGCCTTTCCCAGTCAACCCCTGAAGTACTAGAGATTTCCCCTTTAAAGCTACTTTCTCTCCACTATATAAATCTTGTATATAACTAGTTCTTCCATATTGTCTCCTCTGTTAAAATGTAAGCTCCTTGAGGCAGGGACTGTTCTTGACTTTTTCTGTGTCCCTAGTGCTTAGCACCATCCCTGGGACATGGTAAGCTCTTAATAAATGCCAGTTGGCTAACAGGGGCAGCTAGGTGGCATTGGAGAGACTGCCAGGCCTGGAGTAAGGAAGACCTGAGTTCAAATCTGGACTCAGACACTTACTAGCCGTGTAACCTTGGGCAAGTCACTTAACCCCATTTGCCTCAGTTTCTTCATCTATAAAAGGAAGTGGCAAACCACTCCAGTATCTTCGCCAAGAAAACCCTAAATGAGGTCACAAAGAGTTGGATAACCACTGAACCACAAGGTTCCTTTTAGGTCTGATACTCAATTCTTCCACATGCATTTTGTCTAGTTTTACCAGGTTTTACCACATACAGAAGAATTAGAACTGGATACTCTGTCCCAATATCACTTCTCTACTTTTGGCATCTGAATCTGTACCTCCAAGGGGTAAAGAGAAAGGGAATAAGGATTTATTAAGGACCTACTATAGTCATCCTTTGACATCCTCTAGGGTTAGGGGCACCAGACCCCAGTGAATATGAAAAACTGAGAAGAGCTCTAGGTCCCATCCCAGATCTTTACTTTCTAATGTTTACCATCATACTTATTTAACGTATAAAACAAGTAAAACAACACATTATATGCATAAACTACTGCATACATAAAGAAGTTTCAGTTTTTCCATGATGGATTAGTGTATCACTCACACTATAGAGAGTCTTCATTGCTGCCAGTATAGCTGCAGCAATTGCTTCATGAATTTCCTTCTACAAAAAACACAGGATACAATGATCATTGCAGGATCGTGTGACTGTGGCCAGATGGTAGAGAGACAAAGAGAAGGCATTCCCAAAGAGGGTGCATAGCCTATAGTTCTTTAGCACACTGAAACATTTTACAAAATTGAACTGTTTATAATAAATTTATGTTATCTATAATTATTGTAGTAAATGTTAAAATAGATTGACAATATACAGTATTTATGCATTTGACTTACTAAATTAAAAAAAATTCTTTACGTGCTTGTGTAGTACACCACAAATCTCCAAAAAATTCCCACTTAATTATCAATGACCAACCTACAAATAACCAAACCATGAAGGTGAAACCCACAAATGGCTAGGGATGCCTGTATTATGGTGCAGGTGTCTGAGTGCTGGGAATTCCCTGTTCTCAGAGAGAAGACGATACCTTGGCTTCCAGTGTTAGTTATACATCACTACAGCTAACTCCAGCTCACTGCTGCTTCAGTAACTCTTTGGAATCATGGGGAAGATGGCATGAATTATATGAGATGGGATTGAGACACAGGCTCTCCAGGAAGAAGGAGCCCTGCCTGTTTCTCTTTTTAGGGAATTGCTGAAAGCCAAACTTATGTGGGGAGCAGGCAGCCAGATTCTTCAGTGCCTGACTGTGAACACTGAACCATTAATAGCTTTTCCCTCTGGGGTGAAATCAGAGCTGAAAAAAGTACAGTTTTATTGTCAATTAGCTAGGTAGTATAGTGGCTGGAGCATAGAACTTGGAATCCAGAAGACCTGAGTTCAAATCCAGCATCTGACACTTACTAGCTATGTGGGGCGAGTCACTTAACCTCTGTATGCCTCAGTTTCTTCAACTGTAAAATGGGGACAATGGCAATACCTTTACTTAATAAAATGAGATATTTGTAAAGCATTTTACAAACCTCAAGGTACTATATAAATGCTAGCTACTATTATTATTATGATAATCATCAAAAGACATTGAAAGCCTAATTGAATATGGTGCTATACCAGGCACTATAGAAAGTGTGTTACATGGAGCAAAAGTCTGCACCCTCTGGATGCTTACAACCTAAATCTAACAGTGACCCAATAAAACATAGAAAACAGACAGGTGAAAGAATAAAAACATTAAATCACCACAGCCATCAGGCAACAGATATGACCTGTGGCCATAAATGAGGAGACTGGCTTTTAAACAAATGCCCGGAATCTGAGAATCCTCAAGCTCAGGTAGCTTAGAAATCACTTTTGCCAACCTTCTCACCATATGGTTGAGGAGGCTGAGGACCAGAGAGCTTCACTAAATTGTTAATTAGCTAATTAGTGATAGCTATTTAGTGGTACAGCCAATGTCACAACCTAGTTTTCTTTAATTCCTTACAAGACAGTAAGGATCCA